>NW_012107519.1:1700781-1725058 GCF_000951045.1 Mandrillus leucophaeus
GAGATATAACCAATGTAAATGATGAGTTAATGGGTGCAGCACACCAACATGGCACATGTATACATATGTAACAAACCTGCATGTTGTGCACATGTACCCTAGAACTTAAAGTATAATAAAAATAAATAAATTAAATTAAATTAAAACTGGCCATTTTGAGTAATATTTTGTGTCAATTCCTGAAGTCAGATACCTCCCTTCCATAATAATCATTGTTGTTACTGTTTCTTTAGTGATTTTTCCCATACCAATTACATAAAGTCTACATGTTTTGCTATGTGCAGTCATTGAAGGCTCTGCAGTTAGCTTAATGATCAGCTAATGACTGGGCAGTGATTTCCTTAAATCCCTTGAACCAATAAGGCTTACAGCCTTTGCTGATGCACTCACCATGTTAAGTCATGCCTTCAATGCTCTGGCAGATTGTTTACAACTCTGCCTAACACGTCACTTCCTACTAGCACAGAGCCTCAAAATCAGCCAGAGGTAAAAGCTTAACACCTTCTCAGATATTTTCTGAGAATGCACACAGTCCTGGACATGCTCACAACCTTTGACATGTGCCTAACCCACTAGATTCCTAGTTGATTTCCAAAGGCCCCTGTGAACATTTCATGCCCTGGTTTTATCTTTTCAGCTCCTATCCAACCTATTGTTAGCTTCAGCTGGTAATGCTGCCTTAGGCAGCTGAGTTTTTTTTTTTTTTTAATACCACTGTTTATAACAAATGTCTGAAGGTAGGGCTGTTTTCCAAGTGGGATCAAAGAAAGACAAGCCCTGAAAATTGAATTTTTTAGCAAGCTGCTCTACAAGCCAAATAGTGAAAATTCTCTAGAGATGGGACTTCGAGGAGCTCCAAACTTGTACTGCCCCTCCAGTGGCTGATCATATAGTTATAATGCTGTTAGCCTTCAAGACCATGACAAGAAAACTGGGGAGAGGCAAGTTAAAGTGCCATGTGGCTCACTGTTCTTATAGAAATTTAGCTGTTTTCCTTGACTAATCACTTCTCAGATTGTTGCAAGCTTTCAGTTTATTTCCAGAGTTCTGAAAAAGTTAATTTTGGCTAGTGTTCTCATTGCTTTTATGGAGAAGCATATTTTCATAGGTCCTTACTCTGTCATTTCAGAAGTAGATCCTGATTTTTTTAAGTCTCATTTACAATGCATCCAAAAGCATGAAATGTTTAAGGATAAGTTTAACAAACTTGAGCAAGACCTGTGTAGAAAATGAAAACTGAAAATGCATTCCTGGAAGACATTAAGAAAAATGTAAATCAATGGAGAAACATACCATGTTCATGAATTGAAATGCTCAATATTGTCAATATGGTATTTCTCTCCAAATTGATCCACAGATTCAATACAAAATTGACAGACCGAAACATTTATATGAAAATGCAATGGGCCTAGAATTGTTCAATGATTTTGAAAAAGAACACAGTTGAAAGACTTTAGCTTATTTCAAGATTTGCTATAAAGCTGCATATGGTGTGGTAATGAAACAGAATGTAGAGTTCTAAAACAGAACATATGTAGGATCAGTTGCTTGTCAGATGTTATGTTGTTTTATTTGTTTGTTTGTTTGTTTTGAGATGGAGTCTTGCTCTGTTGTCCAGGCTGGAGGGCAGTGGTGAGATCTCAGCTCACTGCAACCTCTGCCTCGTGGGTTCAAGCAATTCTCCTGCCTCAGTCTCCCAAACAGCTGGAATTACAGGCACCTGCCACCATGCCCAGCTAATTTTTTTTATTTTTAGTGAGACGCAGTTTCGTCACGTTGACGAGGCTTGTCTCAAACTCCTGACCTCAAGTGATCTGCCTGCCTCGGTCTCCCAAAGTGCTGGGATTACAGGCCTGAGCAACTGCACCTGGCCTGCTATGGTTTTTATACACTTTGTTCCAAAAACAAACCATAGTGAAATTTCGTCCCTAGTATGGTGGTATCAGGAGAAGGGGCCAAATGGGAGGTGTTTGGATCATAGGGGAAGATTCTCATGAATAGATTAATGCCTGGAGTTCTCTTTCTCTTAATTCTCACAAAAGTTGGTTATTAAGAGCTTCCGCACATCCCCATACACAATTGTTGCTTCTTCTCTTGCTGTGTGATTTCTGCACACATCAGATCCCCTTTGCTGTCTGCCATGAGTGGAAGAAGTCTGAGGCCCTCACCAGATGCAGATACCCAATCATGAAATATCCAACCATCAGAATCATGAACCAAATACAGTTTTTATAAGTATATATATATATATATTAGCAGCCTCAGGTTTTTCTTTAGAGCAACACAAATAAACTAAGACATCAACACATCAACAAAAGTGGCAACGTAATTTACTTCAAAAATGGTACCTTTTTCCAAAAATGGTGCATTTTCAACTGTATTCCAAAAGTTGAAAAAAAACAAAAAACAAAAACAAAAACAAAACCTGACTGCTCTGCCTGTGGAGTACCAATTCTTTTACTTTTTAGTTTTTTTTTTTTTGAGACAGGGTCTCACTCTGCTGCCCAGGCTGGAGTGCAGTGGCATGATCTTGGCTCACTGCCACTTCCCCTCCCTGGTTCAAGTGATTCTCCAGTCTCAGCCTCCCAAGTAGCTGGGATTACAGGCACCACAATGCCCAGCTAACTTTTGTATTTTCAGTAGAGACAGGGTTTCACCATGTTTGCCAGGCTAGTCTCGAACTCCTGACCTCAAGTGATCTGCCCACCTCAGCCTCTTGAAGTGATGGGATTACAGGCATGAGCCACCACACCCAGTCTACTTTTGTTTTTGTCCAAAAAAATTGGAACAGATCCTGTACTTTCTTAATAAACTTGCTTTCACTTTACTGTATGGACTCACCCCAAATTCTTTCTTGCATAAGATCCAAGAACCCTCTATTGGAGTCTGGAATTGGGACCCCCTTCCAGTAACATCTTTCTGGAAAATCACAAAGAGGCTACACTGAGGAGATCTCCAACCCAGAGGAAATAGACTTCTGCGCTGATTGGCCAACTTTGGATAAGTGGTGGCATACCCAGACAAATGATGGGATTGGGTTAGAAGCCCAACTTAGGGGATTTAGAGTCTCTCCTAAGACATAGAGGGTTAAGAGCCTTTCTTTATGAAAGACAAGGACACTTGACTGAACTTGGGTTTGAGGCCCAACTTAGGAAGGTTAGAGTCCTTCCTAAGATTTAGGGAGTTGGAGAGCCCGCTCAGTAAAGTCCATTGCAGCTAAGAACGAATTTGGCTTTATAGAATGTTAACCACTGTTCTCTTTGGATTGATCTGCCTTGCACACTTTGCTGATGGCTGTGGATGACAGGATTAGGCAAGTACAGGATCATGGGGCATGGGGAGTTTTTTCCTTCCCAAAGCGGGGAACTTGAGAGCTGACAGGATTGCTGGAAAATATCCCTTCATGACCAACAAGCAGCTGCCTGAACTTTTGATTCAGTGTTGCTGCAGTGGATGGGTCTTTATCTGGCCTCCCTGAGCACCTTGCCTTCCCCACCCTGCCACCAGCAATGTTTTTCTCCCTTTCTTTGCTTTCTCTTTCTACTGTTTCTGTTACTCAGGGTGACCATCTAGCCCAGAGAGCACATGTTGAAAAATGCTATTGGGATCTTGACCTTGTAACCATGTGGTGGTACTTCCTCTTAGTCTCTGACATCTGGAGGACAGGAACTGGGGGTTTATGTCAGCCCTAAAAATTATCTTGAGCAGTTAAAAACCATTGCAAGCTCAAAATTGGCCACCTCTAGGCCCCTCCTGGAAAGGGTAATGGAAACTGCCCAATGCTGTAGCTCAGCAGCTAAAGTTTGCCATTTTACAATGGCAACCTGGTTTCAATTCCCAGTTTAGAGAATGAGTCCTTTTCTGGTTTGATATCTGTGTGACCTTTACCATTGTTTTGTTTTCTCCCCCTCTATGAACCACTTTGAATTTTCCTTTCTCTAAGCACCTGGGAGGTTATCGTTGGTAAAGTTCAAAAGCCAGAAATATTGGCCGTTTGGCATGGCTAAAGTTGGATAATTTAAAAGAACTTTTTTTTTTCAAGTGCTATGGCTAAAAAATCAGCTTAATTAAAAGTGGATACTCAAGCTCAAACAGTGTGGGACTCCTTGGGGAAAACTCATTTTCCTCATGAAACCCTAGGAATTGAAAGTGGTTAGATCCCTCTCAAAATCTAAAATTTTCTTCTGTTTTGCATTGCATTATTTGATTTTTTTAACATTTAGGGGTATCAGAAATTTCTTCACATTATGAGAGAACTTTGGTGTGTAATAACTAAGTAAGAAATATACTTTTAAGGATAGCTAATGGCAGTTATGGGGGGATGCATGACTCTTTGCATGCTTGGATCAGAGAAGCATGCTCCTGGCTGCCTGGAAGGTATGGACATATTCCCTCACTAAGAGATAAGACTCCCATGGGAGATGGGCTAATTCCCTCTTTTGGGGATCTAGGATCTGGTATAAAATGGGACCCTTAATTTTTTGGCATCTGTTTTGCCTTCCAGCTGTGCCTGCTTATTAGGCCCTAGAAATTGCGTGCTTTAAAGAGAAAATTAGAAACTGGCAAATGAAAAATCTTACAACTACTGAATATTTTTCTGTCTGTGTGTTCACATGTGTTGCATGTGTGATATAGAAAAAGCTGTGATTAATTGGCTTAAAAGTAATAATGGCTAGGCACAGTGGATCACGCCTGTAATCCCAGCACTTTGGGAGGCCAAGGCGGGAGGATTGCCTGAGGTCAGGAGTTTGAAACTAGCCTGACCAACATGGTAAAACCCCGTCTCTACTAAAGATACAAAAAATTAGCCAGGTGTGGTGGTGAGCACCTGTAATCCCAGATACTCGAAGGCTGGAGCAGGAGAATCACTTGAACCAGGGAGGCAAAGGTAGGCCGAGATTGAGCCATTGCACTCCAGCCTGGGTGACAGGGCGAGACTCGGTCTCAAAAAAAATAAGAATAATAATAAGTGCTTAAATAAAATATTTGTCAGAAAAGTAAAAACTGTTATGTCTTTTAGATCACATGACTTAAGTAATCTTTTGGGCATAGAAAGAGTTCTACATGTAGAGCATTTAAGAAAAGTGAAATGTGTTTTTGGTAAAAGATTATAAGAAGTCATGGGAATGTAAATTTTTTTGCCTAAAGGGTTAAAGGATTATTTTAAGTTAGATAGGATAAAGCTGAAGGTTTAAACAAGTTGTGGAAGGTCTGTGAAAAATTAATATTGTAAAAGAAATTCTATATGTGAACATATTAGCTAAAGTTAAAGGAGTATTATTTAGTTTTTCTGTAAACTGAACATTAAAATAAAAGCACAACAGGCCAGGCATGGTGGCTCACACCTGTAACCCCAGCACTTTGGGAGGCCGAGATGGGCAGATCACGAGGTCAGGAGATCGAGACCATCCTGGCTAACATGGTGAAACCCTGTCTCTACTAAACATACAAAAAAAATTAGCCAGGCGTGGTGGCAGGCGCCTGTAGTCCCAGCTACACAGGAGGCTGAGGCAGGAGAATGGTGTGAACCCAGGGGGCAGAGCTTGCAGTGAGCCAAGATTGCGCCACTGCACTCCAACCTGGGCGACAGAGTGAGACTCCATCAAAAAAAAATTTTTTTTTAATTAAAAAAAAAAAAGGACAACAGATTTTTCTGACAGCACTGGTTTGCTCTTTAACAAAAATTTGTAAAGGTTTTAGAAGATTAATGAAAATCTTACCTTATGGTCAAACATTACAATTGGATGGATTTGTCTGTAAAGTTTTATTAAGAATTGGGTTTAACATTAATAGTACACTAATATAAAGGTGAAATTTGGCTTATTTGGTATAAAAATCATACAGGAAACATTGTCAAATATAAAATGGTGTTTGGCTTTCTTTGGGCTGTATTTGTTTAAATATGTTATCGTATGTGTTCCAAAATATGAGAAACTCCTACAATACTGATATAGTTTATGTTATGAATAATTATAGTTGTTATGTAAAATTTTTGTATGCTATAGAAGTAACCAAAATTTCCTTGTCAACTGTGGCTTTAATAGTGGCTGTCCTAAGACTTTTTGTCATCCACAAACAATTGTCTTGTTTTGATCCTCTTTAAAAGGTGGTTTATAGTAAGCTATAAGACTTTGACAGGTGTTTTTGAATGCAGATTTCTGATGACTTTGGAGATTGTGACATCAGAATAGAGGAAAAACTTTCAGGACTCTCATGGAGAGCTGAAATGTTCATGAATATCAAGCAGAACAGAAGTTAACTGCACAGACTGTACTAATAGAAGACTGAAGTAGTCTTTTCTAACTTTTTGCTTAAAATTTTGCTTATCCTTTGTTTTGTTTTTCAGAGCCAGGAAAACTTTTCTTTTGAGCTATTGACAACCTTTAACAACTAAGTAAAGTGTACTCCTGTGAACAAAATTTGGAGCCTGTTTGTTTTTCTCTACCTGATTTCTCCAGAATTTGGAAACTATTTGTGAGTATTCTTAACTTATGGAAACATAATTATTTGCATAAGTGCAATAAGAATCTGTTTTCATTTGTAACAGGACACAATTGGGAAAACTGATTATTTTACCAAGGCTTTTACTGGAATGGTGTGCTTTCTTTTAAGAAATCAAACTTGACTTACAGAGCCAATAAAAGCCCCTTGGAAACACTGGCCTTCTACGTTGTCTACGCAGTCTCTGTGTAGTGTTCCTTACCTGAGATGAGTAAAGAATGTCACTTTTTAACAGTCCCAGGAGCCCCCAAGTTATCTTGGAACCTGACGAGGAAAGGAATTTACCCAATAATAGATATTATAGTGTACAAACCCATGGCTGGGCTCAGCTTTAGAAAAAAGTCTTATCTGAGATTCCTTATAAAACAGAGTTCTATCAAAGCCAATTTAGAAAGCCTATGTGAAAAATACTTAGTCTTGCTGCACTTAGTATGAATAATCAGGCCAAATATAATAAAGTAAATCAGTCTTACTGTGATTTGTCTTTAGTAAAAATGGGAAACTGGAGAGAGAAAAACATTGTTTCAAGAACTATGGTACAACTATTACTAGATTCTAGTCTCATTCACTGTTTTTGAATTTTTTTCTGCAATTTAGACTAACTCTTCTTATTTCTGTTAACCAACCAGTGATCTCTGGCTGTTGCTCAGAAGAAACAAGAGGGGTGGGTAATATAAAATCCAGATCAACATTCTTATTATGGACACAGATTGGAATCAGCTAACAACCCCATATTGGGTTGGTTCCAACAATTGCCCAGTTAATGGAAAGCCTCTAATTTTGTTTATTTGGGGTAATTTTGCTTATTTTGCTTTATGGTTGTGGAATATATTGCTGTTGTACTCTTTGTGTAGGAATGCAGGATATGTTTGCTGAATGTTTTCTTAAATTGAACTTTTATTCCTCTTCCAGATACCATCTTTTGTTGGAACTCAGTTACAAATAACCCTCACCATACCAACACTTTCTGAATGAGCTCTTCTCTACCTTGAAGGCAAAAGACTAAGTAGTTAGGCTGGAATATTATCACCCCTATTCAGCCTGAAGAAGTTACAGAAAATGGATCTTCATCTCTCTACAATCCTTAGGATTAAGTGTTCTCTTATAACGGGGAGGGGGGAAATGTCAGAGGCATTTGAATCAAAGCAACTCCATTTCAAATAGGGGCTAAGTAAAATAAGGCTAAGACTTGCTGGGCTGCTGCATTCCCAGGAGGTTAAGACATTCTAAGTCACAGGATGGGATAGGAGATCAGCATAAGATGCAGGTCATAAAGATCTTGTGGATAAAACAGGTTGCAGTAAAGAAGCCAGCCAAAACATCAAAACCAAGATGGCGACATAAGTGATTTCTGGTTGTCTGCACTGCTACACTCCCAACAGCACCACAGCAGTTTACAAATGCCATGGCAATGTCAGGAGGTTACCCTACATGTTCTAAAATGGGGAGGAACCCTCAGTTCCAGGAATTGCCAACCCCTTTCCCGGAAAACTCGTGAATAATTCACCCTTTGTTTAGCATATAAACAAGAAATAACTGTAAAAATGGGCAACAGCAGCGCACCACTGCTCTTCCTATGGAGTAGCCATTCTTTTATTCCTTTACTTTCATAATAAACTTGCTTTCACTTAAAAAAAAACTTGACCCTTACCTTATGCCATGTATAAAAATTAACTCACAATGAATCAGGAGGTATTCCTTTTGCCTGACTGCCTTTGAACCGGGACATCATTTTTCTCCGTCTTCAGACTTGAACTGAAACATCAGCGCTTCCTGAGTCTTGACCTGCTGTTCTGTGGACTAGAACTGCACTATCGGCTCTCTTGGGTTTTCAGCTTAACAACTGCAGATCTTGGAATATGTCAGCCTTCACAAATACTTGAGTTAATTTCTTAAAATAAATATATTCATATGTATGTATATAAAATACATATCTGTCTACCTATCTTCTACTGATTTTTTTTTCCTCTGGAGAACCCTGACTAGTACAGCTACATATAGTGTGGTATTGGTGTAAAGATCAATAAAGCAGAATGCAGAATTCAAAACAAAACATATATAGAATTAACTGCCAACAAATATGACAAAGTAGTCTACATAGAAAAGGGTAGTTTTTTCCCCTAATGCTGCTAATAACAACTGTATTTTCACATAAAAAATGAAAGTGGACACTTAACTCATGTTGTACACAAAAAATTAACTTGTAAACAAAAAATTAACTTGTAGTGGATTATAGACCTCAATATAAAAGCTAAAACCATAAAACTTCTAGAAGATAATATTAGATAAAATATTCACAAACTTGGAGTGGGCAAAGATTTCTTAGAACACAAAAAACACTAACCATTAAAAAATCCCAAACCTCAGCATCACACCATATGCCCAAGTAAAAAAGCTGCACATGTACCCAACTTAATCTAAAATAAAAGTTGAAAAAATAATAATTAAAAAAAATTTAAATAAAAGTAAAATAAAAGGGATAAATTCAGCTTCATCAAAATTTTAAACTTCTGAGTTTTGAAGGACAGCATTAAGAAAATGTAAAGGCAAACTATATGAATAAAGAAAGTATTAATAATGCATATGGAACAGGAGAGTTCACTGAACCCTTCTTGGAACTTGTGACAAGGGCGTGGTTCGCTTGCTCTGCCACCACAAACTCAAACACCTTACAGGAAGGGGAGCATGAAGATAGGCAGGTGCAGGAGCTGGGGTGAGCACTTTTGGGCTCCTGCCCCATGATAGCATCTAGGGGTATGTTATGATTAATGCTCTTTTAGCATTTGCCATGCATGGATGGCTAAATGTTAAACCAACTCAGTGAAGAGTTAGGGTGATAGCCTTTTACACATTGCCCTCTTGGTACCCAGATCCTTGTCTGGCATCCAAGAAGAATCAGGTCACGTGGACTTGATGAATGGTAAATGTGGGGATTTTATTGAATGGTGGAGGTGGCCCTCAGTGAGAGAGATGGGAATCTGGAAAGAGATTGGAGTGGGAAGATGATCTTACCCTGGAGTTCAGCTGTCCTGCGGCTGACCTCCTCTCTGACCATCCCCAGCCAAACTCCTCTTGATATTCAGATGCTCCTTTCCTTCTCTCCCTCTTTGCCATGTTGCTCTGCTGCTCTTCTGCTGGTCTCCTCATAGATCCTGTGGTTTGGGGTTTATATGGGTACATGATAGTGGGCATGGGGTCAAAAGGCAAGATTTGGATACAAAAACAGGAATGCCTGTTCTCATTTAGGGCTGTGTGTTTCCAGGCTTGAGGGTGGGGCCTTTGCTGGGCAGTCACCTTCTTCTACCCAGTATTTCCCTGCCTCATGTCTGTATCACATACATCTAACAAAAAGTTTGTGTACAGAATATATGTGTGTATCCATGTGTGTATATATACATACATACAACATACATATATGTATCATGTGTCTGTGTGTATACATACATTAATAATGCACATATACTTTTATATATACATATTCACATGTTCTGTACACAAACTTTTTGTCAGATGTATGCATTGCTAATACTTTTCTTTTATATTATAAATATATAATATAAATCTTTGATACTCTATAATTTAGATTAAATTTTTAATCTAATTATTAAATTTTAGATTATAATTTATTTATAATTTAATCTACCTATTATTTACAATATTATAATCTATTTATTCATGTAAAAATCTCATAAAAATGGGGAAAAGATGGAAATAGATGCTTTACAAAAGAAGATACATGATTGGCTAAAAACACATAAAAAGATTACCTTTTGTCAATAGGTAAATGCAAATTAAAATCATAAGCAGATACCACTACACATCCACTACGATGGCTAAAATTTTTAATGCCAAATATTGGTGAATTTGTGGAGAAGCTGGAACTCACACATTGCTGTTGAGAGTCTAAGAAGAAAATAACCACTTATGACAAAATTTCGTCATGTAAAAAATTATACTTACCATGTAAAATTGCTGTTTTACTCTTTCGTATTTACCCAAGAGAAATGAAAATTTATGTCCATAAAGCACTTATATACAAATGTTCAAAACAACTGTATTCATTATGGTCAAACCTGGAAGCAGTCCAAATTACATCAACAGGAAAATGCACAGCACACACAATGAAATATTATTCAGCAATAAATGGAACAAACAACTTTTACCTACAAAACATGGGTGAATCTCAAAACTATTATGTTGAGTGTAAGAAACCAGACATGAAAGAGCACATGCTTTATAAAATGTTATTTATATGACATTCTAGAAAGAGCAAAACTAATTCATAGTAACAGAAAATAGAGTAGTACTTTCCTGGGTTTAGGGGTGGGTAACAGAAGCAACAACAGAAAAGAAATACATGAGAATTTGCAGTGGAGGGGTGATGAAAATGTTTTACATGTTAATTGTGGTGGTGGTTGCATATGTATGCACATTTGTCAAAACTCATCATTTGAAGTGTACACTTAAAATGAGTGCATGGAAATTACTTCTTAGTAAAACTCTTTTTTCTTCCTTTTTTTTTTTTTTGAGATGGAGTTTTGCTCTTGTTACCCATGCTGGAATGCAGTGGCACAATCTTAGCTCACTCTAACCTCCTCCTCCTGAGTTCAGGAGATTCTCCTGCCTCAGCCTCCTGAGTAGCTGGGATTACAGGCACCCGCCACCACGCCGAGCTAATTTTTTGTATTTTTAGTAGAGACGGGGTTTTGCCATGTTGGCCAGGCTGGTCTTGAACTCCTGACCTCAAGTGATCTTCCCGCCTCGGCCTCCCAAAGTGCTGGGATTGCAGGCGTGAGCCACCGTCCCTGGCCAGTAAAACTCTTCAAGACAATTACCTATAGAAGATTGAGCTCTATCTGATCTTCAAACCCAGTTCTTGGACTTCCCCATCCACTTCACCCCCACTGCAACACAGCTCCACATCTGCAAACATCCTGATGTAGATATCAGCTATGTGCTTGAGACAAGATCCTCCCTTAGTTGATCTTTTTTCCTTAGTATGTAAAATTCCACAAAATTTCACCTACTTTTTAGAAGGCTTTAGCCTAACTCACAAATTTCTCATAGTTCCAGAATTTACTGTGCTTTTGAGGCTTCCCAATCTCCAATTTGTTACTCCAGTTCATGCGACCACTGAAGACTTACTGGTTTCCCTTATTTTCCCAGTAGAAGCTCTCCACTTTGGCTAAGCCAGACTTTCAACCTGTACCCGAGAGCAACACATGTCTCCAAGGAAAGAACAGCTGGTGACTGACAAATTATCTGGAAAAGTTCGATGAATTCATCATATTCATATAGTCCTTGTTAGGGACGCAATGTCTGTGTTCCCCCAAAACTACCATGTTGAAGCCTTAACTCGCATGTGGCAGTATTTGGAGATGGGGCTTTGCAGATGTAGTTGGGTTTCAATGGGGTCATCAGGGTAAAGGCTCACGGTAGGATTGGTGCCTTTGTAAAAGAGACATTAAACAGTTCTGCTTTCTCTCTAATCATGTGCACACACTGAGGAAAGGCTATGTGAGGACACAGCAAGAGAATGTGGCCATCTGCAAGCCAGGAAGAAAGCTCTCACCAGAACCAGACCACGCTGGCGCTGATTTCAACTTTCAGCCTCCAGAACTGTGATAAAATAAATTTCTGTTATTTAAATCCCCCAGTCCATGGTATTTTGTTATGTATGGTTGCCCAAGCAGACCAATACAGTTCTCATTGCTTCCACAGTTTGCTAACACTTTTAGAAATATATTTTTTGCAATTTATTTGGCCCTTTCCAGTTATTGCAGTAGGAGGATTGGCGCAACATGACCTGATTTTTTGAACTTTTAAACCAGGCTTTTATATTGCTCTCAATAAGTCAAGTATTTCATTGGTTTTACTACACACTCACTGTAGTCTCCCAATATCCATCCCTCTCTTCTTCTGTATTAACAGAAATATCACCTGTTAGCTGGTTATGTGGTTGCCCAGAATAAAGTACATTCTCCTGTGTGCTCTGCAGGTAGGTGTGGATATTTTATTCCCATTAGGATGTGGGCAGTAATTATGTGGACAGCTGCCTGGTAATGATGCAGGGTTTTTTGCTCCTTAGCTCAGCTAATCTGGGTTCTCGTCTCATGACCAGGAAGAATTAGGCACATGAATACATTGAAGGATGAGGACAGCAGGATTTATTAAGCAGAAAGAAACCTCTCAGCAAAGAGAGGAGGTCCTGAAAGCAGATTTCCATCTCCCCAGTTGAATACCAGGGCCACCATACTGAAGCTGAAGAGGCCAGGCTCCTCCCCTGCATAAGGTGTGAATTCCCAGTGGCTCCACCCCATTCTCCCAGTGCCTGTGGGCCTCTTGTCCGCTGCAGGCATGCCCAGGCAAGCAGCATGTGTAAAGGCCCAGAGGAATGAAACTATATGGTAGGCCCAAGTAGCTCACCATGGCTATCGTGTCAGGTACATACGCAAGAGAGGCAAAGAACAGATCATGAAGAATTGTTGGGATCAAACTAAAAATGTTGGATTTAAAATTTTAAATTTTTAAATTTAAATCTTTTTAAAAATATCACAGGGCACAATGATGGACTTTTAAGCTGAGAAGAAAGGCAAGGAGATTTGCATTTTATAAGGATCGCTTGGGACCAATGCATACAAATAAATTGGAGAAGAGCAAGAGTTGAGTCATGAGAAAATTAGGAGGTTATTACAGGATTCTAAAAGTTTAACGAGGGCCTGAACTGAAATGTTGTCAGTGGAGATGGAGAAGCTATAGGATTTAAGTATACTTTTAAAAAGTAGAATCAATAGGAAATAGAGATATATTTGTTATGGATGTGACAGGAGTTGAAGGGATAAGATGACTCCCAGATTTCTGACTTGGGAAGGTAGTAGATATTTGTGCTGAATATGGAGTTAGGAAATACAGAAGAGTAGATCTTGGGGAAAAGATGGAGAATTCCGTGGTGCACCTGTTGAATTTGGGGGTAAGATAATTTCTAACATTTTGAATACGTTTAAATTATAGATATCTATCAGAATCTATTGAATAAGTCTTTGCATATATGGGTCTGAAGTTTAGGAAACATGTTGCAACTATAGATATAGGTTTTATTATTATTTTGAATCCTCTTTGAAGATCCTATTTTATTAATTTATCTTACCTGCTCAAAATCTTTCCCTGTAGAATAAGATAAAGATTCATTTTTATTAACTTGCCAAGATGACAGGGAAGTCGGATATTATTCTTTATATATATATATAAAATAATGTTGTGATAGATGCATTACTATCAGGTAATGAAAATAAACCAACACTTCACTCCTGTTTCTCTTCCTACTTTACAAATACCAATTAACATTCAAATCACTCATGCACGGTGAATAAGAGCATCACAGAGATTATTAATATACTTCCTGGCTGTTGGGGATCTAATTTATCTCCATAGTAGATTGAGCACACAGGAAGTGACTAACACATGTATTAAGTTGCATGATAAAATAAGCAAACCAAGCAGAATTCCCTGAGTTGAAAACTTACAAGACAGGGAAAAAAATATCTCCCTCTGGAATAGGTATTCAGATAGAGTCCAGAGCTTGATTATCTAGTGTGTGGCTTCTCTGATACACGTCTCATTTTTCTTCTTGTTCCAACTTTGCGGTTATTTGCAAAAAAAGACAGATTCTGTGATGTCATTCATTTATTCAGGTGTTGTACTACTACATATAATCTGTACCTACTTGTTTCCTGAGTCCTAGACATAAAAAGTGAGGGAATTTTTTTAAGCACACCATGCTCTTTCTGAACTAAAGAACATCCTAGAAATATTTTCATCACCACCTCCAATTGTCCTAGATCTAGACTAGGTCTTTCTCATCCTTAGACTGGGAAAACTTTCCTCCCACCATACTGTCTTTATTCATTCACCTAAGTTATTTTTCCATCATAGAATCCTGCTTGCTTCTTTCTTAGAACTGAGGAAAATCTGCCATTATCTATTTATTTTTTCTTAATAAAACTAAACAGGAGTTTAATTTTAGTGATATTTTCCACTTGGATTATCTTATCTTTTGTTTTTTACCTTTACATTAAGTAATTGTTGCTTTTCTATCTTAAGATTTCATCTTTCTAGCTCTTTTAGTTTATTTTGTTGAGCTTTTTCAATGTTCTTAAGATTTATACTAAAAACTCCCTCCTTTTTTATTATTTCTTCTTTAATAATTGAAGTGTTTAAGGCTAATGCTTAACTTCTCTGGTATAGCTTTTGCAGCAGTGTATTACTTTCTAGATAGTTTGTAATTTGCTTTGAATTTATTTCCAATGCAATAGTTATCTAGAAATGTATTTTCCTGTGTCTAAGTAGACTGTAAACACATTTTATTATTTAATATTTGATACTCTCAAAAGACTATATGTAAAAATTGGCAGCCATCAACCAAACTTAAAAAAAGGAACATTAACAATATCATTGAAGCCCATCTGTGTGCTTTCTCTTCTTGTCTATTCATCAACTTGACTAACTGTAAAACAAACCACACTGTGTTATTATACTAGCTTTACAACTTTTAATTACTGTTATGTTAAGTCCACCATGTTTCTATTTCTTAAAACATGTCTGAGAAATGTCAGGAAAAACGGCAAAGAAGGGAACTTCAAGAGCCTGTCCCTTCACAAAAGCACTGAAAAACTGTCAAAAAGTGTTAGAATCAGTTTTATCAGAACTTTGGAAAGCAGTCAATGGCTTATAGCAACCAAGCAAACACAATCAAGAAAAGGGAAACTGAAACTTGGTAGTAAAGATTTGTGGTGCTTTAACTTACCCTTGTCCTATTACTCTCTCTTCCAGCTTGGTAATCTGGAAAACGACAGCTTGTGGAGGGAGCAGAGCTGATCTGATTTTCAAAGAATTATGGTTATTTGTTTGGACCTGTCTGGTCACTCCCTGAAGGACTCATGCAAAGAGCTCCCCCATTTTTAATCTAACTTGGAACTCTTTCAAGCCATAGGAGCTGCTATGTAGAGAGACTTTACAAAAATCTTTAAAGGCAAATGAATTACTTGCTACCAGCTGTGTCTAAGTGTACCAGTTGACTAAAACAATAGACACTTTTAAAAGCCTTTGAGAAAGATTAGGAAGTGAGATATTGTGGGAAATAAGAGCTTTGAAAATCCTTTACTTATATTTGGCAATCTAGAGTGCTACATGCATGTCCCGGATAGGGGGCATGCTCAGAAAACACCTCAGAAGGTCCTCTGGATGGCCTTTCAATTCTTCGCATGAAGGAAGTGAGACAAAGGAAGAGTTTCAAACTGCCCAGCAAAGTGTTAAAATCATGCCTCAACACACACACACACACACACAGAGTTCGGCTGCAAAGACTGGAAGATATTTTGACTCCAGGCATTTAAGGAAATCTCTGTGAAATCACTATCTTACCACCCGGCTAGTGGAACAGAGACTTCAGATACCACATATAACAAATAATACAGACTTTATGAAAGTAGTTTAGAGGCCGGGCGCGGTGGCTCAAGCCTGTAATCCCAGCACTTTGGGAGGCCAAGACGGGTGGATCACAAGGTCAGGAGATCGAGACCATCCTGGCTAAAATGGTGAAACCCCCTCTCTACTAAAAAATACAAAAAACTAGCTGGGTGAGGCGGCGGGTGCCTGTAGTCCCAGCTACTCTGGAGGCTGAGGCAGGAGAATGGCCTGAACCTGGGAGGTGGAGCTTGCAGTGAGCTGAGATCCGGCCACTGCACTCCAGCCTGGGCAACAGAGCGAGACTCCGTCTCAAAAAAAAAAAAAAAAAAGAAGTTTAGAAAAGTCACTGTACAAACAACTAAAGTCCACAAAAAACACCAGCAAAAAATTTCTGGGAGGAGGGAAAATGCAATTTTTAGAGTTATCAAATTACGATATTCCAAATGTATGTATGCCTCAGTTTCAATGAAAACTATGAGGCATGCAAAAAATACACACACATGTGCACACAAGAAATTATAGTCATTACCATGAAAAAAAAAAGGACCAAAATTGTCCCTGAAGAAGTTTGGCTATTAGACTGATTAGAAAAAGACTTTAAGTCAACTGTCTTTAAAATGTGCCAAGAGGAAACCAGGAAAATTATATCTCACCAATCAGAGAATATTAATAAACAAATAGAACTTATAAGTAAAGACCCACATAGACATTCTGGAGCTTCGAAGTACAATAACCACAATAAAAAAATTTAACAAAGAGGCTGAATGCCAGATTTAAGTAGGCAAAAGAATAAACCAGCAAACTTGGAGATAGGTCAACTGAAATCATCCGGTCTGAGAGGCAGAAATAAAAAAGAATAAAGAAAAAATGAACCGAGTCTAAGAGACCTGTGGGACAACATCAAGCATATGAACATACTCATTATGGAAGTCCCAGAAAGAGAAGAGAGAATGAAAACAGAAGAAGAATGATGTTAAAAGAAATAATGGATAAAATCTTCCCAAATTTGGTAAAAGATACTAATCTATGCATCCAAGCAGATCAATAAACTCTAAGTAGAATACACTCAAAGAGGTACACACCAATATACACTGTAAGCAAACAGTTGAAAGACAAAGGCAAAAAGGATTTCTGGAAGTAGCAAGAGAGAAATGACCTGCCACACGAAAGAGATCTTCAATAACATTAATCACTGATTTCCTGTCAGAAACCATAGAAGGCAGAAGGCAATGGAACATCATATTTAAAGTGCCTAAAACAAAACAAAACAAAACAAACAACAAAAAAAAATCTACCTAATGCATCTGCCAAAACTATTCTTCAAAAATGAAGAAAAAACTAAGGTATTTCCACATAAACAAAAGCTGACAAAGTTTATTGCTAGTAGAACTACTTACCCAACAAAAAATGCTAAATGGAGTCCTTCAGGCTGAAATAGAAACACACTAGACAGAAAATTGAAGCCATACAAATAAACTTTTAAAAACTGGTTAAATTAACTACTTACACAAATATAAATGCAAGTACTTTTGCATTTTTGTATTGTAACTAATCCTTTTTTTTACTATATGATTTAAAAGACAAATGCATTTTAAAAATTTATAATTCTATGTTAATTAGCATGCAATATGTAAAGATGTAATTTGTGACAATAACAATATAAAAGGGGAGAAATGAATTATATTAGGAGCAGAATTTTTGTATTCTTTCAAAGTTAAATTCGTTTTACTTCAAACTAGAATCTTATAAATTTAAGATATTAATTATAATCCACAGATTAAACACTAAGAAAATGACTAAAAAATATTCAAAAAAGGAAACAAGATGTGAATCAAAATAGTATGCTAAAAGAAAACCAAACACAGAGAAGACATTAATGGCATGACTGAAAAGCATAAAAAATGTAAGACATACAGAAAAAAGAATTTAAAGAAGTGTATCATTCCTTATTGATAATGACTTTAAATGTAAATGCATTGCACTTCAATTAAAAGACAGGTATTGGCATAATGGATTTTAAAAGAAAACATAATCTAGCTATATTCTGTCTACAAGAAACTTGCATTAGATTGAAAGACAAGTAGATTGAGTTGTGAGGTAGAAAAAGACATTACCTGCAAATAGTAATAAAAGGAGAGTAGAGATGGCTATATCAGACAAAATAAGCTTTAAAACAGAAATTATAATAAGAAACTAAGAAGGACATTATATATTTATGAATGAGTCATTCCATCAAGATGATATAACAATTATAAATAAATTACCTATATTTGTATTTTATATGTATTTTTTTAAATAAATAGTATATACACCTAACAGTAGAACCATAAAAAACATGAAACAAAAAGTGACAGAATTAAATGGAGAAATAGTTTTACAGTGATAGTCAAAGACTTAAATATCCCACTTTTGAAAATGGATAGAACAAGTAGACAGAAGACAAAAAAGCAAATAGATAATTTGAACAACATTATAAACCATCTATATCTAAGATATATACAGAACATTCCTCTCAACAACAGTAGAACACGCATTTTCCTTAGCTGCAAGGGGATCGTTATCCAAATAGACCATATGTTAGGCTACAAAACAAGTCTCAGTAAATTTAAAAAGAGTGAAATTATACAAAGTATGTTCTGTAACCACGATGGAGTGAAACTAGAAATAAATAACAGAAGGAAATTTCCAGTATCTGGAAGTATTTTTTATTTTTTCCTGGTGGTTTCTTCTTTAATCTATTGATTGTTTAAAAGTGTCATTTAATTTCAAATTTTAAAAAAATTAATCAACATACTCTTAAATCACTAATGAGTTAAAGAACTCACCAGGGAAAAGTAAAAAGTATTTTAAGACAAATAAAAATGAACAATTTTCAAACTTTTGGAATGAAGAGAAAGCAGCACTTGGGGAAATTTACAGCTGTAAATAATTACATTAAAAAATAAGAAAGATCTTTAACTAAAAACCTAACTTTACATCTTGAAGAACTAGAAAAAAAAAAGCAAACTAAGCTCAATGCTAGTGGAAGTAAATAAATAACGATTAGAAGGGAGGTGAATTAAAAAGAGAATAGAAAAAATAGAATCAACAAAACCAAAAGCTGTGATCTGTAAAGATCAACAAAATTGACAAACTTTAGCTAGACTAAGAAAGAAAACTTCAAATGAGTAAAATCAGACATGAAAGTGGATCATTACTGTATTCGTTTACTAGGGTTTCTATAAAAATAATACCAGAGATGGGTGTTTAAACAACAAATATTTATTTTCTCAGAATTTCAAAGACTAGAAGTTCAAGACCCAGGTGTCAGCAGATTTGGTTTCTCCTGAGGCCTCTTGCCTTGGCTTACAGAGAGAGATCACTCTCTTGCTGCCTCTTCACATGGCTGTCTCTGTATATGTGCATCCCTGGTTTCTCTCTGTGTATCCTCATCTGCTGTTTCTATAAGGACATCAGACAGATTGGATTAGGTACACCATAAAAGCCTCATTTTAACTTAATCACATCTTTAAAAGCCCTGTCTACAAATATAGTCACATTCTGACTATATTGAGTGTTAAGGCTTCAACACATGAATCTGAGGGAAAGGGAGGATTATTATTGACCTTACAGAAATAAACATGATTATAAGAGAATACCACGAACAACTGTATGCCAACAAATTAACTTAAACAAAATGAAACAAATTTTTAGAAACATACAAATTGCCAAAGCTGAGTCAAGCAGAAAGAAAAAATGTGAACAGACCTATAACAAGTAAAAAGATTGAATCAGACAAACAAACAAACATTAAACACTTTAAAATGTTATCAGTAAGAAAAGCTCAGGAGCAGATGACTTACTGATAAATTCTACCAACTTTTTATTTAAAAATTAACACTAATCCTTCTCAAACTCTTTGACAAAATAGAAGAGAAGGTAACATTCTCACCTCATTCCGAGTCCAGCATTACCTTACAATAGAATTTAAAAGAATATAAAATCCTTAAGAATAAATTTAACCAAGAAGGTGCAAAACCTACACCTAGAAAACTACAAAAGACTGCTGAAAGAAGAAGACCCAAATAAGTAAAAGACACCCATTGTTTAAGGTCAGAAGACTTAATATTGTTAAGATGGCAATACTTCCCAAAGTAATCTACAGGGTCAATTCAATCCCTATCAAAATCCCAACAACCTGTTTTGCAGAAATGAAAAAGTGGATTCTAAAATTCATATGATATTGCAAGTCACCCTCAATAGCTAAAACAATTTTGAAAAAGAACAAAGTTGGAAGACACACTTCCCAATTCCAAAACATATTACAAAGTTACAGTTATTAAGTCATATGGTATAGTACAAGAATGGACATATAGATCATTGGAATAAATTGAAAGGTCAGAAATAAACCCATAATTCTGTGGTCAGTGGATTTTCAACACAGGTGCCCAAATCATTAAACGGGGAAAGAATAGTTTGTTCAGCAAATGGTGCTGGGAAGTTTGACCCTCAACTCACACCATATACAAAAATTAACACAAAATGGATCAAAGACCTAAATACAAGAGCTAAAACTTGCAAGAAAGGGATTGTTATGGGTTGAGTTATGTCCCTTATAAAACATACTGAAATGTTAACCCCAAATATGACCTTATTTAGAAGTAGAATCTTTACAAAATATGACCTTATTTAGAAGTAGAATCTTTACAAACGTAATCAAGTTAAAATGAGGTCATTAAGGTGGGCCCTAATTCAGTATGACTGCCATCTTTGTAAAAAGGGAAATTGTAGACATAAAGACAGGCATGCACAGAGAGAATATGATGTGACTACACAGAAAGAAGATGGCTACATGACTGGAGTGATGCATCTGCAAGCCACGGAGTGACAAGAATTGCCAGCAAACACCAGAAGCTGGTAGAGGTAAGGAAGGATTTTCTCCTAAGCTGGCAGAGAGAGCATGGTCCGGCCATGCTGACATCTTTGAACCTGTAGCCTCCAGGACCATGAGGCAATCAATTTATTTTGTTTAAGCCACCTGATTTGGTACCTCATTACAGCAGCCTGGGAAAGTAATACAGGGGTAATTCTTCATGACCTTGGATTTGGAAATACTTTCCTAGTGATGACACCAATGGCATAAAAGAAAAAAAATAGATACATTGAACTTCATCAAAATGTAAAACTTCTGTGCATCAAGGACACTATCCAGAGAATAAAAATCAAACTCGCAAAATAGGAGAAAATATTTGAAAGTCATACTTCTGATAAGAATCTAGTGTCCAGAATATATAAAGAGCTCTTACACCTCAGCAACAAAAGGATGAACAGCCCAATTTTTAAAATAGGCCAAGAACTTAAATAGATGTTTCTACAAACAAGGTATACAGATGGTCAACAGCACATGAAAAGATATTCAATATCACTAGTCATTAGGGAAATGCAAATAAAAAAACACAATGAGATAATGAGATATCATTTTACACACACTAGAATGACTATATATTTTTTAAAAGAGAATAAGCGTTAATGAGGATATACAGAAACTGGAGCTTTCATACACTGCTGGTAGGAATGTAAAATGATGCAGCCACTGTGGAAGACAGTTTGGCAGTTCTTTAATAAGTTAAATATAGACTTATCATGATCCAGCAGTTTCACTCCTAGATATATACCACGAAGAATTGAAAATGTGTGTTCAAACAAAACTGTACAGAATGTTCATGGCAAGACTGTTCACAATAACCAAAATGTGGTAACAACCCAGCAACTGATGAATGGACAAACACATATGGCATAACCCTACAATGGAATATTATTTAGCCACACAAGTAACAAACTACTAGTGATGGTTGGTCAACATTGTGAATGCAATAAGTGCCACTGAATTGCTAATTTTAAAATGGCTAAAATGGTAAATTTTTTTGTTGTGTATATTTTACTACAATAAAAAATAAGTGAAACAATTGTATCTGAGTTCATTTTAGGTCATCGCTCCTCCACATAAAACTTTTGGATGGAACTATACGTTTCCTTGACATCATTATAGTATTGAATCTTTCTATTTGCATATTTTATTAAAGTATACATTCAGGTTATTATATCCCAGATACTACCATTGCGACTTCTTCTTTGATTCATAAACTATGTAAATGTATTTGCTTAATCTCCAAAGATTTTGGGTGTTTTCTAGTTTTCTTTTTATTACTGATTTCTAGTTTAATCCCATTATGATCAAAAGGCATTCTGTTTGCTTTTAATCCTGTCAAATTTGTAGAGACGTGTGATCAATTGTTTGCTCCATGTACCCCCGAAAAACATGTCACTGTTGAGTGGCATGTTTTATATATGTCATCTAAGTCAAGTCTGTTAATCCTATTATTCAAGTTTTCTATACCTTTAATGAATTTTGGACTACCTGTTTTATCACTCAGTGAAAGAAGCATGTAAATTCTCCCATCATTACTGTGGACTTGGCTATTCCTCATTTCAGGTCTGTAAGTTTTGTTTTGTATATTTGAGACATATAGCCAAATACAGTACATAGATCTTGTTTGGACTCTGATTCAACAATGTCTTACAGCATCAGAGACATTTGAACATAGACCAAGCTTTGAATAGGATATTAAGTAATAATGAAATTTGTTGAATGTGTTAACAATATCTACTAGAAACACAGACTAAAGAGTTAATTGGTTAAATTGTATTATATTTTATAGAATTTGTTCATAGAGTAAATTGAAAAGACTGAAAAGTATATTTCCTTTAAGACTTTTATACTAGATACCTTTTCATACTCACAAAATATACATGATAAATAAACCAAGCTGATTGGCTTCACATGGAAAGCTAGTCCAGTATTTTTCAGAGGCCTTAATTAAACACAGATAGAGTCCCTTTTCTTTTTTTCTTTTACTACTAACAGATTATTTTTCTTTCTATTACTGTACAAAAATATTTGAACCAACCAATATTTTTTGATATAATGGTCTAGAATACACAGTTGTAGATCTGTTGGAATATTTATAGAGTATAACTAGAAAACCCATAATACAAATTTTATTCCAATTTTTTTTTTAATGTAGCCAGACTGAGGTATGGTTTCTGATCAAAATAAATTTGCTAGGACGTAAATTGTTTGTCCTAGCAAATTTACGTCCTGCCCAGGGATGTTTGTTGGTAGTCTTCAATATAAGAATCAACTAAGGTTTTGAGCAACGAGGCATAAAGGAGAATGCCATTGGGCATTTTAAATTTAATGCATTC
This sequence comes from Mandrillus leucophaeus, assembly GCF_000951045.1. Taxonomy (NCBI): domain Eukaryota; kingdom Metazoa; phylum Chordata; class Mammalia; order Primates; family Cercopithecidae; genus Mandrillus; species Mandrillus leucophaeus. The sequence goes on from NW_012107519.1 coordinate 1,723,993, forward strand.
AACTAGAATTGACCTTTGTAGGCTGACCATGGAGGGAATTTAAAGAAAAGAAATAGTTTTCCTCTATTCCGCGAGTTTAAAACTACTCCCACATATAGTTTTTAGGAAATTTGGAAAGAGACATGAAAAATATCATTTGCTAATTGCCTGAGCTCAGCTCCTTTCAGTCAACATGACAGAAACTAATTTTTTTCTGCTATCTGATGCAGAAACTGAAGTTGAGAGATGTTGAAAATTTCCCAAGTCCACACAGCTTGTGTATAGCATAATGAGTAAAGCCAACCATTTATTGAACATCTACTGTGAGGTACACAGTAAGCCAAGTATTTTACTATCATCAGCATTCTCATGATGAGCCTGTAAGAAATGTATGATTACATCTATTTGACACTTGTGAAAAGTGAGTTTCAGAAAGCTTACATGACCTGCCCAGAGCTTTACACTATTAAGTGCTGTACTGTTGGGATTTAATCTTGGATCTGTCTGGCTCCAAACCCTATAATTCTTCCCCATGAATTATAAAGTCATTGACTGCCATGTGTTTCACATTAAAATGATCATATAACTACATTCATATAGAGTTGTTTTAGAACATATTATCTTTAATTTTTTCCCTTTTCGGCCAATTGTTTTGTCATTTGATTTCTTAAAATGTATAAAAATAATGCTTGCTTGTAGTTTTTTTAAGGTTAAATAATAAGAAAGGTATAGAAAATTTTCCCCCATTCCCATCCCAAATTCTTCCCAGAAATGACTGTTACATTTCTTACATAGGCCGTTTTATAAAGTTTCTATTTATATTCAAACACACACAAACACACATTTTCTGTTTACTCAGATGAATACATATTTTGCATACTCTTACGCACATTTCTTTTTTCACTTATCATATCTTGCATATCTTTCTATACAAGTATATATAGTTCCATATTTTCAATTTAATGGCTACATATATTCATATTTCTTTGTCGTATAAGTACTGAGCTCTAACTGCTTGCACTACTGGAGCTCCTATTCATATTTCTTTGTATGGATGTACACAACCCACGTAACCAAGCCCTACAAT
>NW_012107519.1:1725108-1747794 GCF_000951045.1 Mandrillus leucophaeus
ATGAAATTTGTTGAATGTGTTAACAATATCTACTAGAAACACAGACTAAAGAGTTAATTGGTTAAATTGTATTATATTTTATAGAATTTGTTCATACAGTAAATTGAAAAGACTGAAAAGTATATTTCCTTTAAGACTTTTATACTAGATACCTTTTCATACTCACAAAATATACATGATAAACAAACCAAGCTGATTGGCTTCACATGGAAAGCTAGTCCAGTATTTTTCAGAGGCCTTAATTAAACACAGATAGAGTCCCTTTTCTTTTTTTCTTTTACTACTAACAGATTATTTTTCTTTCTATTACTGTACAAAAATATTTGAACCAACCAATATTTTTTGATATAATGGTCTAGAATACACAGTTGTAGATCTGTTGGAATATTTATAGAGTATAACTAGAAAACCCATAATACAAATTTTATTCCAATTTTTTTTTTAATGTAGCCAGACTGAGGTATGGTTTCTGATCAAAATAAATTTGCTAGGACGTAAATTGTTTGTCCTAGCAAATTTACGTCCTGCCCAGGGATGTTTGTTGGTAGTCTTCAATATAAGAATCAACTAAGGTTTTGAGCAACGAGGCATAAAGGAGAATGCCATTGGGCATTTTAAATTTAATGCATTCAACTAGAATTGACCTTTGTAGGCTGACCATGGAGGGAATTTAAAGAAAAGAAATAGTTTTCCTCTATTCCGCGAGTTTAAAACTACTCCCACATATAGTTTTTAGGAAATTTGGAAAGAGACATGAAAAATATCATTTGCTAATTGCCTGAGCTCAGCTCCTTTCAGTCAACATGACAGAAACTAATTTTTTTCTGCTATCTGATGCAGAAACTGAAGTTGAGAGATGTTGAAAATTTCCCAAGTCCACACAGCTTGTGTATAGCATAATGAGTAAAGCCAACCATTTATTGAACATCTACTGTGAGGTACACAGTAAGCCAAGTATTTTACTATCATCAGCATTCTCATGATGAGCCTGTAAGAAATGTATGATTACATCTATTTGACACTTGTGAAAAGTGAGTTTCAGAAAGCTTACATGACCTGCCCAGAGCTTTACACTATTAAGTGCTGTACTGTTGGGATTTAATCTTGGATCTGTCTGGCTCCAAACCCTATAATTCTTCCCCATGAATTATAAAGTCATTGACTGCCATGTGTTTCACATTAAAATGATCATATAACTACATTCATATAGAGTTGTTTTAGAACATATTATCTTTAATTTTTTCCCTTTTCGGCCAATTGTTTTGTCATTTGATTTCTTAAAATGTATAAAAATAATGCTTGCTTGTAGTTTTTTTAAGGTTAAATAATAAGAAAGGTATAGAAAATTTTCCCCCATTCCCATCCCAAATTCTTCCCAGAAATGACTGTTACATTTCTTACATAGGCCGTTTTATAAAGTTTCTATTTATATTCAAACACACACAAACACACATTTTCTGTTTACTCAGATGAATACATATTTTGCATACTCTTACGCACATTTCTTTTTTCACTTATCATATCTTGCATATCTTTCTATACAAGTATATATAGTTCCATATTTTCAATTTAATGGCTACATATATTCATATTTCTTTGTCGTATAAGTACTGAGCTCTAACTGCTTGCACTACTGGAGCTCCTATTCATATTTCTTTGTATGGATGTACACAACCCACGTAACCAAGCCCTACAATGGTTATTTCCCTTTTTAAATTAAATTAAATTAATTTTTTTTTAACTTTTACCTTAGGTTCAGGGGTACATGGACAGGTTTATTATTTAGGTAAACTTGTGTTATATGGCTTTGTTGTACAGATTATTTTGTCACCCAGGTACCAAGCCTAGTACCCAATAGTTATTTTTTTCTGCTCCTCTCCCTCCTCCCACCCTCCACATTCCCATAGGTCCCAGTAACCGTTGTTTCCCTCTATGTGCCCATGTGTTTTCATCGTTTAGCTCCCACTTGTGAGAACATGCAGTATTTGGTTTTGTGTTCCTGCGTTAGTTTGCTAGAGATAATAGCCTCCAACTCCATCTATGTTCCTGCAAAGGGCATGATCTCATTCTGTTTTATGGCTGCTTAGTATTCCATGGTGTATACATACCACATTTTCTTTATCCAGTCTACCATTGCTGGACATTTAGGTTGATTCCAGGTCTTTGTTATTGTGAATAATGCTGCAGTGAACATATGTGTGCATATGCCTTTATAGTAGAATGATTTATCTTCCTTTGGGTATGTAGTCAGTAATGAGATTGCTAGGTCGAATGTTCTGTGTTCAGCTCTTTGAGGAGTCGCCACACTGCTTTCCACAATGATTGAACTAATTTACACTGTCATTAACAGTATATAAACGTTCCCTTTTCTCCACAACCTCAACAGCAGCTGTTATCTTTTGACTTTTTAATAATTGCCATTCTGACTGGCATGAAATAGTATCTCGTTGTGGTTTTTATTTGCATTTCTTGAATTATCAGTAATGTTGAGCATTTTTTCATGTGCTTGTTGGGTACATGTATGTCTTCTTTTGAAAGGTATCTGTTCATGTATTTTGCCCACTTTTTAATGAGGTTGTGTGTTGTTTGTAAATTTAAGTTATTTATAGATTCTGGATATTAGACCTTCGTCAGATGCACAATTTGCAAATATTTTATCCCATTCTGTAGGTTGTCTGTTTGGCCTGTTAATAGTTTCCTTTGCTGTTCAAAAGTTCTTAAGTTTAATTGGAACACGTTTGTCAATTTTTGCTTTTGTTGAGATTGCTTTTGGCATCTTCGTCATGAAATCTTTGCACATTTCTACAGCCAGAATGGTATTGCCTAGGTTGTCTTCCAGGGCTTTTATAGTCTTGGGTTTTACATTTAAGTCTTTAATCCATCGTGAGTTGATTTTTGTACATGGTGTAAGAAAGGGGTCCAGTTTCAATCTTTTGCATATGGCTAGCCAGTTATCCTAGTGCCATTTATTGAATAAGGAGTCTTTCCTCTTTCCTCATTGCTTGTTTTTGTCAGCTTTGTTGAAGGTCAGATGGCTGCAGGTGTATAGCCTTATTTCTGGGCTCTCTATTCTATTCCATTGGTCAATGTGTCTGTTTTTGTAGCAATACCATGCTGTTTTGGTTACTGTAGCCCTGTAGTGTAGTTTCAAATCCAGTAATGTGATGCCTCCAGCTTTGTTCTTTTTACTTAAGATTGCCTTGGCTATTTGGGCTCTTTTTGGTTCCATATAAATTTTAAGATAGTTTTTTCCAGTTCTGTGAAGAACACCATTGGTAGTTTGGTAGGAATAGCATTGAATCTGTAAATTGCTCTGGGCAGTATGGCCATTTTAATGATATTGAGTCTTCTAATTCATGAGCATGGAATGTTTTTCCACTTGTTCGTGTCATCTCTGATTTATTTGAGCAATGTTTTGTAATTCTTATTGTAGAGATCTTTCACCTCCCTGGTTAGCTGTATTCCTAGGTATTTTATTGTTTTGTGACAATTGTGAATGAGATTACATCCCTGATTTGGCTCGTGGCTTGGCTGGTGTTGGTGTATAGGAATGCTAGTGATTTTTATATGTTGATTTTGCATCCCGAAACTTTGCCGAGCTTGTTTACCAGCTGAAGGAACTTTGGGGCTGAGACTATGGGGTTTTCTAGATATAGAAGCATGTCATCTGCAAACAGGGATAGGTTGACTTCCTTTCTCCTTATTTGGATGTCCTTTATTTCTTTCTTTTGCCTGATTTCCCCAGCCAGGGCGTCCAGTACAATGCTGAATAGTAGTGGTGAGAGGTGGCATTCTTGTCTTGTGCCAGTTTTCAAGGGGAATGCTTCTAGTTTTTACCCATTAAGTATGATGGTGACTGTGGGTTTGTCATATATGGCTCTTATTATTTTGAGATATTTTCCTTCTATACCTAGCTGATTGATAATTTTTAACATGAAAGAACGTCGAATTTTATTGAAAGCCTTTTTTGAGAGAATTACGTGATTTTTGTCTTTAGTTCTATATATGTAATGAATCACATGTATTGATTTGCATATGTTTGAACCAACCTTGCATCCCAGGGATAAAGCCTACTCGATCATGGTAAGTTAACTTTTCGATGTGCTGCTAGATTCAGTTGGCAAGTATTTTACTGAGGATTTTTGTGTTAGTGTTCATCAAGGATATTGGCCTGAAGTTCTCTTTTTTGTTGTGTCCCTGCCAGGTTTTGGTATCAAGATGAAGATGACTTCCTAGAATGAATTGAGGAGGAGTCCCTCTTTGGTTTTTTGGAATAGTTTCAGTAAGAATGGTAACAACTCTTCTTTGTACATCTGGTAGAATTCGGCTGTGAATTCATCTGATCCTGGGGTTTTTTTTGGTGGGTAGGTTGTTTATTACTGATTCAATTTCAGAACTCATTATTGGTCCAAATCAATTTCTTCCTGGTTTCATCTTGAGAGGGTGTATGTGTCCAGGAATTTATCCATCTTTTCTAGGTTTTCTAGATTGTGTGCATAGAACTGTTTTTAATATTCTGTGATTATTTGTATTTCAGTGGGATCAGCGGTAACATCCCCTTTATCATTTCTGGTTGTATTTATTTGGATCTCCTTTCCTTTCTTCTTTATTAGTCTAGCTAGTGACCTATCTAATTATTTTTTTAAAAAAAACTAACTGCTGGATTCATTGATCTTTTGAATGGCTTTTCATGTCTTGATCTCCTTCAGTTCAGCTCTGAATTTGGTTACTTCTTGTCTTCTGCTAGCTTTGCAGTGGTTTTCTCTTGCTTCTCTAGTTCTTTTAATTGTAATGTTAGGTTGTTAATTTGAGATCTTTCTAACTTTTTGATGCAAGCATTTAGTGCTATACATTTCCTACTTAACACTGCCTTAGCTGTGTCCCAGAGATTCTACTATGTTGTTATTTTTGTTCACATTAGTTTCAAAGAACTTCTTGATTTCTGCCTAATTTCATTATTTACGCAAAAGGCATTCAGGAGCAAGTTGTTTAATTTCCATGTATTCACATGGTTTTGAGCGATTTTTTAAGTCTTGATTTCTATTTTTATTGCACTATGGTCTGATACTGTATTTGGTATAATTTTGATTCTTTTGTGTTTGCTGAGGATTATTTTATGTCTGATTGTGTGGTCAGTTTTAGAGTATGTACCATGTGGTAATGAGAAGAATGCATATTCTGTTCATTTTGGGTGGAGAATTCTGTAAAGGTTTATCAGACCCATTTGGTCCAATGTTGAGTTGAGGTCCTGAATATTTTTGTTAATTTTCTGCCTTGATGACCTGTCTAATACTGTCAGTGGAGTTTTGAAATTTCTCACTATTATTGTGTGGGAGTCTAAGTCTCTTTGTAGGTCTCTAAGAACTTGCTTTATGAATCTGGGTGCTTTTGTGTTGGGTGCATATATATTTAGGATAGTTAGATCTTCTTGTTGAATTGAACACTTTACCATTATGTAACGCCCTTCTTTGTCTTTCTTGATCTTTGTTAGTTTAACACATGTTTTGTTATTTCCCTTTTTATTGCGCACAAAACTACAATGATCAGTCTACATGTTGAATTGAATTAGGTGCTTGCAAAATCAAGAATTTTAAGCCTTTAAGCAAATTTTGGTTATAGTAAGTAATGGGACAGAAATTTCAGGGACCCAAGAGAGTAAGAAACCAGTTTTTAAAATGTGTTATACAACCTGTTTATTTTCTCCTCAAGTGAATATCATCCAGAATTCAGATGTTATAACATTGGCTTCAGTTCATTGCTGGTAAGAAGTATTTCAAATATCTGAGCTCTCTGCACTCACCATGTTTTACCAACATAATCATGGGGCGTTTACCTACTGTGAATGACATCTTCAAAGCGAGAGTACATTCTGGATCTTTTGATTAAGGCAAAAATCATTGTGAGTGACCCTTGAGAATTGTTCTAAGAGAAAGTACCTATTGCTAATTTGGTAAAGTGATATTAAACAACATGCTGGAATAGTTTTTGGAACACAGATTTTCCATAAACTCTGCAATCATTCCATGTTCAGTTTGTAGCAATAATGTGAAGTCATTCTTTTCAGAAAGGAGCATGCAGATCTTGATGTGACTTACTTGAGAATGATTGTTATCTCACAATTTGGTATCTCTGTTTCCTCAAGACACACACACACAAAATCAGTAAATATATAGAGTATGTTAAAAATGGGAAGGTTCACTAAGGATTTATTGGAATAATAGGAATAATGGTGAACTCCCAAAAGTGGAATTGTTTACTTAAATGACATGCCTTTTCAATTTTGTAAATATTGTCAAAATATTTTCTGAAAATATCTTTAAATTTATATTCTTACATGTTTAGATTACTCTCTTTCCCTCAACACACACAAATGTGCATATACACACACATACACACATTTTTATCCTGGGCAGTATCAGTGTTCTAATTGTGGATAATATAATTTGTAAAATATGGTATCTTGGTTGTCAATTGCATGCTCAAATTATGAATGAGTTTTAGCATCACATATTCTTTTTTTTTCTTTTTTTTTTTTTTTGAGATGGAGTCTCACTCTGTCGCCAGGCTGGAGTGCAGTGACGCAATCTCGGCTCACTGCAACCTCCACCTCCCGGGTTTCAAGTGATTCTTTGCCTCAGCCTCCCAAGTAACTGGGACTACAGGCACCAACCACCAAGCCCAGCTAATTTTTTATTTTTAGTAGAGAAGGGGTTTCACCATGTTGGCCAGGATAGTCTCGGTCTCCTGACCTCGTGATCCACCCGCCTCGGCCTCCCAAAGTGCTGGGATTACAGGCGTGAGCCACCATGCCCGGTACACATATTCTTTTACTTATGACTTACGTGCCTATTAATTTCTTTTAAGAATTTCAAAGCAAAATGGGGAAATCATTTCATGATAGATAAATATGAATGAAGACAAACCCAAATTCCCTTTGGAAAAAAAATTATCTTTTCTGCAGAACTGCTCAGATTTTTACTACACATGTGTGCACTGTAATTTTTCAAGAGGGAGTTGGAAGAGAAAGGTTTGAAGGAAAATCTTCATTTCACACTCTTCTTCCCCTACCATTCTCACCTCAACAGCTTATAATGATTCCACCTCTGGTTCCTAGATGCTGTAGAAAATACTATTTATGAGTATATATTACTGTGTGTAAAAATTATAGAGTGAATGGTTATTGCTATATATAGAGTGAATGGTTATTGCCATATAACTATATAGTTAAATATATTAACTGTACGGTTATGGTATGTACCATTAAAAACTGTCTTAAATGATAACAAAAGGGGGATTAGATAAACTACAAAAAAGTATAGAAACCTGCAATGATGACTACCAAAAATCCACCCCTTCGCTACACCAGCAAGCTGTTCCTCCCATCAACACTGAACACCATTTCTCCTCCTTTTGACTCCCATTGGCACTGTGATTTGCTGCAACTTATAGAATATGATGGAAGTGGTGCTGTGCAAATGCCCAGCCCTCAAGAGATCCGGCAACTTCTGCTTTTACTTGATTATGGAGTGAAACCTGGGGTTGGCCATAATGTTAGAAAGAAAAACAGGCCCAGCCAGCTTGCAAGCACCCTAGGTGAAGTGCCCAACATGTGTGTGACGCCATCTTGGACATTCCAGCTCAAGCCAAGCTCCCAGCAGATCGTAATCACATGAGAGATCATAGCCAATATCATGTGAAGAGGAAGAACCCCAACTGAGCCCAGCCAACCCACACAACCATGAAAAATTGAATAAATAACAAAGGGAGGGATTGTAATGTACCTAAATGTTAAAGTAGAGCTGACAATAGTACTGAGAGACAAAATCACGCAAATTGTAAAATGAAAACCGGTTGTCAAGACAGGCAAACTCAGTGTAGATGGATGGGAGAGGCCCCAGACCAATGAGAGAGTACAAAACTCTAATCCTGAGTTAGACTTTGACAGCTAGGACTGATATTTTACAATTGTGTTTCCAGTGGAATTTTCTATGATGACGAAAAAAATATGTAGCTGCTGAGTACTTGAAATGTGACTAGTGTATCTGTGGAGCTGCATTTTTAATTGTATTTAATTTTGCTTAACTCTCATTTAAATTTAAATAACCACATGTGGCCAGTGGCTACAATATTGGACAGTGCAACTACTACATCACATGCAGGACTTTACCCTGATGACGGGATAAATCTCCAACAACTCTCCCCAAAATTGTGTCTTTTCCATGTGCATATCCCTCAGAATTCTGAGAAGAACCTTACTACTTAGACCTTGATCTACTTGAACTGCTCAGAGTTACCAAATTACCTGTCAATATCTCCATATGCAAACCCAAGAATCAGAAGGCACAAGTAAAACCCTCCCCCTTGTGTTCTCTGAGTAAACAGAGATGGGGCTGAAAGTAATGACTTAAATAAAGCCTGTCTCTACCTTTTATACTAAGTCTATAAATAGCCTCTAGGTAAAATCATCTATTATAAAGGGAATTTCTAAGAATTTTAATTAGAGTATTTAAAATTTAAATTCATATATATATATATATGTGCTCCCCAAGTGTCCTTCAATATAGAAATATTTTGTCTATGTGACCTCTATTAACCTCTTGCAGTGGTAATAAGACACATTATGAGAAAGCTCTGCTAGAAAACTGCAGAAGAATTTTTATTAAGCAAGGCTAAATGTCATAGTGAAATATTGAAAACTTCAACCATGAATACTACATAACTTTCCAAAATCAATTCCATTTCCTTAATTACAAAATTAATCATTTGAGATTATTAAACAACTATGAGACAAGACTAAAATGATGATTTTCATTTCCTTATAGGTTAATTTTTAAATATTTAAGAAAAATAGAGTAATTCTCTTCTCAAAGAAGGCAAAATTGTAGCTGAGACTTAATTTAATTATATGGTAACTAGGCTCCAAAATTTTCAAACACTAATTTTAACATTTTTACCTAATGAAGGCAGTATTGACATTTACACGAATAAAATTACCGTTTTTCTGTACCTGTCTGGCAATGAGCCATGATTTTCCAAAGAGCCAAGGACAAATAACTATTTCAAGGACTCTGCTAGATAGAAATGCTTACATTCTTAGGAGAATAAAATTTGTTCTGCTTCACTGTCTAATTTAACACCACTGAAATTGAAAATGAAAAGGTATTATTTCTACTCCCTATGAGTCCTCAAAAACCCTTCTGCCCTCTAGAGTTTGTTCCAATTGAATCATCAAACTAAGGTAAACCAGGAAATTATTCCAGTCACTTAAAGATTTGGCTAAAATATGAGATGTCTCTTCTCCCAAATTCCTATTCACAGCATTTTATTTTTCATAGCAGTCCTCAAAGTTCATCTTCCTCCAAGATTCTCATCCTGGATGCATATTGGGATAACTGGGGCTGAGGGTAGACTTTTGAAAATACAGATTCCTGGGCCCCACCCCAGACTAATCTCAGCATGGGGAGGAGAAAGTACGAGGGCCAAGCAAAGACATCCTTAAAGCCACTCAGTGGATTCTCATGACAATTACACCACTGGGCTAGTCTATTCCGCTCATTTAATGGACTTGGGTGCCGAGGGCCAGCCAGCTAAGTGAGCTGTTACCATTTCATTTATTCTTCCCAAGACAATCAGGACTGGAGCCGTCTGAATACTTGGTGGTTTCCAAACTTGGGCATGAGCCACCAGGGTTACAAAGATCCTTAGAGCGTGAAAGGGGACATGAGGAAAGAGGAGATTCTCATCTCTCACCAGAGAACCAGTCCTAACTGTGTACTGCAGTTCTCCATATTTTGTTTGAAAAGAGGGTTCCACTGCTAAAGTATGCCAAGTCTGAGAAATCATTCCACTAAAATTGTGAACGTGATATGAATAATGGACACGTCTGAGATATTTATCAAAGTACCTTAGGAGCCAGACACCAGTTCAACTAATAATGAAATGTAAAAACACTTAAAAAACAGAGGAGTGTTTATTCTTAAGTCACATTTTTTTCAGGTGTTTGGTGAGCTCTAAGGAGATATGGAGTTCAAATATTAGCACCCATGAAAAATATGTGTCACAGGTAAGAATCCCAGGTCACAGGTGCAAGTTTATTAAATTAAAAAAAAAAATTTTTTTAACTGACAATTTCTAGTTCATATCTCATTACTCTGATATCTAATATTAAGGATATGGTTGGTTGGGCCTAATTTGGGGAAGTTAGACAGTTCTAAGGCATCAGGGAAGGGCTCTGGTCCCTGGCGCTTTTCTGACCTCACTGGCATCCTCTGGGATACCCTCTGTCTCACTGAGCCTCAGGGCATGAGTACACACAGAGCCCTTTCATTCCTAACTATAAAGCCTCTTGGGTCCAGCTTTCTATCAACGGCCTTTGCCCATCACTTGGTCTCTCTAGAAAGCATCCTGCTGCTCCCTCAGCCATCCTGGGTTTGGGGGACCATGTAAGGGTGTCTCAGGCTCCTCTGTTCAGACACCCCTTCCACCGTTTCTACTCCATTGCTTCCCTGTCACGCTGCCAAGCGGGCATCTGTGAAGCTTGCTGCCTCTCCTAGCTCCACAATGGAAGCAAGGCACAGCTCTTCCCTGCTGCTAGATCCCCAGAGTTTTCTCAAAGGACCAGCCCCAGCAGTGGGGAACCAGGCATAGGGTCTCTCTGTGGGAACCATCAGTGTCTATGTATCACCAACTCTCCTTTCTTAAGGAGATTACAGTCAAAGGGGAGGAAAAACTATCTAGAACTGAAAACATTTTCTTCTAAAACCATTACTCTGTTCTGGAGCCTTTAGAATCCAGGTTTTTGCAACTCAAAACACTTTTTTTTTCTCAAGGCAATTGTTTACAACGGCCTATTTTAAAGTCAAATGCTTCTTTTCTCTTCTGTCATTTCTTCCCAGGAGCTGCCCCAGTGGAGGTGAGGAGAGTCACAGGAGCCAAAGGAGGATGGGGGAATAAACAAGTCAGTTAAGACATCAGTATTCTGTCTTTCTAAACACGCACATTGATCAGGTTCTGTACAAAATAAGGTAAAAAATAAAATGTACAAAATAAAAGTGTGACCCTCCTTCTTCAAAAATTATTAGGTTAGTGCAAAAGTAATTGCGATTTTTGCCATCACGTTAAAAAAAAAAAAGGCAAAAACCGCAATTACTTTTGCTCTAACCGGACACAATGAATTTCAAGATAGCTATAGCAGCGTGTTAAACCACACACAGGGCCTTTCTGAATACAGTGGCCCTATGTGACTGCATATGTCCACACCCACAAAGCTGACCCTGTCTTTAGCTCTTAAAACATATTTTTCTTTGATTTTTGTTGGAGTGTTATTTGTACTGTCATCCCTCAGCATTTTTGGGAGATTGATTCTGATCCTCCCCTCATCCCCAGATACAAAAATCTGTGGATGCTTAAGTCCTTGATATAAAATGGTGTAGTATTTGCATATAACCTATGAACATCCTCCTGTATACTTTAAATCATATCTAGGTTACTTATAACACCTAATACAATGTAAATGCTATGTCAATAGTTGTTATACTTTTATATTGTAAAATTTATATTATTTTTATTATTGTTAAATATAAACCTAGTATTGTTTTTATTGTTGTATTGTCATTGTTTATTGGGTTTTCCAAATATTTTTGATCCATGGTTGGTTAAATTCACAAATGCAGGAAATTATCAAAATAATTTGGAGGATAATCTAAGTAGCAATAGGAATTCATAATATAAACTATAAAATATGACAGATGAATATGCAGTTTTTTATAATCATGTGTGGATATTAAATGGCATGGAAAATTATTGCCATGATTCTGTATGTTGGAAATGTTAATGTTTCTGCCCTGACTACACCGTATTTCCAGGGAAAGAGCCCCACTCACCACTCTGGGAGCAGAGCTCTTATTTCACCCCTTGGCTTCTCCCTCCTCCCTCCTCTGTTGCTAATTGGCTCAGGTGTGAGTAACAGATCCAAAAGCAACCAATCAGTAGACTTGCCAGAAAACTATTATCTATGTGGACATGATGGAAAAAATGAAGAGGGCAAAGTTTGAAATGTGGACTAAAAACTCAGAATGTATCAGACAGTAAGGCTGAGAGCTCAGTTATAAAGTCACAAGGTAGAGTTGAAGCTTGAGGAGTCACTGTAAGTAGTAAACTGAAAGTGTTGGGGAGCAGAAATTAATAAGTAGAGAAAGCTTGTTGGAAACAGGGCAAGAAGTAGGTAGAGGCCAGCTAGCCTTGTCTGCAGAGAGGACTTGGAGCTCCTGTTGCTGAGGTGTTGAGAGCTGCTTCAGTTTCAGACTCACACTCTAGCCTAGGTCCTCAAGGGACTTGTCCTAACCTGGGGTCTGTTCTTGGATTTCCAAGACAACGTCCTTGTCACGAGGTCAGGAGATCGAGACCATCCTGGCTAACACGGTGAAACCCCGTCTCTACTAAAAATACAAAAAACTAGCTGGGCGTGGTGGCGGGTGCCTGTAGTCCCAGCTACTGGAGAGGCTGAGGCAGGAGAATGGCATAAACCTGGGAGGCGGAGCTTGCAGTGAGCTGAGATCCGGCCACTGCACTCCAGCCTGGGCAACAGAGCGAGACTCCGTCTCAAAAAAAAAAAAATAGTATTTTTTGTGTGACTCTGGGCCAGTGATCAGTCCCTCAAACTTATCCTAAGTCCCCCTATATAACATCTAATTAGAAATAAATTAAATAATCTCATGACGATAGAGTGAGGGGAACTCTGATCACTGCTGGTGACCTCTCTTCTCTACCTGGTCATGCTTCATGTTTTCCCTGCTAGCATCTGCAACTGAAGTTAGCAACTGATATACATACTTTACTGTCTGGCTTTTTTTTTTTTTTTTTTTTTCGAGACAAGGTTTCTCTTTGTCACTCAGTCTGAAGTACAATGGCATAATTATAGCTCATCACAACCTTGAACTCCTGGGCTCTAGTGATCCTGCTGCCTCAGCCTCCCAACTAGCTGGGTCTATAAGAGTACACCACTACACCTGGCTAATTTTTACTTGTTTTAGATATGGGGTCTCACTGTGTCACCCAGGCTGGTCTCAAACTTCTGAATTCGAGCAGTTCTTCTACCTTGGCCTCCCAAATTGGTAGGATTACAGACATGAGCCACCACACCTGGCTGTCTGGCCTTTCTTAATGGGGTCAGGCCGAATAGTCCTACCTACCAGGCTGACATGGCTTTACCTTAGCACCTGTTGATGCTCAAGACCTCCTGGGTCCTTCCATATCCTCCTTCTGGCTCTGCTTTAAGTCCCATCCCATACCTTCTGCTATACAATCATCCTGCCTGGGCCTGCTGACTTCCACTAAACAATCTCCTGATTTGACTCAAGCCCACCCACCCCCACTCTCCTTTCCTCCAGTTATAGGAAACCCTGGCCCAAGCCTTGGCACATAGGAATTAGAAGAACCCTGGAAAGCTAAACCAGAGTCTTCCTTGTATCTATGTTGGAGAGAATCTCCAAGTTCACACTGATGTGGCCCATCGCTAGGTTTCTACACTATGCGAAAACTTGCAATGCTATCTCCAACCAGAGATCCAAATGTAAAACTAGGCAAAGCCCCTGCCCTTAGCATTCCCCTCCACTTTTTTTTACATACTTGGGTTTGGCCCAGAGGGGAAGGACTTTGTTTTATAATTTTTATTTTTAAAATGAGCAAATATTTTGAAGATGTTGATTTTCTGTTATCATTGGTGGTAACATGAGAGTTTTTATGTAGGGGCCTTTGTACTTTTCCAAATTTTTTTCTTATTTTTATTTTTAAAATATTTGAAGACAAAAAATTTAATTCAGTGTCAGTTTTAATGATGTTTCAGGACCATTTTTAAAACTATTTTAGGGGAACAAGCTGGGATTTAATTCAACCTCCTGATGGGTTTAGTTTATGGGCTCACAACTAGTGAGAGGAAAATTTTAAATGGAAGATAAAATTCCCATCAACACCACCACCAATAGCTCGGTGATGGTTTCTTTTTCTTCTAATAACCAGATAATTGCCTGGGATCACTAGTTCATTTAGCTAGTTCAGACTCAGTCTAGCAAACAGGTAAGAAGGGATAACTTGAGTGACTTCTCTGTAACTATCTTTCCTCAGGTCTCAAAATTTAGTCTTTGAAGTCCATCCTGTTTGTTCAAGAGAATGCTGACCTTCCTCCATAGCAATAACAGATTTTATTCAGGGTAACAATGTATACAGAAACCACTTCCCAATCTCCTTTGTGGATAGTTATGTCCATGTGGCTAAATTCTGACCAAAAAGATATGAGTTAATGTCATATGGGACTTCTAGTAGAACGACTCAGAGAAAGCTAACTCCCCTTCCCCTTTTCTTTGTCTCATTTCCTGAAATGTGGATATAATAATATCTGGAGATCTGGCAGCTGTGAAAGGAAAATAAATCTTGGGACCCCAAAATCACTAGGCCAAGGAAAAAGTCAAGCTGGGAACTATGTCAGACAAACCTGCCTTCTATTTTATAAGATAGCTACAAAGACAAAAAGCTACACGCCTCCCTCACAATTTGTCCACAAGGAAGTTCCTTGTGGACAAAGGACAGATAGAATTCAAAGTCATCTCTCCGAGGCTCACCTGAGGCAAATGCATATCTGATTGCTTCCTCTGCCTTTTGTTTATGTAAAAATGAAGATTTACTGAGCCAGACTAAATTGTGCATTCAGTGGAAGGCTGATGAAGGACTCAAAAGAATACAACCTTTTGTTTCTTATCTACTTATAACCTGGAAGCCCCCACCTCAAATTGTCACAAACCAAGGTACATCTTAGACATATTGACTAATGTCTTATGTCTCCCTAAAATGTATAAAAGCAAGCTGTACCCTGACCACCTTGGACACATGTTGTCAGGACCTCCTGAGGCTGTCACAGGTGAATCCCTAATCTTGGCAGAATAAACTTTCTAAATTGATTGAGACCTGTCTCAGATACCTTTTGGTTTACACAACCATCTTGGATAACAAGATGCATCTTCAAGGACTGTAAGACCTCAAAGTTGAAAGCCACCCCAGAGAAACAGAAAGAAGGAAAGAACCAGGGACCAGGGTCCTTTATGACTTAATGGACCCTCTGTATCAGTTTTCAGTCCTGAAAGTCTGCCTCCACATTTCTTTTCTTTTGTTTTCTTTTCTTTTCTTTCTTTTCTTTTTTTTTCTTTCTCTCTTTCTTTCTTTCTTTCCAGGGTCTTAGCCTGTCACCCATGCTGGAATGCAGTGGTGCAATCACAGCTCACTGCAACCTCAACCTCCCCTGGGTCAGGAGATCCTCCCAACTCAGCCTCCTAAGTAGTTGGGACTATATGCTTGAACCTGGCTAATTTTCGTATTTTTTGTAGAGACAGGGTTTCACCATGTTGCCCAAGCTGGCAGATTTCTTTTACGTAGAAACTAACCCTTGTGTTTTTTTAAGCCACTTGTACTTCAGCCTCTTAATATCAACCTGGTTTAATGTCTAATGGATACTTAACCGAGTACCTTCATTTTTCTACAAGATAGTTTAATTATTTTATCTCCTTTATTTTCTCTTTCCTCCTTTTCTTCACTTCCTACTTAGCTCTTTAGAGATGCAATTATAGCCTTTTACCTCCTCTTCACCAGACACTTCCTACAGGACAAGTTCATCTATGTGCTTAGAAGCTCCAAAGCGGATCTCTCACCCACCAGAAAGTTGCCTTGACAAATAACAGTCAATTTATAACCCAAAGTATATCCACTAGAGTTTTTAGCCACCTTTATAACCATTTCTGCCCATGAAGATGCTAACATTACTGCCCAGTAGATAAGTCACCAAAGTAAGTATGCAGACCCCCACCTGCTTACTTCCACCCGGTACAGGCCTCCCCCTTTAAAAGCACCCACTTTCTCTCCAAAAGCAAAATTATACCCTTAAGGCAGGAATCCTGTACTTCTTCCCCTAAGCCATCTTTGCAATACAAAGTCACTTTCTTTGTATCAGCTCTTGCTCTTGTTAATTGGACTCTGCAAGTGGTGAACATTGTGCATTACAGATACAATCGTGGATGGGAATTTGTTCATTCATTCAATAGATTATTATTGCACATCCAGGCTCCAGACATTATGCTAAGCATTGAGTATTCTGGTGCCAGCTGCTGGAGTAATAAAAATAAAAATAGTAATTATTGTTACTACTGTGGATACTGTGTTAGCTCCCTTTTCCACTTGCCCCTCCAAATCCGCTCTCCACACATCCCACTTCGTGCCTCTGGGAGGCTGACCTATATGGATGCCATGAGTGGGCTTCCTTACCCTTTAGCTCCAGTTGGATCTGGTCAGTAAAGAGAACCAGTGGGAGCTAAAAGGAGAGAGGAGGAAGAGGTTGGAGTGTTTATTCCCCTTGTTCTTGTATTAGTCCATTTTCATGCTGCTGATAAAGACATGTCTGCGACTGTGTAATTTATGAAGAAAAAGAGGTTTAATGGATTCACAGTTCCACGTGGCTGGGGAGGCCTCACAACCATGGCAGAAGGCTAAAAGCACTTCTTACCTGGCAGCAGCAAGAGAGAATGAGAACCAAGCAAAAGGGGTTTCCTCTAATAAAACCATCAGCTCTCGTGAGACTTACAAGAACAGTATGGGAGAAACTACCACGTGATTCAGTTATCTCCTACTGGGTCCCTCCCACAACATGTGGGAATTATGGGAGCTACAGCTCAAGAGGAGATCTGGGTGGGGACACAGCCACACCATATCAGCTCCCCACTGCAGGATTGCTGTAAGCTGGCTTTGTCTGGCTTCCAGTCAGGCAGCCCCCTTCACACTATTGTCTGTCTCCAGGTCCTCACAACTGCCCCTTTTCTTATGTCTGTGGACCTCGGGTAGTCATTGTGGCCAGCGGTACTGAGCTTGAAGTTTCACTACATTCTATCCACGTCTTTATAAAAAGTCCCTTTTCAAACCACTCCTCAAATGAATTCATTGCAATGTACCATCTGTTTCTTTCTGGGAACTGAAGAACTTCTTATGAAGTGTTTCTTTTTTGACAGATACTGCTAGGTATACCATTTCATCAAATCTTTACAATCTTGTCTACATTTTACCTAGTAAGGCTGAAAAAAAGAGAGGCTGAGTGAATTGTAACCAAGGTGTTGACTAGGTTCTTTTATTTTCCTAACCTGGACACATATAGAGATAGGCTGGACATTACACAAAACAAAACAAGCAAGATTTACCATGGTGTACCCTTCCATCTTGCTCTCCATCCCAGCTTTTCTCTTTGTGTCTCTCGCTTGCAATATCCTGTTGCTATTCCTTGGAGTTCAAGGATCCCTGTTGTGGTGTCTCTCTGGTCAGTCATCCCAGCAGTGTTTCTTGCTGTGGTTATCTTCTCTGTGCTACAAGCTCTCAGAACACTGTCCTCCCTTCTCTTCAGTGATGCCAAGTTACCCGGATAATAATACCGAGCTCTGCAGTACTTACTTGCTGACACTTATTCATTGTTACCTCTCCAAGGGTAGCAAGAACTCTAATTGACCAGTTACCTTCATTTAAACAGAGGACTTAACCTGTACTGGTAGTTTTAGAGACTGCTGTGGTGACTAAAGAGACATTTTGATGGTTATATCCTCATTGACTGCAGACCCACTTGGTATAAGGTGGTCTTGTGCAAGACACAAGAAAAATATTTCATATTTTGTTCTGCGAAAAATTCTGTGGCAATTCTCCATCAAAGTATTCTGATTTGATTCCTAATATTGTTTTCCCTAATGTATCTTTTAAAAGTCTTATTTATATATTCCACACAAGGAGAAGAATTCTCCAGGCGATATGTGGAATTAGTAGAAGTAAAAAAAAAAAAAAAAAAAAAGACTTTCGGTGGTGGAACGAGACTCGCTGATACCGTTCATCTGTTGAGGAAAAGTCCAGCCAAGTCCATTTTATCGGTATCAAAGACAACATGTAACTTAGCCTCCTAAACACTTTCAAATTCTCTTTCCACATAATAGCACATTTTTTTAAAAGAGTAATCTGTGTCCAAAAGTGTGTTCAATATATTTCTCCAGACAACAAACATTCTAGAATTGTAACTTATTTGTTTCTGCTATAACTGGGAGGCAAGGAAAACAATTCAAATGATTCTAGTTGCGTAACAAAGCCTACATGCCAGGAACTGTAAGAGTCATTCCCAAAAGCAGCTCTTCAAATGTGCATGCCCTAGTTCCATTATCCAAACAATGCTTGAGTGAGTTAGCACTTTCTTACTAGAAAAGACTTGTTTATATTGAAGGATACTGATGGCAAAGAATTCTGCCAAAAACATTCTATTGCACAGGTGAAAGTCTTGCCTGAAGGGTAGAACTCAAGAGACCCCTGGCATTTGGTTCAGCACGGTACATTTAATCATAATATAAAATTTGCAAAAAAGTGTGGACTCTTGCAATATTCTCTTCCTATGACAGTGGAGAGAATTCTATTACTCCTACCAATTTTTCTTGACTTATGTAGTAAGAGGCGGATTCTAAAGATTAGAATAACTTTGATAGTTTAAAACATGACTGCAAATTCTGTGACATTCTTCCCATTGAGAGCTGTAGTCTCCATTTGTCCCCCTTGAACCTTGACAAGCTTGTGAAATCTTAGGCCAGTAGGGTATGGTAGAAGGAATCCTAAGTGATTTCCAAGGCGGGGTCATAAAAGGCCATACTGCCCCGTTTGCTGGAAAATTCTTCTTGGAGACTTGAGCCTGAGTCTGTCATGCTAGAAAGACCTGGGGTAGACACTCCAGTTACCAGTCCCAACTGAGTCCAGGCTTCCAGTCATCCATCCATCCCTAATGATAAGGACAAGAGGCAGGGAAATTCTGGGCAGAAGAGAATGGGTCCCCAGCGAGGGCCCTACCCTCAAGCCTGGAACCATGGCCCAAAGTGAGAACATACATCCCTGTTTTCCCACCCAAATGTTGACATTTCCAAAGCCACCCATGGCCCACCCCACCCCTCATCATGTGCCCATAAAAGTCCTAGGCTCTGACAGCAGAGAGAGAAGAGGAAAAGCAGCTGGACATCAGAGAGTATGGTTGAATGTTGGAGAGAAGCACTTGACTTCAGAGGGATAGCTTGATGGGGTAGCTTCAGAGAAGAGTCCAGCCAGGACAACGGGACTGTGGGGGAAGATTACCTTCCTGCTCCATCCCCTTTTTATCTCCCCTTCCCACTGAGGGCCACTTTCATCAGCAATAAAATCCCCCACCTTCACCATCTTCAACTCATTTATGCGACTTAATTCCTCCTGAATGCCAGACAAGCACTTGGTTGCCAAGAGGGTGTGTGCAAAAGGTGTCACACTGACCCTACACTGAGCTGCTAACATATAAGCTGTCCTCAGACAGCAAAGGTAAAGGAGTGCTGACTGTAACACTTCTTCTGGGGCTTGCAGGGTCGTGGGCATTCCCCACTAGATGCTGCTGCAGGCCTCACATGAGTGAAGTTTGCCCCTGCTGGTGCTGTTTGCCCCTGCTGTGAGTGAAGTGAGTGAAGTTTGCCCCTGCTGGTGCTGAAGCAGCTGGCTTGCTCCAGTGCCTGCACTCCAGTTCCTGCCCGCAAAGCAGTCAGGGAAAATTTCCTGCTTCACTGCCAAGAATACAGACATGTGAGTGAAACTCACGTGGACCAGTCCATTTTCCAGCTGAATACCTTCAAACAAACAGAAAACTCCTGTAGGGAAACCCTTTGGAAATCCTGACCCACAAAATCTTGAGGTGCTATTTCAACCACAAAGTTTTAGGAAGTTTGTTTTCTAGCAATAACCAGAACAATTACTTCCTAAGTTAAATAGTCATTGATCAGTACACCACTATTAGGCAGGGTACTTCTATCTCATAGACAAGAAATGACTTACAAAGTCACAGAGTAATGCAGGGTGTTTTAGTCCATTTTGTGCTGCAATAGCAGAATATCTGAGACTGAGTAATTCATAAAGAACAGAAACCTACTATCTCATATTTCTGGATACTGGGAAATCCAAGATGAAGGTACCACCTATTGGTCTGGTGAGGACTTTCTTGCTACATCTTCATATGGCAGAAGACAAAAGGCAAGAGAGAGTGAACCCACTCCTGAAGCCTTTTTAATAACAGTATTAATCCATTCATGAGGATGGAACCCTCATAACCTAAACATTTCCTGGTAACCACTACCTCCTGACACTGCTGCATTGGGGATTAAGTTTCCAATATATAAATTTTGGGGAACATCTTCCAACCAAAGCTCAGGGGAAGAGCCTGATTCCAACTATCATTGAGAACTGTGTTTTTTCTTCACTATGCCATCTTTTCATGTCAGTCATAAAATTTTCAAACTAGCATCTTAAAATAACTAAGTGCATTGGCCTTCAAAGTGTGTTCTCTGAAGCTTGAGAGTTCAAAAAAAGGTCACTCAAGACTCATGCTAGGAGAGGAAGCAGTGCAGGATAGTCAACGAGGAGTGGGAGGGTTTCTGATCTTGTTTGAAACCAAATGTGTTCTCCTTCTAATAGTTGTATGAAGATGCTGATATTCCACGTAAGATATCTTTTGAATATAATGCCCCCTTACTAAAACAAAAACAAACAGATAAAAGTATTTTTGAAGTAGTATTCCAGTCCAAAAGACTCATTTTAAAATTTAAAAGCCATGACCTGATAAACAAAGCATCTTGCCCAGTGTTATATTGTTGACAAATTCGGTGTTACGATTAATATTCCAGTGATTTTGCCATTTTTATACAATCTGCCTTTGTCATGCATATTACCAAGATTCAAGACTGATAGGAAGCATTTTATCCAACCAATATTTATTGAATACCATGCCAGTCTCCATACCAGGTGCAGTATTGAGCATGATGGTCATGATCATTGATGTGATTGGGGTTATAACTTGATAGGTAATAATTATCAACCAATAACCCATTTGTTTCCTTTCTACAAGTGGCTTCAGCTTTTGTCCCCATCTTATTCCTAACAGGAACTATCAACAGAGAAAACATCAAAAGTCTTATGATTTAGTCTCTTGCAGCGGACAGGAGTGAAGTTGTGAAAGAGGAATAGGAAGGAATTAGGGAACTGTAACAATCCAGAAGCATGAACAATTAGGTACCAAAAAAGCAGAGTAGTACTGTTTCTCTAAGAGCACCAGTAACATAGACTTTTGAAATTGCTACAAAATTGTCAAAATGATTTTTAAAGATGTTTACTCACTTCTTTGTGTTGTTTATTTTATTTTGTTTGAGAATATTGCTTTAATTATTCCTTGAGTTTTTTTTTGAGCACTACACTTTTCAGGAAGCATTCTATATAACATTCTTTTTAAAGATCAAACTAAACACAAGTAGGAATGTGACAAAGGTTTTGAAAAACAAATAAGCCGCTTGAGAGAGTATATTGATGTGGGTGATTTCTGAGGTTCTTTTTAGATATAGAGATAATTGATCAAAATAGATCATTAATTCAGTTATAAAAATTCAGTCCCTTCAGACAAATCACTTGTAGAACTTGTGAACCAAAGAACTCTAATGACTGAATTAACACAGTGGAGTCTTTATTTTTAAAGATGCAAGAGGGATATTTTAAACTTCCTATTTTCATTTTAATTTAAATATATAAAGGCTCTGCTTCAACTCTTGAGAAATTCTAGCTGTAGGAACAACCTTTCCAAATCTTCTTCTTTAAAAAATTCTATTTTTGGCAAAAGTATCTTCAGTTTATCCACAAGCCATTTACTTTTCATAATCCACAATTTAAACCAGAAAGTGCTTTTCTTTTTTTTTTCTTTTCTTTTTTTTTTTTTTTTTTGAGATGGAGTCTCGCTCTGTTGCCCAGGCTGGAATGCAGTGGCGCCATCGCCACTCACTGCAAGCTCCGCCCCCTGGGTTCACGCCATTCTCCTGCCTCAGCCTCCCGTGCAGCTGGGACTACAGGCGCCCGCCACCGTGCCCAGCTAATTTTTGTATTTTTAGTAGAGATGGGGTTTCACCGTGTTAGCCAGGATGGTCTCAATCTCCAGACCTCTTGATCCACCAGTCGCCCTCCCCAAAATGCTGGGATTACCGGTGTGAACCACCGCACCTGGCCCATCTTTTTTATTACAGATGAATTATTTGTTTTCACATCTATAAAATACAAGCAAAAATATGTCACACAAATGTATACTGATGATTATTTAATCTTTGGTGATTCACATAGCATAGCAGCATCACCTTGTAAGCGTTTATTCTCACTGTCTACAATAATAGATACAAATGTTGACAAATATTGGGCTGGGTCTCTAATAATGCACTGACAAAACTTTGAGGAAGCTTTTAAAATCAATCTTTTACATGAGATTTTACTTTCATTTGTCTAAAACACATCTTAAAAACAACAACAACACACACACATAGTAACATATACAGTGTCTTAGTTTTGAAGGTTTGACTTGTAATTTTTTGACTTTACAGTGGGTTTATTAGTACATAACCTCACCCTAAGCACTCATTTATCTCTCCAAACCAGAGCTGAACTCTTTGGAACTATGGCCTGGAGTTTGACTTCTTGAAGCTCTGTATAACAAGCTACTAGCACAGGAACCCAAATGAAAGATAGCACTCAATAAATGTTTATCAAGAAAATATATAATAGACAGTGTTTCATAGCAGTTTACTCATATTGATTAGTTTT
>NW_012107519.1:1749822-1750379 GCF_000951045.1 Mandrillus leucophaeus
TGACAATCTTTAGACCAATCACTGACCAGGGGACATCACAACAGCTGAAGAGCTCTTTTTAAAACAAACTGCAAATCATGTCTTCAAATCCTCCAGCAGTTTCCCATTGTGGGTAGGGTAAAAGCCAAAGTGTAGTGGGTCTACACAATCTGACCTCCTCCTACTCAGCTTCTGTGTTCCCAGTCTGATTGGGTCTCTTTCTGTTTTCCCCCTCTCTGTTCCAAACACCCTGGCTTCTTTGCTAGTCTTTGAACACACCCAGCCTGACTTTTCCTCAAGGCCTTCCAGCCTTCAGACACTGGCATGACTCACTCCCTTCTCCTAGGGGTCCCCTCTAACGCTCCTATGTAAAAGAATCACCATCCCTGACCTCTCAACACACCATTTCCTAGCTCACCTTGCTTAATTGTTCTCCCTAGCCCGCCTTCTGACGTAGTCTCTTGGCTTACGTACTTAGTTATCGTTCATCTTCTCTCACTAAAATATAAGCTCCTTGAGGGCAAGAGCTTTATCTGTTTCATTCAGTGCTGTATCCTTAATTGTTGCAGGAAGTCAGG
>NW_012107519.1:1752044-1764799 GCF_000951045.1 Mandrillus leucophaeus
GCCAGTTTTGTTCTGTTTTTCACAACAACCTTATGAATGAGGAAAGTCAACTAAAAAATTGAGGCTTAGAATATGTGTCACTTCTATAGCCATGGTATTATGTGGAGGAACCAGAACTCAGCTCTTCTGACTGAATCCTGTCTTTTTTTCACTCCTCTCACAGAAGGGGAGAAAAAAAAAAGAAAAAGCTTTGAGCGGTATTGTTGTGTGGTTACTCTGACAAATTAAACATGTGTTAGAGTGTGTTGGTTCATTCTTACATTCATTTATTCTCCAGCACTGTGCCTTTTTGATTTGCTTCACAATATTTATTACACTTTGCAATTTCATACCTATGTGCCTGTTTATTTGTTTGTTGTCTATTGCTCCTACTACACTGTAAGTCCACAGGGGTAGGGAGCAGTTTGGTTTAATTGACAGTGTGTGTTACCCAGAGCCCAGCCCAGTGCCCTGCACATAGTGGATATAGGGAAGTTGAAATTTTTCCTTCTGAAGCTTCAAGTCAAAATCTACTGAAGTGAATTGATAATAAATCAACAGGAGAAAAGACATACCAATTTATTAATGCACATATGGACACAGGAATATTGCAAATATGAGACTCAAAGAAGAGTCAGATGACTGAAGTTTTTATACCAATACAGGAAGTAATAGAGGCTGAGAACCAGGTGACAGGTTATGGGAGGGAGAGGGGAGAAAAGGCGTAGCGAGCAAAGGCTGTCTTGGTATGCAGATGAAACCTCACAGGTAGCAGCCATCAGAAAGATTAGATGGTGGTCTGTGATAGCAGTTTCTCTGTTGGACCTTTTAAAAGCATCAGACATTTAGTCTTCTTTTTCTGTGATTTCATCTTTCCTAGATCTGGATAAGAAGACCCCTCAGAAAGCCTCTGTCTCTGCTGTTTACTTTGCTAATATAGATTTTCTCTACAGATGCAAATCTGCCTTACACAGGACTGTTTTTAGAGCTGTTTCTGTGTGTGCAGCTCCTCTGAATATCCATCTCAAAATGTGTCAAATACCTATATTTTCAGGTATCATATTTTAGTTTCCTTCCTGGGCATTTGTTAAATATTTTTTGAGGGTTTGTTGAATGTTACAGAAATCATGTCCATTCTGTCCTTCATCTCTAAGTTACAATAGTATGAGGGAGCACATTTCTCCTTAGGATGAGAGGGAACTGAGTAAATGGAACAGCCAGCACCAGAACCAAGTCCCTATGGTTCTACCCTGTATACTAACCATATTCTCAGAGCCAAGTCACTGACATTTAGTCTCAAATATTCACTTTTTACCTCACTAAGATGTTGTTTCCAATAGAATATGACATGTCCTTCCACAACTGACTTCCTAAATAGGAAAAATAAAGTTTAGAATTCTTCCTATTAATTCAAAGTTGCTTCCTTTAATTGTTTTACACTTTTTATTTAATTTTGAAAGTAAAACATACAGTGATACAAAACTCATACAAATAATATATAAAATCTAACTTTTCCCCAAACCTGGGCCCATTTCCAAAGCAAGCCTCTTTTCAGTTTTTGTACATCTTTTCAGAAACATTTTATTTATTTATTTCTATTTGTATACAGGGAGGAGGGTGTGTGTGTGTGTGCGTGTGTGTGTGTGTGTGTGTTTTCAAGGTAAGTGCTTTTAAAATATAATCTAAGTATGTATGTTTTAAACATCAAATTTTAGTATATAACTACAAAATATGGCAGAAATCTAAGAGGTTATTATTAGATACCATCCCCAAGCTTTATTCTCAATTACTTTAGTAAGAGAAATCTAAGCACCCTTCACAAACAAAAAAAAACTATTGTCTTAAGATAAACATCCCTGAAGCTTTACTTTAAAAGTTTTTATTTTGCCTCACTTGCAGTTACCTTCTGTATTAGTCCATTCTCATGCTGTTAATAGAGACATTCCTGAGACTGGGTAATGAAGAGGTTTAATTGACTCACAGTTCAGCATGGCTGGGGTGGTGTCAGGAAACTTACAATCATGGCAGAAGGGGAAGCAAACATGTCCTTCTTCACATGACAGCAGGAAGGAGAAATGCTGAGCTAAAGGTGGGAAAGTACCTTATAAAACCGTCAGATCTTGTGAGAACTCACTCACTGTCATGAGAATAGTAGCATGGGGGTAGCCACCCCCATAATTCAACTACCTCCCACCAGGTCCCTCCCACAACACGTGGGGATTATAGGAACCACAATTCAAGATGAAATTTGTGTGGGGACACAGTCAAACCACATCACCTGCCCTTCATTTCAGTCCTTTCTACTCACTTGAATAAAATATTCTCCAAAATACCTACAAGTGAAAAACTACACGATGTAGTGGAAAGAATAGTGAAGTTAAAGTCCCATTTGGGCTGATCCTAAAACAGGATTAAGAAGTTATTATAACATTCTCTTGTGAAAGTCACTGAACTTCTCTCCACTTTCATGTTCTTGTCTATAAAGTGAGAATAAGAATTTCTTCTCTACATACCTTATGAGATATTGTGGAAATCAAATCAGACTATACAGTTTTTGTGTTTGGAATATAGAACACGTATTCAACGAATTTTCAAGACCAGCTTATGACCTCTTTAGTTCCAGCATTCATATCAAGCTCATGCTGGTGTTCCTAACAAGGTGACATTTGAGAAGGGATGCATGGAAAATGTCTTAGAGTTCGCATACCATTTTGGTAAAGTGTGTTGCCTTAAGCATTTACAAAGACCAAGTGCAAACTGCCAATTTTGCTGAGCATCATCAATTCTGGTATAGCTCTCCCTAAGATTTTTGAGAAATGAATCAATTTCTAAACAATTCTTAAAAAAGAAAATGTTTACATGAAGAAAACCAAGAAATGTATAGTAACACCTTTAAGTAGGGTGATGTTATAACTTATTATCCAAACCAAGACACTCTTGAGGCTGAAAGAAGATATACTACAGGGCAGCAAGTGTAAGCCAGGACTGTCCTGAGAAAACCTTAACATATGGTCACCCAACCTGAAATGCTACCCACACTCTAGCAGAGTGAGTCAAGTTCATAACCACTGTTGAAGGACCTGATTTGCTGACCTGTCCAGCTGCTCCTTCCTTAAGCTTTAGAGCTTAGTCTGTGCAAGCTTTTCAGTGGTCCCTGAGGAAATGAGAAGAATCAGGAAACGTTTATGAGATTTTTATAAAATTAAACTGATTCCATTTAAAGATTCATGTCCTTTATTCTGAGAATATTTCTCTTCCACTTTTTTGGTACTTAAATATAATTTCAAGTGTGCATGGACACTTTTTTTATTTTTATTTTTCAACGTCAGTTCCAGTTTAGAATGTATTCAACTACAAGGAACAATGACCTGCTAAAATAGATCTAATAAAAAGTTTGGAAGTAGAAGATCAAGGGCTGCTATAAATGTTCAGTGGTGTGATCAAAGACCCAGGCTCCATCGATATGTCTAGTCTACCATCCACAGCACGATGCCTCCTTCCCTCTTGGTAGCAAGGCAACTGCTACAAGTCCAAGCATCACATTGAAGCTCCAGGCATAAAGAACCAGGGAAAGGCAAGGGCCTTCTATTCATAATGTTTAGTTTAGTTTAGTTTTAATTTGACAACAGAAGACCTCCACAGTAAATGGACAGGACAGGGTCAGGTGACAATCTTTAGACCAATCACTGACCAGGGGACATCACAACAGCTGAAGAGCTCTTTTTAAAACAAACTGCAAATCATGTCTTCAAATCCTCCAGCAGTTTCCCATTGTGGGTAGGGTAAAAGCCAAAGTGTAGTGGGTCTACACAATCTGACCTCCTCCTACTCAGCTTCTGTGTTCCCAGTCTGATTGGGTCTCTTTCTGTTTTCCCCCTCTCTGTTCCAAACACCCTGGCTTCTTTGCTAGTCTTTGAACACACCCAGCCTGACTTTTCCTCAAGGCCTTCCAGCCTTCAGACACTGGCATGACTCACTCCCTTCTCCTAGGGGTCCCCTCTAACGCTCCTATGTAAAAGAATCACCATCCCTGACCTCTCAACACACCATTTCCTAGCTCACCTTGCTTAATTGTTCTCCCTAGCCCGCCTTCTGACGTAGTCTCTTGGCTTACGTACTTAGTTATCGTTCATCTTCTCTCACTAAAATATAAGCTCCTTGAGGGCAAGAGCTTTATCTGTTTCATTCAGTGCTGTATCCTTAATTGTTGCAGGAAGTCAGGGACCCTGAACGGAGGGACCGGCTGAAGCTATAGCAGAAGAACATAAATTGTGAAGATTTCATAGACATTTATTAGTTCACCAAATTAATACTTTTATAATTTCTTACACCTGTCTTTACTGTAATCTCTGACCATAAACTGTGAAAATTTCATAGACACTTATCACTTCCCCTTGTAATTTCCTATGCCTGTCTTTAATCTCTTAATCCCGTCATCTTCTTCACAAACTGGGTAGGATAAATGTCGCCTCAAGACCCTGTGATGATTGTGTCAACTGCACAAATTGTTTGTAGAACATGTGTGTTTGAACAATATGAAATCTGGGCATCTTGAAAAAAGAACAGGACAACAGCAATGTTCAGGGAACACCAGAGATAAGACTTCTGGCCACCAGTGAGTAGGATGAAACAGAGTCATATTTCTCCTCTTTCAAAAGACAATAGGAGAAATATTGCTGAATTCTTTTTCTCAGCAAGGAACATCCCTGAGAAAGAGAATGCGCCCTGAGGGTAGGTTTATAGACGGGCCCCCTCAGGGCGTGCTGTCTTTTATGGTCGAAGCGGAAAGGATGAAATAAACCCCGGTCTCCTGCAGTGCTCCCAGGATTATTAGGACAAGGAAAATTCCCACCTAATAAATTTTGGTCAGACAGGTTGTCTGCTCTCAAACCCTGTTTCCTGATAAGACGTTATCAATGACAATGTGTGCCTGACACTTCATTAGCAATTTTAATTTCTCCTCATCCAGTGGTCCTGTGATCTCACCCTGCCTCCATTTGCTTTGTGATATTTTATTACCTGTGAAGTATGTGATCTCTGTGACCCACACCCTATTCATGCGCTCCCTCCCCTTTTGAAAATTACTAATAAAAACTTGCTGGTTTTACGGCTCGGGGAACATGAAGTATCCTGCCGATATGTGGTCTCTACCCCGGACACCCAGCTTTAAACTTCTTTCTCTTGTGCTCTTTCCTTTTATTTCTCAAACCAGCTGAGACACTTAGGAAATAGAAAAGAACTCACGTAACTATCGGAAGCGAGTTCTCCCAATATCTGGCACCAATGTGGTCTTTCTTTTTTCCTAAGTGCTTGTGGGAACCTGATTCCCTTTGGCAGGTGCGGTGAAACGACATCGGCTTGGTTCACAGATATGCGTGTTCGACTCCCTGACGACTGGTGAGTAGTCTGTGTATGGTCGGGGTTAACTATGGGTCACGCTGAGTCCAAACGTGCTTATCTCTGCTATATTAAACTCCTGTTAAAACAGGGCGGTGTTCGAGTGCCTATGGAAAATATGGTCACTCTATTCAGGACAGTAGAACAATACTGTCCTTGGTTTCCTGAAAAAGGAACCTTAGATGTAGAAGCATGGGATTGTGTTGCTGTAACATTCAGGGATCTGGTCTCCACAGGGAATTTTGCTCCCGTCACTGTTCGGGGTGACTGGGCCTTGGTACCAGCCGTCCTGATAACATACCAATCCCGCGACCCCCTACAGTTACCACAATTTTCTGAATCTGATGACCCTCCACCTCCTCCTCAACCTTCCTCTCCCACACTGCCTTCTTATCTGATCAGCCTCTCCTTCCAGCTACTCCTCCCCCACCTGATAATGTTGAAAATTCAATGTCTAACTCTGGGGACTTTGGATTACGGTCACCTTCTGAAGATCTTATTTCTTTTCATGAAAAGCTGGTACTTGCAGCTCCTGCGGCCCCAACTCACACAGCCCAGGACCATAGATATGCTAATTCTTCCCTCTTCAAACCTCTGCGGCATTTGCCTCTGGGAGTCACCTAATGGCTCCAGGACCAAACTACAATTTACCTGTAATTCTTCAGCCCCTCACCCTCCTGTCATTTCGGTTCCTCAACTGGTCATGTTGCCATCCACTCAGCCTGCTTCTTTGTACCCTTGTTCACACATAAACGCCAGTAATCACCAGTATACTTCTGCTTCTTCTACTCCTTCAATTCCCCTTTCTCACGCTCTCAACCAGTCTGCATCGATATGCACCACTCAATCTTACCTTTTTAAAAGAATTTAAGGATGCTTGTACTCAGTATGGCCCTACTTCTTCTTATGTAAAAATGGTATTACAAACTTTTTGCACAGAGGTCATTTTATTTCCTTTAGACTGGGACATTTTGGCAAAAGCTTTTCTGACGCCATCTCAGCATTTACATTCTCATACTTGGTCAGAAGAGGCCTGTCTGCAGGCTCAACTAAATCGGACTAATGGCATTCCAGTTACTCAGGCTCAGCTCAAAGGTTCCGTAGTTTCTCTGATACTCATGCCCTATTAGGCTTCGATACTCTTACCACAAAACAAGTAACGAAGGTGTGTATAAGAGCTTGGGATAAATTACATGCCCCAGGCCAAACTCCTGTTTCTTTTACTACTGTACAACAAGCTCAATAGTTTTTACTACCTAATATCCTTTTCAACATAGGAGATAAGACACGTGGCCCTGGGATGGACTCTGGTGGTGAAAAGTCCGCTTATCGGATTAATGTAATTTCTAAACAACGGCCCACCTATACCGTACACATTCAAGGAAAAAAGTTTTGAGGGCCTAGGTTTAGGTTATCCTTTCTAGTGGCAGTCGCTGCCATGCCTCCTGGTACTATCCTTTTACAATGAAAATCTGACACACCTGTGTGGATTCAGCAGTGGCCGCTTTTTAAAGAAAAATTGTAGGCTTTAACTCAATTGGTTTCTGAACAGTTACAACTTGGAAATGTGGAACCCTCTCTTTCCGCCTGGAATTATCCTGTGTTTCTAGTAAAAAAAGAAATCAGGCAAGTGGCGGATGGTAACTGATTTGAGGGCCATTAACACTGTAATTAAACCTATAGAGGCCGTCCAACCTGGCATGCCTGTCCCTGCTTTAATACCAAAAAATTGGCCTCTCATAGTTATTGATCTTAAAGATTTTTTTTCATATTGCTTTACATAAATCAGATTGTGAAAAATTTGTCTTTACTGTACCATCTGTCAATAATCAGGAGTCTGCAGGTCGTTATCAATGGAAAGTACTTCCTCAGGGAATGCTGAGTAGCCTGACAATCTGCCAGCTTTATGTTGCACAAGTGCTTTCACCAGTTCAAGCCCGATTTCCCCAGGCCTATATTCTTCATTATATTGATGATATTTTAATTGCTGCCCCCCACTGATAAAGAATTAATTGACTGAGATCAAAGTTTGAGCCACCGTGTTCCAGAGGTTGGATTACACATTGCTCAGGATAAAATTCAACAGACCACTCCTGTTCAATATTTAGCAATGATGGTCGACAAACAATGCATTCAACCTCAAAAAGTTCAAATTAGGAGAAATTCCTTAAAAACTTTAAATGACTTCCAAAAACTTTTGGGTAACATTAATTATTTAAGACCTACTTTAGGTATTCCAACCTATGCACTGTCTAACTTGTTTTCTACGCTGCGGGGAGATTTCCAATCTCCGCAGTCCCAGGACTTTGACTCCCGAGGCTTTACTAGAACTGGAATTCATAGAAGAAAGAATCCAGACCGCCCAGTTATCTAGAGGACAGCCATTTCAGCCTTTTCAGCTTCTGGTTTTTGCTTCATTATACTCCCCTACTGGACTAATAGTTCAATAAAATGATTTAGTAGAGTGGTGTTTTCATCTTCATTCTGTGTCAAAAACTTTGTCTGTTTATCTGGACCAAATTGCCATAATAATTGGCCAGGCTCGGTGTAGAATACTTCAAATTTCTGGATTTGATCCAAATTTAATTGTAGTTCCTTTAAATCGACTCAAAGTTCAGGCTGCCTTTCAACATTCATTACTGTGGCAATTTCACTTGGCTGATTTTATTGGCGTTATTGACAATCATTATCCAAAAAACAAATTGTTTGATTTTATAAAAATGACTTCTTGGGTGGTCCCTCGACTAACCAAAGATCAGCCCATTCCTGAGGCGGTGACAGTGTTCACTGATGGCTCCAGTAATGGCAATGCTGGTTATGCAGGTCCTACAGACAAGCTTATTTCTACCTCTTATACTTCTGCTCAAAAGGCAGAGTTAATTGCTGTGATTACTGCCTTGCAGGATTTCTCCAAACCTTTAAATATTGTCTCTAATTCTACTTAACGTGGGAAAGAGGATATGCTTGTGTTTCACCAGGAGATCATCAAAAGAAAACCACAGGGAAAAGACGTCTGTGTCAGAGACTGCCCTCAGACGTGGTGAGATCTATGCCAACCCCTTAGAAGCTGGCACATGGGTCCAATTCAGTCCTCTCTGATGACAATGGAGATCCATCTAATTAATCCGACTTCTAATTACCTTTCTTTTTCTCCTTACAACCCTAAAAATCTCACCATTTCTATTAGCCTCAAAATAACGTCCCTCTGTTTTTCTCTTCCTCCTTCAGCACTCAATCTTGCTTATAATGGGTTTTATTTAATGATTCTCCTCTTTATACTTTCTGTCTCACCAGTTTCCTCTCACACTGATTTACCTGCTACACATAATTATTCTTATTAGGCTTACGTGCCTTTTCCTCCACTTATTCCATCCTGGATGGACGCTCCTGCGAAAATCTACACCAACGATAG
Organism: Mandrillus leucophaeus; assembly: GCF_000951045.1. NCBI lineage: Eukaryota > Metazoa > Chordata > Mammalia > Primates > Cercopithecidae > Mandrillus > Mandrillus leucophaeus. The sequence continues at coordinate 1,760,833 of NW_012107519.1, forward strand.
TGTGTGGGTGCCTGGAGCTACAGATGACTGTTGACCTTCTCAACCAGTAGAAGAAGGCACCGCATTTAATGTTACCATGGGTTACAAATACCCCCCTCTGTGCCTGGGACATGCACCTGGTTGTATTCATCTAGAAACTCAAGTCTGGGCTGCTTATCTTCCTGATAAATCAGCTACAGAGGAACTGAGACATTTGGTCTCTGGCCTCTCCCTTTCTCTTTTAAAACAAATGAAAGAAGGAGTAATGGGAGATACCCCTACTTTCAATATAAACCTGCAGGAAAACCATGCCCTAAAAATTTTGAGGGCCCATCTAAAACTTTAATTTGGGAAGATTGTGTTAACTCACATGCAGTAATATTTAAAAATGACTCACATGGTTTAGTAATAGACTGGGCACCAAAGGGCCATTTAAAAAACAATTGCTCCTCTGGCGGAAGGGAATGCCTACAGGCTACTTATTTTATTTCTTATCAGGAGAACGAGAATCATCATTCTACTTTGCATAGGAGGTTCAGCTCATTCTTTCCCTTAAAATGGGAAGATAAAGGCATTACACCCCCGAGTCCTCGTATGATACTCCCCATTCTGAGCCCAGAACACCCAGAACTTTGGAAATTGACTATTGCCATGTCTGGACTGCGAGTATGGAAAGGGGAAACTATTCTGCCTGTTGTCCCCACTACTGCCCCCGTCTCTCAGTATCAACTTAGAACCAGACATTCTGCTTTACTTACCTCCAACCTGACTGTCCCCATACAGAGTTGTGTTAAGCCTCCTTACATGTTGTTAGTGGGAAATATCAAAATTTGGACGAACAATCAAACTGTCCAATGCGTTGTCATTTATACACTTGTATTAACTCCCATTTTGACTCCAGGAAAAGTGAAATGTTAGTTTCAACTCGAGAAGGAATCTGGATTCCGGCAACTTTGCCCAGATTTTGGGAATCCTCTCCCTTGATACATTTAATTAATGAAGTGTTAAAGCGAATTCTAAAAAGATCTAAGAGATTTGTTTTCACTTTAATCGCTGTGATCATGGGCCTAATTACAGTCACTGCACTGGCCACCACTGCCGGAATGGCATTACATCAATCTATTCAAACGGCTCATTCTGTTAATAATTGGCAAGCCAATTCCACCCAAATGTGGAATTCTCAAGAAGGCATTGATCAAAAATTGGCTAATCAAATTAATGATTTAAGGCAGTCTGTTACTTGGCTTGGAGATCGGGTAGTGAGTCTCAAACATCATGTGCAAATGCAGCATGACTGGAATACCTCTGATTTCTGTATCACCCCATATTCCTATAATGAGACTGATCATTCATGGGAAATGGTCAAAGGACACCTTCTGGGTAGGGAAGATAATTTATCATTGGACATAACTAAATAAAAGAAACAAATTTTTGAAATCTCTCAAGCTCACTTATCCATTGTGCCTGGAGCTGAGGCGTTAGATCAGGTGGCAGAAAATCTTCATGGATTGAACACCACGACTTGGATCAAGTCTATTGGGGGGCTCCACTGTAGTAAATTTTGGAATTATGTTTCTCTGTTTAATCGCCTTGTTTTTAGTGTGCCGGACCAGTCAAAGAATCCTGCGTCAAAATCGAGAGAACGAACAAGCCTTCATTGCCATGGCACATTTATATAAAAAGAAAGGGAGAGATGTTGCGGAAAGTCAGGGACCCCGAACGGAGGGACCAGCTGAAGCTATAGCAGAAGAACATAAATTGTGAAGATTTCATGGACATTTACTAGTTCCCCAAATACTTTTATAATTTCTTACGCCTGTCTTTACTGTAATCTCTGAACATAAATTGTGAAGATTTCATGGACACTTATCACTTCCCCAATCAATACCCTTGTGATTTCCTATGCCTGTCTTTACTTTAATCTCTTAATCCCGTCATCTTCTTCATAAGCTGGAGAGGATAAATGTCGCCTCAGGACCCTGTGATGATTGTGTCAACTGCACAAATTGTTTGTAGAGCATGTGTGTTTGAACAATATGAAATCTGGTCATGTTGAAAAATGAACAGGATAACAGCAATGTTCAGGTAACACCAGAGATAAGGCTTCTGGCCGCCAGTAAGCCAGACGGAACAGAACCATATTTCTCCTCTTTTAAAAGCAAATAGGAGAAATTTCGCTGAATTCTTTTTCTCAGCAAGGAACATCCCTGAGAAAGAGAATGCGCCCTGAGGGTAGGTTTATAGACGGGCCCCCTCAAGGTGTGCGGTCTTTTATGGTCTAAGCGGAAGGGATTAAATAAACCCCGGTCTCCTGCAGAGTTCCCAGGCTTATTAGGATATGGAAAATTCCCACCTAATAAATTTTGGTCAGACAGGTTGTCTGCTCTCAAACCCTGTTTCCTGATAAGATGTTATCAATGACAATGCGTGCTGAAACTTCATTAGCAATTTTAATTTCACCCCATCTGGTGGTCCTGTGATCTCGCCCTGCCTCCACTTGCTTTGTGATATTGTATTACCTTGTGAAGTGTGTGATCTCTGTGACCCACACCCTATTCGTGCACTCCCTCTCCTTTTGAAAATCGCTAATAAAAACTTGCTGGTTTTACGGCTCGGGGAACATGAAGTATCCTGCCGACATGTGGTCTCTCCCCCGGAAACCCAGCTTTAAATTTCTCTCTCTTGTGCTCTTTCCCTTTATTTCTCAAACCAGCGGAGACACTTAGGAAATAGAAAAGAACTCACATAACTATCGGGAGCGGGTTCTCCTGATACTCAATGCTTGCAATTATGCCTGATTCATAGTAAGTACTCAATTAACAATTGTTGAATAAATGAATGAATTGCCACACTAGTCTAAAGTCTCATGATTCACCCTTAGGGTTGAAGAAGAGACCAATCTTTCCTATGGTCGGGGATCTGTCCTGTCTAACTGAACAAGTCGGACTATTAGCAAGAAAGAGGAGGAGGGAATGGCTACTGAGTAGGTAGCTTGTAGTGGCCGCCACAACATTCTTACTTGGGAAGCTGAAACAGTGGAAACCTTCTGTTGGTTCCACCCCATTTTTAAAACAACTAAAACCAAAATTATAGTACCTAGAAAACGTCCTGGTAACCAACATTATTGCCTGTCTATCTTTTCACCTTTGCCCTTCAACAGGACTAGTGACGATGGTCCTCTCCCCTTCTGCACTGGATGGTCCTTCCAGGCACACGACACTTCTTAACTGTCAGTCTCTCTGCGTTGACTCCCTGAGAGCTTCCACTTCCCAGAGGTACCCTGTGGGCAGCTCCTTTTCCACACCCCAATTCCCACCTGCTGTGGAAGCTAGAACTCAAAAAACAAGGCACTCTCCTGTACGTCTTGATCATAAATTCCTAAGAAGTAAACCATTAATATTGGCTTACAACAGACCCTTGAAACAAAATACATTAGAAGGCACATGCAAGAAAATATTTAGTAACAAAATAATTTCAAAATTATTTAAGTAGAATTCCTAGAAGATAAATTCTCATTCTCTTTATGTACTGATTAGAATCGAGATATCAAGATTTTAGTCCTTGATCAGCAACTGCCACTGGAAATGTAGTTAGATTCAAAATAACACATTCTAAATTTATCTTTTAACTCTCACAAATTGTATTCTGCCTCTAAACTTTATCCCTGAGCCTCCACTCCTTCTCCCTGGGTTGTTCCAAACTTGCATTTACCTTTATGATTAACCTCAAAAACGTCTCTTTTTAAAGCAAAATGGTGATCTAATGCCAAGAAACTGGAAGCATGGTGCCTGATTCTGTGTTGCACAATTCGGAGAGTGGATGTACCCACAATGTGGAGAACAGTCGGCGGGGTTGTGGGTGGGAAACAAGAGAAAGGAGGACAGATTCTCCTGTCCCCAGCATGCATGGAACATCTGTTCCTTTATATTAAACGGAAAGTCAGGCTCACCACAGCATGATAAACCAACTTCTGAGGTATAATTGCATA
>NW_012107519.1:1765409-1770517 GCF_000951045.1 Mandrillus leucophaeus
AATGGAGGCAGGAGAAAATGGTAAGGTAGGCAGGACAAGGGCTTTGTAAACCATGGTAAGAAATTGGGATTTTATTCTAGTCATTGCCGTATAGGATCCATTATAGGAATATACTTGCATTTTATTTATTCATTCAATTGTTGATGGGCATTGAGTTGTTTCCAGTACTGTAATGACAGGTTCTACAATAAAGGGATATACGTACACTCCCTTACATGCACACTCCTTGGCCCCTAACACATGCTATGTTTGGATGTTCAGATAATATGTCTAGGGTTTGATAACACTTTTTTCCCACTTTAATGCATGTTCTTTCTTGAAATTTGGAGGAAGAAAACTCTATAATGAAAAAAAAATCATCATCACCACTAATCCTACCATCCAGATATACTGGATACCTCCCATGTGCCTCTGCAAATCCATTCTCCTGCCTTCTTCACCCTGTGTTGTGCCCGGGAGCCTGATCTGTATGGGCTGCATTAACCAGCTTCCTTCCCTTGTGGCTTCCTGTTGGGTTTGGACAATGGGAGGCGCCAGCAGGAGAGTGGAGGAGAGAGGCTAGGGTGTTTACTCTCCTTGTTCACTCCCTGCTGCATCTGTCTATGAAAGGCCTCAGCTCCTGTCAAACGGCCCACTCCACACAGCCACCCACTCGGGTTCTGGCACTCTCTCTCTTTAAATCCTTCTCACACTTTTGTAAAATGTTCCTTTATTAAATGTTTTTCAAAATACCTGGTCCGAGTGTGCTAACCATATCCTGTCAGGAACCTGACTCAAAGACCAGAGAAAATATCTTGTACATTTATTTCCAATATGTTTCTAGTACCAAACAGTTATAGTTTAGCTCATGCTTTTGTCACTTAATGTTATATTGCAAACATTTTGCCATATTATTAAATATTATTTAAAAAGATTACTCGCATGGTAATATTCATTCCATTTATGATCTAAGCCTTTATGATTATTGAACACTTGGATTATTTCTAACTTATTATTATATAAACAACTGTGATGAATAGCCTTATTTGAATTTTTAATTATTCTGTTTAAATAGGTATTTCCCTACACTGAGGCTATGAACACATTCTTCTATATTGTCTTCCAAAAACTTTATTGTTTTGTCTTTCATATTTAGACCTACGATATAACTTGTAGTTGATCTTTCTTCTATATAGACATTCAGGCTGTCCCAGCACCATCTGTTTAAATGACCATCCTTTGTCCATGGCTCTGTAATGCCACCTTTTTCATAAATTAAATATCTGTCTATGCATAGATCCATTTCTGGGCTTTAGTCTATTTCATTGGTCTGTCTAATCTTGTGACAATACCATACCATTTTAATTAATATAACTTTATAATCAGTCTGGATATCTAGCAAAATAGGTCCTTTCACTGAGTTCTTTCTTTTCAAAATTGGCTTGAATATTCTTTTATTTCTTTAGCAGCATAGGGAGTGCTGGGAGGGTTTTTCTATTTTGCTTTTAATTTTATTTATTTGTTTTTTAAAATTTTTTTCTTTTTTTTTAAATTATACTTTAAGTTCTAGGGTACATGTGTACAACGTGCAGGTTTGTTACGTATGTGTACATGTGCCATGTTGGTGTGCTGTGCCCTTCAACTCGTCAGCACCCATCAACTCGTCATTTACATCAGGTATAACTCCCAATGCCATCCCTCCCCCCGTCCCCCTATTTTTTTTTAATGAACATGATAATATTGATTTTTTTGAAAGGGTATAGTTCTGTGAATTTTGACACAAATACAGATTCATATAACCACCACCAAAGTCAGGATATAGACAGTCCCGCCACACCAAAAACGTTCTCATGCTACCCTGTTGTAGTCATATTCTGCCTTAACCCCAACCCCTGGCAAACACTGGACTGTTTTCCATTGATGCAATTCTTTCTTCTTAAAAAGGTCATATACATGGAATCATATAGCATGTAACATTTTGAAATTTGCTCCTTTAACTCAGCACAAGGTCTTTGATATACATTCAAGTGGCTGCATGTATCAATAGTTTGGTTCCTTTTTGTTACTGAGTAGTATTCGATTGGATATTTGTACCACTGTCTTGTTTATGCATTCACTCTTTGAAAGGTGAACCACAGTTTTGTTTACTTATTGACCCTTTGGGTGGTTTTCAATTTTAGCTATTATGAAGAGAACTGCTATAAACATTTATATACAGATTTTTATTGGAACATAGGTTTTCATTTCGTTTGGGTAAATACCTAGGAGTGAGATTGCTGGACCATAAGCGTATGTTTAATTTTATGAGAAACTGCCAAACTCTTTTCCATGGTGGTTGTACCATTCGGTATTCCCACTGGCAATGTTTGAGAGTTTCAGTGGCAGAACATTTAGAGTTTCAGTGGCAGAACATTTGATATTACCTTTTTTAAACCTTCTAATAGCCTTAAAGTGGTATCTCATTTGTTTTAATTGGCATTTCCTAAGTATCTAACAATGTTGAGCATCTTTTCATGTGCATATTTGCCTCTGTATATTTTTTGTGATGAAGTGTCTAGTCAAGGCTTTTGCTCATTTTTTAACTTAGGGAGTTTGCTTTCTTATTGTTGAATTTTATGTGTACTGGATGCAGGTCTTTTTTGTAGAATATGTGATTTGAAAATATTTTATCTTACTCTTTAACTTCTCTTTTCATTCTCTTAAGTGTCCTTCACAGAGAAAATATCTTTCAATTTTGATAAATAATCATTTATAAATTTTTCCTTTATGAATTATGCTTTTGGTATTACATATATATATATTTTTTTTCCCTACTCCCAGGTAATGAAGATTGTTAACCTATGTTTCATTCTAAAAGTGTTAGGTTAAATTATTCATTTAAATTTAATTTTTGAATAAAATGAGAAGTTTAGGTCAAAATTATTTTGCTTGATTTTGTTTTGTTTTGTTTTTGCCTATAGATGTCAAATTGCTCCAGCTCCTTTTGTTGAAAAGACTATCCTTTCATCAATAAATTTCTTTTGCACCTATGTCAAAAGTGTTACCAGCCTGAAAATTCATGAATGGGAGATTACTGAGTAAATTATGCCACCACCACAAAATCGACTACTATGAGGTCACTGAAAGTAGAGTCATAGGAGAGGGAGGAGCCGGAGGAGGAAGAAGAAGAGATGGAGGAGGAGGAGGAAGAAAGAGGAAGGAGAAAGAATAATACACATATAAAGTTATCTACATATAAAATACCTGTGAAATTGGTTTTCTCTGGGGAAAGGAACTATCTGGGAAATGAGGTGGAAGGAAGATTTTTCACTGCATTCCTTTCAGTGCCTTTTGAATTTAGAATCACATGCATGCATTACCCATATGAAAAACAGAATAACTTTTAAAAGCTATAGTGCCCTTCATTTTACAATCACAGGCTATTGAAGCCTGTTCATGGTGTCTATCCCTTCCACGTCTTGCTTTCTTGGAACAAGAAAGAACAAGAAGACAGTGAGCCAAGTCTTCAGGACAAGTGATGCTTGGTTGTTTTAATTGTTGCCTTTTTGTCAACAGCAGAAAAACAGGTGGGAAGTTTTGAACCACCCCAAAGAGAAGTTTGATGCTGGTGGTGCTGTCAAAAATGACTGCAACAATGGTTTTGGCCAAAGCTCCAAAAAGTCCCCTGAGAGTCTCAGAGAGCTGTGTGTCTACAGTTGCAGGGGATTAGTACAGGGAGCCCTGTATGATGAGAAGTGGCCACCCTAAAGGTTTTACCTTCCATTTGCAGTGCATGCATACCAACAGCATAGAGCTACAGCCAAGACAGTCTGTGATGAGCAGATTGAAGCAACACTGTCTGGAATTGATACTTTTAATAGAAATTCCCTTAATAGTGTGGGATTCCAAGGAGAGAAGACCCCTTTTGTTCAGAGTGATAAATCAAGGTGAGCTCTTTTATCCCAATATATATGAAATTGTAGTAATTTCTCTTTTTCCTGTCTTGGGTGTTCCACGTCACTAACTGAAGCAAGGTGAATATCCAGTTAACTCAGTCCAACCTAGGAACACTCGGTCTTCCAAAATAGCTGCCTGAGTTCATCTACAAAAGGTTGAAACTTTCTAATAAAAGCAAATACAAAGACCTGCTTTAACTGTGTGTGCCTTCTCATAGTTTCCTATGTCAGATTTCCAGAGAAGGCCCATTATTCCTCCAAATGAGTTTTCTGATCACTTAAACAAATGGAGCATTCTGTTCCTCTCATTACTTGTTATAATGAATATTTTCAAATTAATGTATCACACAGTTAATATGTCTGCCATTTTTGTTTTCTTACCAATTTGCTGTCAAACTTTGAAATAAACAGTCCCATAATAGCAGAATAACTCTATATAGTTTCAAGTGCTTCTAAAGCTCATTCTATTTCTCCCTTTCTAATTTCAGAAAGAATAACAGAGGCATGATAAATATCTTCTTTCTTGAGTATAATTTCTTGAATCTGATGAAAAATACAAGACACAAAAAATGCTAAGCCTCAAGACTGAAATCTTTTAATGTTTATCCCACAAATATTAGCCTCTCTCTTATGTGCAAATGTTGACTTTAATAGATATTATAATTTTGTATAGCTGTTGATGTTGTTTTGGAATATTTAAAAGAGGGGGTCAAGAAAAAGATTAGAATCTTTTTTATTTCTACAGAGGAAGATGTTTTCTAAGGTGGAGTTCAAGATAAGATTATTCCAAGTTAATATGAATATTAGGACAGATTTTAGAATAGTATAAGTTTTTAAAGGTGGGAGTTATTTTGCAAAAGTAATTTTATAGCATGGCCAAAGTCAAAAGTCAAGATGAAGAATAAATCAGTATTCATTAAATAAAAGATATTAAGAGAAAAAGTGATTTCTTTTTTTGAAGAATAAATCGGTGCCAAATTCAGGATGAACAGTAACCTGACTCATGTTTTTCACATTTCACCATAGGATCTGTCCCAGGAGACATTTTCTCTCATCAACTTTAACCTTCCTGGGGAGTTTCGGTTCCCTTACTTTCTTCCTCTTCACTTTCTGAACTTTACTGTAGTATATAGAGGGCTACAATGGGGGCTCAGTAATTCAGATTTTCTTTTTTTTTCTTTTTTTTTTTTTTTT
>NW_012107519.1:1771382-1798580 GCF_000951045.1 Mandrillus leucophaeus
TATATGTATGTTCTAGCATATGGGTAACTGAGTATGAATGGGCTGTTGAAGCCTCAAAGATCCAAGCTTCAAAGGCAGGCCAAGATAATTTTAGCTTTAAGATGACTTAAGTGTTATCAAAATATATGTCAGCCAAACAAAACAGAACAAAGCAACTCAAAAAGTACCAACTGAACTTTTAACTTTAACAGTATAGCTTCCTGGATAACTCACTGAGAGGAAAATAGTAAAATGTTATCTCTAGAAAATAGGCTATTAACTTTAAAACAGTTAATTTTAAGGAAACATGTTTTAAACATTATGACTTTGTTATTAAGTGGTTAGACTGAAGTACAAGAAGTTGTAATAGAATAATCAGATTCTAAATCTGTAAAAAAAACCAAACAAACCTTAAAACACATTTAAAAGTCCAATCCTGACTACCCTTTCTTTTCTTCTCAACCTACCCACTGTTTATTTTATTTTGTACAGACAAGGTCTCAGTATGTTGCCCAGGCTGGTTTCAAACTCCTGCCCTCTAGCAATTTTCCCACCTTGGCCCTCAGAGTGCTGGGATTACAGGTGTGAACCATTGTGCCCAGCCCTGTTTATTTTTGATGAGAAAACAGAGAGGCTAGAAAGTTTTTTCAAGTCCAAGAGTTGCATTAGCCAATAATTAGCCAAATACACCAAAAGTTCACCTGCCTGTCTGATTTTGCTCATGGTGTCCTAACACAACTTACTAAAACTCAGTTGTCCTCTCACCCACTCTTGGAAGATTTTATGAAAACTTTCACTCACCCCTAGACTGAGGTAGATGCCCCTCTTCTTCCTTTCCTTCGCAAAACCACAACACACAGTACACAAGCATTCGTATGCTGCATTGTAATTACAAATTTCCCTCTATCTCCCTCGTTAAACTGGAAGAGCAAGTGCTCTGTGTTTTCATGTCTGTATCTGCAGCACTTACCTAATACTCAGAATATATTAGGAGCTTAATGATCGACGTCTTTAAAAGATTCAGTAAACAGAACCAAAGTCTCTCTACCACAATTCTGCTCTTTTCACTCTACGTCCTATACTTAGACAATGTAAACATTTATTTGTTTTATTATTGCACTGAACAGCTGGGTTTTTTGTTTGTTTGCTGATTTGTTTTATTGACAGAACATCTGCCTTCATTTTTCAGTTAATGACATTGGGAAATCACTCCACTCTCTGTGTGGTTTGGGTAGGATGGACCCCCACTTCTAGCTCTGGGAATGATCTGGAGACTCAGTCCTTATATTTTGTGTACGTGGCCAGAGGGATAGTTTCCAGATCTCAAGTATGGAACTCAAGTCAGATGAACTGACTAAATCCTAGGACTGCTCTAGAAATATTTTGGAGGAAGAAGCTCTCTTTAAACTGACACTGATATCCGTAAATAGGATATTATTAATAGTTTGAACCTGCCTGGGGCCACTATCTAGGGCCTGATAATGAAGCCAGCTCTGAGGAATACAGAGGTGACAGGAAGAGAAAAGATTTGGTAATATCCATTAAGCTTCTGAACCTAGCTATGCCTCAAGTCAACAATATTAGTTAGAATGCATTTGGCTGCAAATAACAAGACATTCCATTAAAAGTGAGCATTTATTTTCCTCATATAACAAAGAGTTCATCAGATAGGTTTTGCCAGCCCTGATTCAGTAGAACAAATCAAGGCTTTCAGCACACATAAAAACTGCACTTAGTTGACCGGGAGAATTGAAACTAAGACGTTTTCTTCTCTTCAATAAAAGATGGAAGAAAAACCTAGCCTACTTCCAGTAAAAAATATATTTATTTAGTGCACTTTTTCTTTTTAATCTTTTTTGAGGCAGAGCAAGACTGGAGTGTAATGGTGCGATCTCGACTCACTGCAACCTCTGCCTCCCGGGTTTCAGCTATTCTCCCACCTCAGCCTCCCAAGTAGCTGGGATTATAGGCAAGTGCCACCACACCTGACCAATATTTTGCATTTTCAGTAGAAATGGGGTTTGACCGTGGTGGCCAGGCTGATCAGAACTCCTGACCTCAGGTGTTCTTTCCGCCTCGGCATCCCAAAGTGCTGGGATTACAGGCGTAAGGCACCGTGCCTGGCTGTATGGAACATATTTTGATCTTGGTTCATGCAAACAAAGTATTACAATTTATGCAACAACAAGAGAACTATGAACACACTGAGTGGATATTTGATGACAGTAAGGAATATTGATTGGAATTATAGGACTATGTTTATGTTCTTAAAGAAAACCCTTTCATCTTTTAGAACACCTATGAAATACTTTCAGAATAAAAGATATGCTGTTTGAGATTTGCTTCAAATTGATCCATGGCTTGGACTGGGAGGAGGGGAGCAATTTAGATAAAACAAGATTGATTATGGGTTCACAGTGTTGAAACTGGATGATGGGTTTATGAGAATTTATTTTAATTAGTCTTTTTACTTTGGATTATATTTAACATTTGCCATAATACAAATTTTAAAAATATTTAGACATGTCTTTTAAAATAATTTTAGGGTCATACACTATCCCTATATTAATGGCTTAATTTTTTCAGAAAGAGTGATTTAAGTCATTAATTACTAAGTTAATTGCCCAAGGGAAGATACAATGCATTTGTTTTAACTTAAATTGGCTGACTCTATTTATCAACTTTAAAAAGTGCTGCTAAATTGCTGTCTTATATTAAGTAGACAGCAAAATCTGGAACAGTGCCCAGTGCAGCAGTGTTCTAGTAGTGCCTACCACCAACCCTGGGCTTCCACAAATATTTGATTCACATTTCACCTTTCCCATATTTTCTAATTATGTTTAAAACTGTCATTTTAGGCCAAGTGTGATGGCTCATGCCTATAATCCTAGCACTTTGGAAGGCTGAGGCTGGTGGATTACTTGAGACCAGGAGTTGAAGACCAGCCTGGCTAACATGGTAAAATCCCGTCTCTACTAAAAATGCAAAAATTAGCCAGGTGTGGTGGCGCCCGCCTGTAATCCCAGGCTACTCGGGAGGCTGAGGCATGAGAATTGCTTGAACCCAGGGGATGGAAGTTGCAGTGAGCTGAAATCGCATCACTGCACTCCAGCCTGGGAAACAGAGTGAGACTGTCTCAAAAAAACAAAACAAAACAAAACTGTCATTTAAAAAACCCAGCTCGAAGAACTACCTGCCTGTTACCATGTATGCAGGTTAATTCAATTTTCCTGACTAAGGAGTAAGATTATTTCTGTCATCACTGTTAAATTGAATAAAGAACATCCTGAGACTGCAAGGTGAGTGGTTGGAAACTAGTACAAAATTCGTCTTAACTAGTTTATGTGAATCTGAGTTTTCTCAACATTTTATAACCCTCCACAATTTTGAATGTTTTAAGTGCTTTGTGACTGCAACTTACAACCATAATATCCAAATATTAATTTTTTGTTGTTACGTTTGAGCAATATAGTAGCTATGGTCTGAATCTTGGTGTTCCCACACTCCGCTCCAAATTCATGTTGGAACCTAATATCCAACATCCAATATGATAGCATTAAGAGGCGGGAACTTTGGGGAAGTGATTAGGTCTTGCAGGCTGTATCCTACTGAATGAAGTTAGTGTCATTATAAAAGAGGTTGCAGGGAGCTGCCTTTCCCCTTCTGCCATGTGAAGATACATAGAAGATGCCATCTATGAAGAACAAACAGATCCTCACCAGACACCAAACCTGCTAGTACCTTGATCTTGGACTTCCCAGTCTCTAGAACTGGAAGTGCTAAATTTACATTGTTTATGAATTACCCAGTCTAAGATATTTTGTCCTACAACCTGAACAGACTAAAACAGAAATTAGTAACAACAGTTGGGTTGTTGCTATATAACAAGTACCTAAAAACGTGGAAGCAGCTTTGCAACTGGGTAATGAGTAGGGGATGGAAAAATTTGGAGGTACATGCTGGAAAAAACCTGTCTTGCCATGAATGGACCATAAAGGTGATTCTGGTGAGAGCTCAGAAGACGAGAGCTGTACGGAAAAGCTTTAATATTCGTAGAGATTACCTAAGTGCTGGTGAAATAAGAAACATGTTGCTGGAAACTGGAGGAAAGGCTATCCTTGTTGTAAAGGGGCAGACAACTTGGCTGAATTGTATTTGTGTCCGAGAGTTTTGTGGAAGGCAGAACTTGCCGCCAGTGATGAAATACAAAATCTGGTAGAAGAAATCCATTCTATTTTATTCTATTCTATTAATTAAAAAGGTAGTACAGTATGTTCTAGAATCAAACAGATCTGGTTTAAGTCCCAGCCAGGTTGGTCACTTACAGCTGTTTGAATTGAGCAAGTTTTTTTAAACTTTTGAGTCTTTGTGGCTTCCTTTTCTGTATTTACCTGCCTCAGGGTTGTAAGGATTAAACGAGATAAAACATATCTAACCACCATGACAACAAAATTTAAAAAGAAAACCTAAATATTAGCTGTTTCTGCTATCATTATTATATATAAAGTCTCTAACTCATACTTTATATCATAGGACTACTAAAAAGATTTAGTTTTCTAAGTGAATAGACTCCAATTCCATTTTCAAATGGGGAGAATATTTAAAAGGTGAAGAGAACACTTGGAAGGCGGGTATGCTTTTAGCTTATCTGTACTAAGGTCCATAGAAATAATTTAAGAGTGGTTGCATAAGCTGTTAAATCAAAACCATTAGGACAAAAATACTACTTTTTAGTAATGTAGGTAAAAAAGTAATTGAGTCCAATTGAGTTACATGATAAACATTTAAAATTTTTTTTTTTTGAATTTTATTTTAAGTTCCAGGGTACATGTGTAGGTTTGTTACATAGGTAAATGTGTGCCATGGTGGTTTGCTGCACAGATCAACCCATCACCTAGGTATTAAACTCAGCATCCATGAGCTATTCTTCCTGATGCACAATAAGAATTGATTGGCAGAATTTTTAAAAAAAGAATTGAATTTTCAGGATAATAACTTTGCTTTATCTTTGTTCTGTAGTTATTTTCACTTGTTTGCCATTTTAACATTCACCTGTGACTTAGCAATTGCAAAATGAAGTGTCAAATCCTACAAATGCACAAGGGAAATGACTTTTCTCAAATATAGTAACCACGGAAGAAGCTTAACCCTTTGTCAGAAACCTAGCATCTTTTCAATATGCCTAAGATTCAAAGGTTTAATTTATACTCAACATTGTTTTAATCATACTGCTTTTATTTATTTTATTTTACTTTATATTCATAGAGACAAGGTCTCCCTTTGTTGCCCAGGCTGGTTTTGAACCCCTGACTTCAAGCAATCCTCTGGCATTGGCCTCCCAAAGTTCTGGGATTACACGCATGAGCCATTGCGCTTGGCCCATACTCAACATTTCAAATCTGTATTCTTTACTATAGCTTCGTAGATAATATGACTCTTGCTCATATATCCTCTGCTAAAGAAAAATCAAGGCGTTTCATTCTTAATCTCTTGGATTCTTGCTTAAATCAATGAGAGATTTGTGTACTTAACATTGAGTCACAAATATCCAACTCAGGAAACAAAATGATTACAAAGTTAAAGACATGAATGTTCCCTTTCTATACTTTTAGCTAAACATCTTGAAAAAGAGCTTCTCCTAACCAGTAGTGTAATAATGAGAGGGATGTTTGTACTATGAAGTCAAATATGATTAATTTGAGAATAAATTCGTTTTTACAAAATGTATTAGAAGTAGAACTAATAAAATTACTGCAGTACTATTATATTAGTATATGATAATTAAAAAGAAAATGAGCATATCAAATTTAAGGGATGGAAACATGATTTGTAATATCTGTAAGGATTAATAACTTATAAGAGAATAATTCTTTTAACCATTTTGATTTATTAAAAAATAGAAGTGTGAAATCACTAGGACTCATTTCATATTGACCTATTTTAGAAAAAAAGTAGGTTGATTATTAGGAAAGCAAATGAGAACCAAGAGAAATAATCTATAATAATTGATCATTAATTAATTTTGACTGGTTATTCTTGCTAGACATTTGTATGAAATTATTAATATTGAAAGTACGTCAATCAATTTAGCCAAGTATTTGACATAAGTTATTTTAATGACACATGAAAGACATCTTGTTAACATTCTGGATGAATAATTTTATTCAAACAAGCATAAATATGATGATCATAATAACAGAATCAGATTTGTAGTCTTATTTTTTAAATTGATGACTATGGTATCAAACACTTACTGTTGTGTCATCTTTTGTCATTACTCTTGTCAATTTGAAGTTTGCAAAGCAATGCAGCCACAGAAATAAATAATGGTGATCATGGAAATTATTTAATTCAACATATAGAACTTTACAAGGTATATGTAAGTATGAGGCTGAGAATGGAGGTGGTAGGACTTTTCATCGTACTTTCCATTTGAAAAATTAAAGACTCACAATTCAGCAGATAATATCCTAAGTTTGGTTATACTACTAACAGTAACCTTCCTCTGAAGAAAGCTGAAAATGAACTTAGCAACGTTGAGACTGACTCTTGGCTTTAAAGAGATAGATGTGACTATTGTTCAAGAGCTGTATCTTAAAAGAGAGATTTTGCTTTATTTTTGAAGAGAAAAATTGCTGCTACTGCAAGGAAGAAACAAATGAGTTTGTCAGTGGATGAATGAATATATTTGTTCTGCGGTGGGTGCAGCTGTACCATACTGCAGTCATGGCATTGTCAAGGAAGCATTTTATTTAAAAGACATTGCAGCTGTCATGACCACTGAGTTCCCAGTTGGTTAATGAATTTCATATAAATGGTGACAACTGGGTATGGGAGGCAGAAAAACAAGTAGCACACCAGGATATGGGAGGCAGAAAAACAAGTAGCACACCAGGATCCTCAGCACTGAGCATCTCTCCTTTCTCAGTCTCTTTTCTTCCCATTAACAGTCTGTTCCTCCAATAGCACTTACAGCTTTTAGGCTCACAGCTGGAAAGACAAACTGCACCAAGAGTCTTTCAAATGTTGCTGCTGTTGAGAGAGGAACATAAGGGGATAGGCCTTGAGGACATAATGTACCTGGGCGAAGTTTTTGCCAATACTGTGAGCAGTCATTTTTAAACAATGGAAAAATATAGTGGTCGGCAGCCATTAATAATCAATTCATGTCCTTTAGTAAATACTGTCACGGAAAACGCCACATCAGAAAACCACTTTGTGAAACGTTCTTTTATCAGATACAGAAATTGTACCTGAAGATGCCATAGAGTATACATCAACTGTTACAGAAATACCATAGTAAGTGGAAGCTAACAATTTATCATATTACTAAAAATATTTTGTAAGAGATTGTCACCATGCCCCTGCAGTAGACTAAAGGAACTTAATAAATAGCAAATTATTTTGTTATTTTTATAACATTTTATAATGATTACATTCTATCTACTCTCTTCTAGAAAAGTGTGGTATAGAAGTAGGTAGATACTCTCCAAGGCTTGTTCTAATTTATAAATACTATGATTGAATCTTGTTTGCTTTGAAAGTCCTGTAATACATTTTCCCATGGGTCCTAAAATTCCGATCTAATTAAGTCATAAAGAAATGACATCAAACTAGATCTTTTATGCTAAAATTGTTGCACAGTAGGTTTTATTCTGTACCTTAGAAAAACAGCAAAACATCCACTTTGTACATGATAATAATTACGAAACCATTCTCGTATTCAAAATACATATGGCGGCCGGGCACGGTGGCTCAAGCCTGTAATCCCAGCACTTTGGAAGGCCGAGAAGGGCGGATCACGAGGTCAGGAGATCGACACCATCCTGGCTAATACGGCGAAACCCCGTCTCTACTAAAAAATACAAAAAACTAGCCCGGCGAGGTGGCGGGCGCCTGTAGTCCCAGCTACTCCGGAGGCTGAGACAGGAGAATGGCGTAAACCCGGGAGGCGGAGCTTGCAGTGAGCTGAGATCCGGCCACTGCACTCCAGCCTGGGCGACAGAGCGAGACTCCGTCTCAAAAACAAACAAACAAACAAACAAACAAAAAAACAAAATATATACGGCAAAATCTTGTATTTATTTAACAAATCTAACCAGTCATTATATTAAAATGAATTTTCTAGTACAACCTAAATCTGCAATTTTCCCTAAAAGTTTTTAGAGGAAAATATTTTGTTTGACTAATGAAAGGTGATAAACAAGATTAGTTTCTCCTTTTGTTTCCCATATTGACTTATTAAGAAATAGAAAAAAATCAGTAAAATATACTAAGGGATCTTAAGAATTGTTTTATTCCTTTCCACAGACAATTTCAATTTACAAACTCATTCTTATTAAAACTGCGTTATGTTAAAAAGTGATTTATGAATATCATGATTTCTTTAACCATCCTTTTTATTTTATTAATTTTATGAATTTAAAACACCAGTAATTAAAAAAAATTAGTTTCAGTAAATAAGTAATATCCAAAAAGGGGAAACTAATTTTATTTTAGATAATAAAATATATATCATTTTGTATATAATTTCTATAATGAGCTTGAACATAAGAAACTATTAAGTAAAGAAGTTCCAAGTAGAATTCAGTTAAATAAAAACTACAGAGAAAAATGTAATATTGGACACTGAAGAGAAAATCTTTTAGAAGTGAGATGACCAGTTCTTTTCTATTAGGAAGAGATCGTAAATATGCCCAGTAGTGTGCTTTTACTACTTAATAAATAGTAAATTATTTTGTTACTTTTATAACATTTTATAATAATTACATTATATCTACCCTCTAATATTTATTAAGTAGTATCTGTTTCTGGGCATAGCAACATTTTAAAAGCATGTTTTGGTTCAACACTTTTCACATATGAATCAAGTATATGATTAATATACAAAAGTCTTCAAAATATTTAAAACTACACCTTAAGCAACATACATTGAACCTGCAGATAAAATCTCACCTTTTACTTATATACTATGCTAGAAAGGAGTGATGTTAAATAAATTTCCACGAATTCATATAAATGAAACAAATTCATATAAATGAAAGCAAATAAATGAAACGCCAAAAGATGAACACATTGGTAGGACACAAAAAATAAAGGCATATATGTGATGACATATTCCCTGGCATGCACAAATGTCCTTTTAAATTATCAGAGCCAGCCTGACACAGTGGCTCACACCTGTAATCCCAGCACTTTGGGAGGCTGAGGTGGGAGGATCCTTTGAAGCCAGGAGCTCTAGACCAGTCTGGAAAGCATGATACCCCCCTTATCTCTACAAAAAAGTTAAAAAATTATCTGGGTGTGCGTGGTGGCACACAATTGTAGTCCCAGCTCCTCAAGAGGTGAGTGTGAGGGATTGCTAGAGCCAAGAGTTCAAGGTTGCAGTGAGCCATGATCATGCCACTGCACTCCAACCTGGATGACAGAGTGAGACCCTGACTTAAGAAAAAAGTCAGAGCCACATTATTTGGGTAACGAGTGGCAAAAAATTCTTTGTTGATAGTATATACTATTTTACACTTTATTTACTTATTTCAACTAAATAATTTAGTAGGTACTTCAGAAATGAATGATTGCATTTTCCAAGTGACAGAAAAATGGTTTGAAGAAATGAAATTATATTCATGGCAGATTTCATAGATGGAAAAAAATTAGAACAGTGACCAGTAAAAAGCAAGCTTTCATTTAGCATTAGAAATTATTTAACACCAGGCTGGTCACAGTAATCCCAGCACTTTGTAATCCCAGCACTTTGGGAGGCTGAGGCGTGTGGATCGCCTGAGCTCAGAAGTTCGAGACCAGCCTGGACAACGTGGTGAAAGCCTGTCTCCACTAAAAATAAAAAAAATTAGCTGGGTGCAGTGGCAGGCACCTGTAATCCCAGCTACTCAGGAGGATGAGGTAGAAGAATCACCCGAAACTGGGAGGTGGCGGTTGCAGTGAGCTGAGATCTCACCACTGCACTCCAGCCTGGGCAAAAAAAAGTGAAACTCCATCTCAAAAAAATAAAAAAAAAAAGAAAGAAAGAAAAAGAAATTATTTAACACCTATAATCAGTAAAATCTGTACAACTCAAAATGAAACCCGAATATTTTAGGCCTCCCATTGCAAAACTAGAAAGGACAGAGATAAGTAATTCATTCCATGTGTCTAATACGAGAAGGATCTCAGAGTTTCATGTATAATTATTCATTACACATCATCATCATTACTGTGATAGCACCAGTAAGTGTAGCACTTCATAGCATTACTGTGGGGGCCTGCCCTACCTGCCTGGACATTCATAACAGCAAATGGCAAGCCAAAAACAACATTCCGTAAGGCGGAGTTCCTTCTCACTGACAGCTTAAGTGATCAGTGGATATTCTTCATCAACCGATGCAGAACCACTAACAGGCTCACACACTCTGGAAAGTCATCATAGAATGTTCTCCTGCCTTTAGTTTTTCAGAAAATAATAAGAAGGGCACGCTACAAGAGTCTATGATTTGTTCTTTCTAATGTGGCGATTTCATTGGAAGGCGAGGATCAACCTGTAGGTGCTCAGAATTTGGGGGTGAGAGAAAGACAGATGGAGTTTGAAAACATAGCAGTTTAGTAGATTTGACTGCGGAATGTGTCAAAAGTAAGCCAACTCAATCAAGCTTCACTTTGCTATCACACAAAAGAAAAATACAGTGTTTTCTAAGTCCAAAATAAACTTTTTTTTCTTCTAAAAATACCTTTGGTTTTGGCTTTGTTAGTCATAACTTTTAACTTACAATAGAATTTAAAAAACATTAATGACTCTTTAAAGAATTTTATGGTTATAAAATAGGGTGTGCATAGTCATTGAAATATTTTAGATGGAAATATCTCCACTTCATGCTGAACTTGTCAAGTCTTTCATTCCACCGTTATCTAATTTAAATCTTTAGTTTTCATAACTTCTCTAATGTTTTCTTTTTTGGGATTGGCATTACACAGATGGAATAAACCAATTCAATGTTAATGACACTGCTGGCAGATATTTGTACATGCCCTACATTTTTCAAATACTTTCATATACACTGGATACTCAAGATAAGCCTATGAAGCAGACAGAGGAAGGATTATTAGTTGTATATTGCAGATTAAGAAACTCAGCTTTACAGATGTCAAGTGACTTGCCAAATGGATATTAGATGGCAGGACTGAGACTATAATTTAAATCCTCTCTCTCAGTTTGGTGCTTGTATCAAACCAGAACAAGCTAAGTAACACTGTAGCATCAAACAATTCCCAGATTCAGAGGCTCAAAATAATGCTAAAAATAACAGATTATTTAACGCTCAAAATAACAAAGATATGTTTATTGCTTTTAATGTGTGTTCAGCACAAGACAACTGGGTTCTGTCTTTAGTTATTTCACTCTGAACCATGCAATATTATGCCATCTACAATCTGGAAAGTTGCCTGTCACTGGGACAGAGGGGGGAAAAAATGACAGCAGGTCAAACACTTGCTCTTACAGCTGCTTCACAGACCCTTCTGCTCATGGTTCAGCAAAGAAAGCAAGTCTCATGGTCAAGGCTGACCTCAAACAGGCAAACCTGTGAGGAAGTAAACCAAACTGGAACTATGTTGGGTCACTGATTACAATAGTCTTCCTAGGCACTAAGTATTCAGTCCATTCTCTTTCCTGTTGGCAATATGCACTCCTGGAAGGAGAAAACCCAGAAGTCCCATGTGGTGATGACATCAAGCTCAAAAAGGAGGATCTTTGGTAATACACTGTAGTCCTTACCTCAGGGAACAATGTGCCTCATGTGAGGGTGGGAGTCTTCTTGAACCAGAAACCTATGAACATAAAGGGCAAGTCATCTGCCCCACATATATCCAATATATACTGGGGATACATGTTCAGGATAACCTCCATGTAACTCTTCCCATTTAGAAAGGAGAAGAAGGCGAGACACAGCAGTGCTGGTCTGTAGTAGCTGTGAAATCTCAGCAAGTAGAAATTATAACGATCCTCTATCCCAAAGGGAGAGAAAGGTCCCTTGATTAGACCTTGGAGAGGACTCCCCAGTCCACTATGCCTCATAGCACTTCATTCTACCATTTGAAAAATTCTTCCTTTTCCATATTCCTCAAAATGGAATATATTCAAAGTGACCATTAAGGAATCTGACCCTGTTGGGACACTGACCAGTTTTTTTAGGCAGCTATATCTGCCGGAGAAAAATATAACGTGGTGAGTTTCCCTTAAAACCAGATGAGTGCAATTTAAAGGACAGTTCTTTATTCTTACATTTTATGTATAATTATGTACTTACTATATTTTGGTATTAAACTATCCTTTCTTGTGAATTTCTATATTAGCAGTTTCTGTGGACTTCTTTTCTTTGTGGGGGTGGGGGTGGGCGTTGCACAGAGTCTCGCTCTGTCGCCCGGGCTGGAGTGCAATGGTGTGATCTTGGCTCACTTCAATTTCCGCCTCCTGGGTTCATGCTACTCTCCTGCCTCAGCCTCCTGAGTAGCTGGGATTATAGGTACACACCACCACACCTGGCTAATTTTTTGTATTTTTAGTGGAGATGGGGTTTCACTACGTTGGCCAGACTGGTCTTAAACTCCTGACCTCGTGATCCGCCTGCCTCGGCCTCCAAAGTGCTGGGATTACAAGCGTGAGCCACCGCCCCTGGCCTGTGAACTTCTATATTAGAGGTACAGTGGACTTCACAAATAATGGATCCTCTCATTGATGAATAATTTTTTGTAAAATAGATATATTTGGCATAAATATAACTTTTATAGCATTGCTGGTATCTTAGGAAAAAATAAACACCTTTAACGAACTAGAAATAGAGTAACGACAAAAACAATCAATCAAAAAACTTGAGTTAAAACCACAGTGTAAGTTATTAGCGCACAAATGCATGTGCACACACACAAATGGTTTTTGCTCTGCCAATGGTAAGTGGAAGGACATGCACCTGAGATTCTTATATTATGCTTAGAAACCTGAGTTAACTGGTCTCAGGCATCCAGAGCCTATGACTCCCAGTAAAAGCATATGTAAATCCCCCCTGTAAGAAAGCTGGGATTAGGTAAAAATGAACACCCAGTCAATGATTACAAATCTCAAGGAAATCAATCACCTTGAGTAAATGTCAGTGGAAATGACATCAAGTTAATATCCTTAAGCACTACAAATATTACAATGATTAGAAACAGAATGTAGAACAATTGTGAAAAAGGTATAAAGAAATAGAAGAATCACAGAAATGAACAGGTAACAAAAGATTGTTCAAAATGACCAGGGAGATTTGTAAAAGTCATTACAACAGTGCTGTTATAAATGAAAAATTTAATGGTTGAAATAAAAAACTCAGTGGATGGATTTAAGAGAAAATCAGACACAGATAAAAGAAAAAAATGAGAATCTGGAAAAATACTTGGAATTCAGCACAAAGAGTCCAGAAAGTAGAGAATATAAAAGAAAAGTTAGGAGATAAAGACAATAGATTAAGAAAGGTGTAAACCCAAAGCTGCAACGTAAACGATGTGTACTTAGTGAGATAAAGATTAAAATCAGGAATAAAACAAGAATGCCACTTCCATTTAATATTGTATTGGCTGCCTTAGCCAATGTAGTAAGTCAAGTAAGAAGAAATATGAGAATCAGAAAAGTGTTAGTATTCACACTTGATTTCATACAGAATACACCTAAAAACCTGTAGATGATTTATTAGAAATAATGAGCAAATTTAGCAAGTCACTTGGATGTAAGACCAACAGATAAAAATCAGTTTTATTTCTATACACCAGCCACAAACAGAAGATATGTTTTTTAAGTATTATTTACAATAGCAAGAAGAGCTACAAGGAACCCAAGAATACATGGAACTGAAAATATGCATACGCCTATGTGGAAAAAACTGTAAAACTTCATCAAAAGACCTCAAATGAAAATCTAAATTTGCAACATACATGATGTTCATGGATTGGAATACCCAATATCCTAAATATACAATTTCTCTCTAAATTCAATGCAATTCAGACAAAAACTCGAACACACTTCTTTTTTGTTCCTTCAAACTTGAGGAGCTGAATCAAAATTTCATGTAAAAGAGCAAAAGCACAATAATAGCCAAGATACTCTTGAGGAGAAAAATGTAGTAAATATCTACAAAAAGAACATTTCCAGAGCCAAAGTAGGAAAAGAGGAATCTGTCCTTAGCCTAATTCATAATATTAATCCATCTAAAGAAAAAAAAATTAGCTAAGAAAGGAGCTGAGACTGGCCTGGAAATCAGAGGGGCATGTGAGAGAATATGAGGGATTGCAGACAGTGGCGGAAATGGTCAGAGGGGAATTTGAGGAAGTGGGTCTGGTTCCCTCTGCAAGTGGACCTTCTGCTCTATGTCAGTGCATCTGGGTATTGTTGTGGGTGCCATCAGATAAATAAATCAGCAGTTTTCAAACATTTTTATGCAAATACACCTAAAATATTTTTTCTTTTATTCATATGTAATATTTACATATATATGCAGTACATGTAAATATTTTCTATATGCATAGAATTTGTAATAACCAAGTCAGGGTATTTGGGGTACCCATCACCTACGCATTATCATTTCTATGTGTTGGCATCATATCAAGTCCTCTTTTCTACTTACTTTAAAATATACATAATATTATTATGTATATTACGATGACTATACTAAGTATAGTCAACCTAGTCTGCTATCAAACATTAGAACTTATTTCTTCTGTTTAACTGTATCTTTGTATCCAATCGCCAATCTCTTTTCATTCCCCCTTCCTACTGTTTTCCAACCTCACACCCTTCCCAGCCTCTGATATCTCTCTCTCCCTCTCTCTCTCTCATATATATATGTGTGTGTATATATATGTGTGTGTATATGTATATATATATTGAGACAACATCTCACTCTGTGGCCCAGGCTGAAGTGCAGTCATATGATCATGGCTCACTGCAGCCTCAACCTCCCAGGTTCAAGCAATCTTCCCACCTCAGCCTCCCGAGTAGCTGGGACCACAAGTGTGTGCCATCACACCCAGCTAATTTCTTTTCTTTGTCCTTTTTTATTTTTATTTTATTTTATTTTATTTTTGTAGAAATGGAGTCTTGTTTTGTTGTCAGGACTGGTCTGGAACTCCTGGGCTCAAGTGATCCTCATCCTCCTGCCTCAACCTCCCAAAGCACTGGGATTACAGGCATAAGCCATCACGCCTGGCTATCATTCTACTCTCTATATCTCCATGAGATAGTTTCTTAGCTCCAACATATGAGAACATGCAGTATTTGTCTTTCTGTGACTGGCTTATTTCACTTAGCAGAATGACTTCCAGTTCCATCCATGTTGATGCTACAAATGACATGATTTCATTATTTTAAAATAATTTTTAAAATCTTTTTACCCCTTACATATTTTTAAGGTGACATCTGTCATGTTTTACCATACATTTAAATAGTTACAAAGGATGTAATTGCTGGTATACTGAAAATAATTAAAATTTCAAATTTCAAAAATTCTATTTATTAAATGTATCCAGTGGAATCTAAAATGTTAACAGTTGATACCCATTCAGCATCATCCATGTAAAAAATATATAAACTATTTTATGCTGGAAATTGTACATTATTTCTTTTCCTACTTGAACTTGTATTTTTATTCCACTTCCCCCACAGAATTTTATGCTAAAATAAAATATTTTTATGCATGAGAAGTCTTTACTGCTCATCTTATAATATTTCTCTGCAACAAACTTATGTATATAAATTGAAATTTTATACATCACATATCGTGTGGTGGATGAGCCCTTTTTCCTCCAATTAGTTATGTATTCATAGGTAACTATTACCTAATGTAGAATCAATACCAATAATTTGTTTTTCTTTTTTTGAGACAGGGTCTTACTCTGTCACCCAGGCTGGAGTGCAGTGGTGCGATCTTGGCTCACTGCAACCTCCACCTCCCGGGTTCAAGCGATTCTTCTGACTCAGCCTCCCAAGTAGGTGGGATTATAGGCACCCGCCAGTGCGCCCGGCATTATTTTGTATTTTTAGTAGAGATGGGACTTCACTATGGTGGCCAGGCTGGCCTCAAACTCCTGACCTCAGGTGATCCACCCTCTCAGCCTCCCAAAGTGCAGGATTACAGGCCTGAGCCACTGCTCCTGGCCCAATATCAATAATTTTAACGTCTCTTTGACCTCTATATGGTTTTTATACTCCAGGACAATGCAATGGGTGGAAGCGATGGCTTTCTTTTGTCAAAAGGGAAAAGGTGATTGTGAAAGGGTGACCAAGGGGAGGCCTAGACAGCAGGTAAGTTGTTAGGCCCATCAATTTCAGAATGAGGGAACCTAAGTTGAAGATCTTAACCACGAGTTCCTTTAAACAGCCAGACCTTTACAAATACCCAGGCCTTGCAAAGTCTTTGTGTGCCCCAATTTGAGAACCACCGATTCAAATTATACAACTAATTCCTGTGAGTGATTTGCTTGGTGAGTAAAGAGCATTCTGATTATAATGTAACTTGAATTTCCTCAGGATTGTGTGTAATATGTAGGTCACACTGGCAGTAATAACTTAAATTGCGCTTAATATTGTCCCCATCTGCTGACAAGAGCTCTCATCCCTTGCAAATTCCGCCAGACTCCTACCCCTTACTACTCCCAAGCAGTGGTTCTTAAGTGTTCAAAATAAATCTACATAGCCAATTCTTCAGCATCTTTTTTCTGGTTATAGGCACCAATGCTTTACAGTTGTGTTTTCCATGCTGTCACATAATAAAAATACCAAGGTAATGCATCAAATGTCAAGTCAAATTCTGTAAGCCAAAATATGTATTATTAGTTTTAAAATATGTATTATAATATTATAATATGTATTATTAGTTTTTTTTAAAAACCACACATTATCACTATTGTTTAACATTTACAAGGACTTTTTTACATATTAAAAATTTCTTATTATGAAAGGTTTGATGGATACTAAATATGTGTTATATATGTAAGTTACCGGGTAAACATTACAGTTAATATTGGTGAACCCATCATGCAACTTAAGAATTAAAACATGACCAGTAAGGAGCTCTATATCTGCAGGCTCTGTGACTATCCTGTTCTCCTGCCTTCCTTCCAAAGCTGGGCATTAGCCTGAATTTTGTTTTTAGCATTCCTTTCCTGTTAAGCATAAACTTTTATCACACACCTGTTTCCTTAAACAATTTACTGTTTAAAGTCTCTTGTTATTTAAGTTTACAAAGATTATATATTCTGTGTACTCTTCTGCAACGAGTTTTCTTCAGTATTTCTAAGATTTAGTTATGTGTATGTTATTAAACATAATTATGGTTTCTTAAAAAGATATATGTCATTCTACTGGGTAAATCACCACAATTTATTAATCCATGCTCCTGAAATGAGCATTTGGATTTTTAAAATCCTTTTGCTATGATAAGCAATGTTGCCTATATAAATTTGCAAGAATTTCCCAGAGGATACATACCAAGGAGCAGAATTGCTAGGTAAACACATTTTCAACTTTACAAGACAGTTCTAAATTTGTTTTTCCAAAGTGATTGGACATATTTCTATCTCCTCCTCCAGTATATAATATCCCTTGGACTTGCATCTTTGCCAACCCCTAGTATTATCAGATTTCTTAATATTTCTCAATCTAGTGCCTGTAAAATATCTCCTTGGGACCTTAATCTGCAGTTTACAGACTAATAATAAGGTTGAGCAACCTTTCATATTTTATTTGTTATTTGGATTTACTCTCCTATAATATGCCTGCCATAGCTTTTGACCATTTTCCAGTTGGATTTTTATTGATTTATAGGAGTTCTTTATATATAGCATATTATTTAGCAGTGGTAGGTGATATATCTTGAATATATCCAATTCACATAATTTTTTCTCATTCAGTTCTCATAGTTCTATAGGTCCTTTACAGTTGCCTTTCGGTACTCATGTTTTCTTCCTACAGTAGTAACCGCTCGTGTGTTTGTGGGACAGTTTACAAAGCACTCCCACAAATCTTATCTGAGTCTCCCAACAACTTTAAAAAACAAGATGGGTATTATTATACTTGTTTTACAAATAAGAAAACCGAGTGGCTTGCCCAAGGTAATCGGGCTAATAAATCCTCAGACTCCACATTCCATAGCCTCCTTATGATTATGTGATGCTTCAGCTATTCGTAGACCATTCATTTAAGAAAATGCTGCACTTCTGCTTAGCACCTTGACCTCAGTTCCTTCTCTCTCTCTGTCTCTTCCATATATAATTCAAAACATAGCTTTAATTTATTCAGTTCAACCTTAACACATTATCTACAAGATGAACAGATGAGTAAAAGGAAGCACCAAGAGAATTTTTAATAGGACTTTTTTTTATATATAAGAGAGGCTAGGAGGATATTCAAAATCACAAGTTACCTGTTTTGTGTCAAACCACATTTTTCAAAATAATGGATCTGTTATGTAACAGAGCTGATTTTAAGTTCAGTGTTTTCTTTGCCTTTAGCCTCTTAGTTTAAAACAAGAATACAGAGAATAAGAGAAGAAAAATGTACTTTGCATATATTAGTATTCTCTAGATTGGCTTCTGTAGTTTTTAATTTATTATAATACTATCTGTTATATAAGGAGTAACCAATATATGTATATTTTTAATTGGCATTAAGTATTGACCTTATAGTGAGAAGTAATATTGGTAGGACAGTAATTCCGTCACTCATCCTCTAGCTGAAGCTACTACATCTGGGCAGTTGGGTGGATATCAACCTTCTGTAAGAGCCCAAGGATGATGGGTTAAGAGATGCCCAAATGTTCTCTCAAATATTTGAGATGGTAAAACGTAGTACTTCTCACTTTCTGGGAGTTGTAAAATAAATAGATAGATTGAAAGATAAATCCTCAAGCTAATCAAACTACTGCATGTGAGCTCTTTAAACTTTTGTAGTTTCCATGAGTGATTATATTTTATGTGCATTACATACACGAGAGAAAACCGTGTCTGATCAAACTAGCAGTAACAAGAAAGGACTTTAGGATAAATAAGGAAACAGAAGTCCTACTCCAAGGTATTTTAATCATCATATAATAATTAAGTATTTAAGCACTTCCTGGGGACTCTCCCGGTGTATAATAAAAGCAGGACCACATCACAACTTCTTCTCCAAAGAGAAAGGTCTTTTGTAACAACTGTATTCTACAGATAATTACTAAATGTGGCCTTTCCTAACCTTTTCTTCTAGTATCATAAATAAATGTATCTCTAGTTAAATATCTGGTTTTAACTCATCAGATATTCCTATATCAATGTCCAATTTTAAACTGGTTGACTCACCTCTGTTTTTATGAAGTGCTGGCTTCTACATGTATTTTGATCTGCAGCTGAGAGCTGTATGTGTTGTAAGTACTACGTGTCTGATATGGGCTCTCGGTGTATTTTTCTTTTGAGTCAGGTGCTATAGCTAGGCTCATGCAGCCTCACATTGAGTAGGGGATAATTACACCACAAAGTGGTAGCATAAGAGAGAGATGTGCATTGGAGGAAGGGGCATTTAATGATTCTGAAATTCAGACCTGTGTTGTAGAAAATGAGGTGAGCTCCGTGTTGGTAATTTTGAACACATCTTTTATTGTTGTAAGGAAGTCATTCATAATGCAAGGGGACCATCATTCCCAACTGGGAAGCTTCTAGTATCACCTAGTCCAAAGGTTCTTAAAGAGGCATTTTATCTATTTGAGAAAGGGTATCCATTATATTTTTAAAATACATTCTCAAACCAACTGCTTTTAAAAAGGTCTTGCAGTTAAAATGACCATATAATATCCACTTCGGGATAAGTGCAAGATTGGTGCAACATTGGGACAACCGACCCAGACAGGGTCTGTCCCAGGCAAATAAAAAACATGGGCACCTATTTATGGAGGAAAAATGCCCAAGGGTTTCTAGGCGATGAGGGCTGGAGGGTTGATTTGGTAGACTCTTCAAGAAGAAAAAATGTCTGAGGCCCAAAGAGGCTTCCTGTTGCCTTTTCAAGGGGGAAATTAAGACAAACTAGGGACAATGAATTTTACGGACTTTTCAAGGGTGTGAAATCTTTGCTGCTTTCATTTTGATTTTTAAAAATTCCACGTTTCCCTTTATAATTAACAAAATCCATGAATTAAAATGGGTCTTTGTGCTCATCTTTAGGGCAGCAAGAAATACGGCTCTTGAGAAATAGTACCCCATTTTGCTGTCACCTTGGATGTTGGTGGGGAAACAAGGGGAGAGGGAAAGAGAGAGTGAGAGAGCTGAAAGAAATCTTTCGCAAGAAAACAGAGTCAGTGGACAGAGTAGTGGGCGGGGAACATCTGGGATTATAAACACTGGGGGCAAAGACAAGACCTTGTGAAATGGCTGACATAGTATCTTACGAACCTGATGAATAAAACCATTATCTCTGGGTGACCCTGGTGACAACGCTGGGCAAGGTGAGAGGAGACAGCGAGCGCTGTGTTTGAGAGCAATGTTACTGGTTCTCTGAGAGCGAGACCGTGGGCTCGTAGTGACACCGTGGGTTCCTGAGTTGTCTGGGAGTACAGGGACGGCAGCCTCGACTCTGTCCAGCTACGATCACTTTGTAAGGCCTTCGGTGGGATGCGGGCAGAAGGCTCCCAGTGCAAAGGGCGTGCCACGAAAACCACCAGCCAGAAACCTGCGCTGCGACAGGTGCGCTTCGCCGCCAAATCTTTCCCCGCGGCCCCTCCCACTCCCGTTCCAAGCCCGCCCACATCCCTGTCGCGGCTTTAAGTCCGGCGCCGCCGCCCTCTCCCCCGCCCCGCCGCGCTGGAGCCTGGGGTCTCGGCAACTTCCGGCGGCGGGAGCGGCGGGGCGCGAGGCGTGCCCACTGCGCGTGCGCGTCTGCCGGGCTTCTCCTGCGCCCCCCGGCCCCTGCGACTGGGACTTGGTACAGCCGGGCGGTTGGCGTCCTCCGCGGCTCCAGCCAGGGGCGGGCTTTTCAAATCTTCCTTTGAAAGAGTGGCGACGGCCCGGACAGTTCGCGCTGGAGATGGAGGGGCCGAGTCTGAGGGGTCCTGCGCTCGGTCTGGCGGGGCTTCCCACCCAGCAGGTGAGTTGCGGGAGGGACCCTGCCGCGGAAGGAGAGGGAGCCGGGGTTCTGTTTCTCGCGCCTTCGCTTTGTGGAGTCGTCGGGAAAGCCTCTCCCCTGCTCCTCTGTTTCAGCGGTGGCCACAAACAAAGGGAGGGACTAGGAGACTGCACTCTTGGGGCTCTAAAGGGCCTGGATATCGGCACCGCCGGATTTCTCAGAGAGGGAGCTGAGGTCCGGAGTGGGAAGGCGGGGCCGGGGTCCCAGCGCGCGTTTGAGGTGCACTTGTCTGCTGCCCTCCCCAGGCTTTGGACGCCTGTCTTTTTGCAAGTGTAGGTGATGCCGGGGAAATGGGAGCCGCTTGATTCCCAAGAAACCCAGCGAGGCCAGTGGAAGACAGTTGGCTTATTACAGATTTAATGGGAAGCACAGTAATGGAGCGATGTCTATGTCTACACACAACACAGAACTGGTTGGGGTGGGGGGTGGGGTTCGGAGTGGAGTAGAGGCAAACTGCAACCTCTGCACTTTAGAGAAAGTTGAAGGTTTGATAGTGGGTTCTTTCTCAAATCATTAGAAAGGAAAAAGAGAGGACACATTAAATTGGATAGAAGTTTGATGTTTGCTTTTGTGCTATGTAAATTGTGTTAGAAACCTTTTTATTTTGCTTTTTACTAGACCAACATTATTTCTTGGCAGCATCAGTTATTAAAATGTTACCACTTTTCACTCTTAACCGTAACTTTAGGGTCTTAAAAGAAAACTCTGATGTCTTTAAGCTGGATCTTCACTTCTATTTTAATCTCTACCTTCTTTTGCCTACTTCAGAAGTAGGTTAAGCCATATGAAAGTGCCAGTTTTGTAGGTCAAAATTGGTAAAATATTTGCAATTTCATTCATATGGAGGCACCTGATAATCTTTGTTTAAAAATCTAGAATTTCCTTAGCAGACACAAAATTGTTAGGAAGTTTTCAATAATACTGTGAAAAATAAAGCAAGACATTAAGATTCATTATGCAAAGGAAGTCCAGTGTCTTTATCAGTAATTTTTATGCTGTTTTATGTCAGCATTTTCAAAAATTTCAAAGATTTTGATGTACTTTTTTTCGATCCTGTCCTGTTATATACTTTGGCTGTCCGCCTAACAAAATCTTAATTTATAGTGAATTGGCATTCTATTGAGATTCTTGTATGTATCATATAGGTGTAGGTGTAGGTGTAGCTGTCCAGGTGTATTTATTGAGCTTCAGGCTGCAGGAATAGGAATGGTACAGAAGCGACAAGAGGATAAAATCATGAAGGAAGTTTAGCTGCAAGGAATGAAAATAATGTTTAAATACATATAAAGGCTTGGTTATTTACATGTGGGAAGGTACAATACTTAATTTTTTAGGCAGGACAAAATCGAAATGATTGAAATGCAGAATCTTCAGTTTAGATTTGGAGAAAAAACACAAAATAGTAGTAGGTTTCAACCTAACAGGAATATTGAGGGTCAGTCAGATAATTTTATACTTGACTAATACTGAATTTTTATTTGGCATTTCCTTTGATACATGAATGAAGCTGCCATGTTATCGAGATAAGGCCAAAGATTTTGAGGTGGCCACACCCTAGTCAAACACCTCTACTGAAACCCTGGAGTCCTCTGCGACTCCTCACAGCATAGAGTATTGGCTTTGTAGTCAGATTCAGGTCAAACCAAACTCTTCTTGTTGTGCAACCTTAAATAAGTTATCTCTGTTTTCTAAGTTTCAGTTTCCACAGTTGTAGATTGGGTATTCTGCCTATCCTAGACAGCTGTTGGAATTCAAGAACATCTCTAAAGTACTTATCACAGCACCTAGCACTCAGGATGTGCTTGAGAGATGACTATTGTTGTTATTATCCTTTGTCCTATTCAGCTGAGTGGTTCCGGCAGTCCCCTACCTTTTCTTACAAATGTTTAAGCTTTTGGAATTTTAATAAAAATAAAATTCAAAAAGTAATACTATCTCATTGCAGCAAAGTCAACATAGAAACATGAATTTACGAATTCTCTCTCTAGTTCCATTCCCCAGAATGGCCGCTGTTAACAATTTCCAGACTTTTTTCTGTACATAAACAATTCTTAAAATCCACACAATTTCTTTTAGCAAAATGAGAATGGACTGTATTTACTCTTTTCTTCTTCTTCACCTTGGTCTTTTGGTTAGCATGGCTTAACTATATCCATTAGGTGAATGGTAGTTTATATCTTGATTACTGCAGTTGTCTTTCCAGGAGTTCAACTTCAGGTTTTTTTAAGTCAGTTTTTAATACCAACAATAAAGCCATTTTCTTTGCACTTCCTTCATACTAGGCTAGCTCTTAAAACCTAGTAGGTTTCTGTTTCCTACTTAATCTAAATTTCCGTTTTTAAGGTATCTTCCTATTTCATTCATAGCCTTGTCCATATATTTTTATCAGCCTAACTTGTTAAAGTACTTACGGGGTCAGAACAGTGACAAAGGCTTCTGTTTGACTTGATTAGAGGCAAGCCCTTATTCAGAAAATTGGAAAAGAAATAAGAGGATGATGGCCTTACCTCATTCTCTCCTCTTTCTGGAGACTGGCATTCAAACACTCCTAAAAGGAATGATTACAGAGAGACTAGCTTTTGTCTTTGGTCCTAATCAGCCTTGACTCTACCTGGCCGAGCCATTATGGCTGAGGGAGCAACACTGGTGATTTTCCACTCCGTACTCATCCTCTTTGAGGTCAATAAACGTCACTATTGAATGCCCAATCGGTGCCCTTATTACATGATCATTATTCTTATTGGGGATAGCACTAGACATCAACCCTTACCCCAGATGCACTGTGTACCCTTAGTAACTAAAGACAGCTCTAAAGGGTTTCAGTTCCATAAACCCTTCCTTGCTAGAGCTAGCATTGCTTAACCAGAGAGGCTTTTTCTGCATGTAAAGTATAGATGTGTACTAAAAGAAGTTGCATGGGAAATACAAAACTGGCTAAAACCAGTAGCCTTAAAAAAAAAAAAAAAAAACAAACTCAGAATACATTGAAAACCATATGTACACTTAACAACTCATCCTGCTTATGTTAGCCTTCTGGGATCCACTTAACTCACATTTGCCTGAGACCTGCCTCAGCGAGGGAGGTAAGATTATAGTTTACTATGTATGTTAATTTGGCTAGATTATGGGTCAGTAAACTATTTCTATAAAGGGCAAACAGTAAATATTTTCAGCTTCGCAGGCCACTCAGTCTCTGTTGAAGTCACTCAACTCTGCCCTTGTAGCTTAAAGGAGCCATAGACAATACGAATGAATGTGTCTGTGCTCCAGTATAACTTTATTTACAAAATCAGGTCCCAGCCAGGCCATAGTTTTCTGACCCTTGCTCTAAAGAAAAAAAATCTTCACAGTAGTATCTGTTAGATACGCCTCATTTCCTTAATAAATAGTACTTTAATCTTACATCATCTTCAAACTTTTTAAATGTACTTTTTAAAAAAATCCTGGCTACATTTTCTTTCTCTACTATTTCCCAAGCTTCTGTAGTTTTATGGAGACTTCATTGTAAGTGATGGTGAGAAGATACTCTTTATTTACGGGACAGAAACCCAAACTGATTCGTTAATGTGGCTGTAGCCACCTGCTGGTTCTTTAAGGTTGCTGCAACTTTTAAGATTGCTGTGGAATTTCAAATAGTCCAGCTGTGCTTCTCTACCCTGGCTGACCATTGAATCACCAGAAGAACTGTAAAAAAAAAAAAAAAAAAAAGGGCTCAAGCCCCACCTCCAGAGATCCTGCTTGGTCTGGGGTAGGTCACAGGTTTAGGTACTTTTATAAGGCCCTTCCTCTCTGCCTCAGATGGTTTGAATATGCAGCCAGCTTTGAGAACCACTGTGCTAGTTCAACTGCCTATCTCATTGCAGCATTTAAAACCAAAATAGAATTTAGTGGCACCAGATGGTATTTGTTTATATTTGAGTTGTGGGGTAAAACTATTCATCCCAGCTTTAGGTTGCTCCCTATGTGCACTCCCCAATATAGTCAGTCTGCCAGAGTTTATTTCTATAGACATATGGGTCACATAGATAATTCTTATAATTATTTGCTAATTACATTAAAGAAGAATTTACTTTGGGGCTGGTTAACTTATAAAAAGATGAAATGGAGTTGTTGAAATTCAGTCGTGTGCAGCGAAGGAAAACCAGCGAATGACTACATTTATATAGTACACCAGTTTTGAGTTACAACACTATATGAGAAGGTTTTTATGTGGTGATTACATGATGTAATTACAGGAGGTAATTAAACAGATCTGTTTTCTGTGTGTAAATAGTACAGTTGATTGATTTGGATAGTCAAGTTAAATCATCTGCAGTTTGTCTTTTGGGGTAGTCTTCAAAGACTGTTAGCTCTCCTAACTTTCATCTTTTCCTTTTGAAAAGGTTGTCTAGATGTTTTGTTACTAGATTTCATTTACATTTTTAAATTTACATTTTGATCCAATCAGAAGGTAAATTATAGTCTTTATTTTGTTTACCATAGAAACTAGGGTGATCACTTTATCTTTAAGAAATAGACATACTAGAAACATCATTACATGTTTGTGATACAATAAAGAGTACCTTTGATTTATAATTTTTATAAAGTCATTGTGAATTAAATCAGAACTGTACATTCAGTGTGTAGAATTTTAATGTTGCATGTGAAACTTGTATGTAGAATCAGGCCATTAAAAGATAATTATATGGAATAAAAGACTTTCAGAAATAAACTATTTAGTAGTTTCATGGTGAACCCTAAAACTAAAATAAATGGTATGTCCAGAATTATATTATAAAGCTCTGTTCCGGATAGCTAAGGCTTCTGACATTTTCTATGTACAATGCTTTCGCTCTCTTGCTTCTGAGATTGTGTTTACACTGCCTACTATTACAAATAGCCTGTTTCCTCCCTGCTACTAAATGTTGGCTCCTTTACTCAGTATCTGCTTTTTCAGAATGTTTGTCATGGTTAATTCACTGTCATCAACCACATTGCCATCTCTTAATACAATTTATATAATATATATGTGTGATATATTGTTCACGTTAGTTATTGTATGTTTTCTAAGGCTGCTATAACAAATGACCAAGACTAAGTGACTGAAAACAAGAAAAATTTATTCTCAAACTTATGGAGGCCAGATGTCTGAAATCGAGGAATTGGCGGGGTCACGCTCCTCTGAAGGCCGTAGGAAAGAATTCTCTTCTTGCCTTTCCCAGCTTCTGATTACTGCCATCAATCCTTGGTATTTTTTTGACTTATAGACGTATTAGTCTCTGTCTTCATATGTCATTCTCTCTGTATGTGACTGTGTCTTCATGCAACCTTTCTTTAAGGACACTAGTCATTAGATTTAGGACTTATTCTAATCCAGTATGTCCTCATCTTACCTAATTACATCCGCAAAACCCTCTGTCCAAATAAGGCTACATTCTGAGGCACTG
Source organism: Mandrillus leucophaeus (assembly GCF_000951045.1). Taxonomy (NCBI): domain Eukaryota; kingdom Metazoa; phylum Chordata; class Mammalia; order Primates; family Cercopithecidae; genus Mandrillus; species Mandrillus leucophaeus. The sequence continues at coordinate 1,797,954 of NW_012107519.1, forward strand.
GGTGGACATAAAGTTTGGAGAGACACTATTAAACTTCATATAGTTATAGGAACACATAATGTTTGTCACCTTTGTTTATGTTCTGTTTATTCAGTTTCTTTAGATTGTAAAGATTTCCTAATGAAGCAAGAAGTTAAGAATTGCAAAGAGCACTTTAAAATAGCTATTTTTACACTACATATATTTATATTAAAACTTTGTTGCTTTCTCAATATGGTATACAATTATGATATCTAGTACATTTTGCATCTATTATGGGTTAAAATGTAATTTTGGATTTTTGCTATATTTTAAAGATGCATTTTTTTTTTTTTTTTAGGACTGCAGCATTCAAGAAAAAATAGACTTAGAAATTCGAATGCGAGAAGGAATATGGAAACTCCTTTCTCTGAGCACTCAGAAAGATCAGGTTTTACATGCAGTTAAGAATCTCATGGTGTGCAATGCTCGAATAATGGCCTATACATCAGAGCTACAGAAATTGGAAGAACAGATTGCAAATCAGACTGGAAGATGGTTAGTAACATAGTTTACCTGTGACTTTTAATGTACTTAAATATGTAAATTTAAAACACAGTATAATTTAAGCTTAAGTACACATGTCAAATCACCAAACTGTTTAAAAAA
>NW_012107519.1:1798630-1803227 GCF_000951045.1 Mandrillus leucophaeus
CATTAAAAGATAATTATATGGAATAAAAGACTTTCAGAAATAAACTATTTAGTAGTTTCATGGTGAACCCTAAAACTAAAATAAATGGTATGTCCAGAATTATATTATAAAGCTCTGTTCCGGATAGCTAAGGCTTCTGACATTTTCTATGTACAATGCTTTCGCTCTCTTGCTTCTGAGATTGTGTTTACACTGCCTACTATTACAAATAGCCTGTTTCCTCCCTGCTACTAAATGTTGGCTCCTTTACTCAGTATCTGCTTTTTCAGAATGTTTGTCTTGGTTAATTCACTGTCATCAACCACATTGCCATCTCTTAATACAATTTATATAATATATATGTGTGATATATTGTTCACGTTAGTTATTGTATGTTTTCTAAGGCTGCTATAACAAATGACCAAGACTAAGTGACTGAAAACAAGAAAAATTTATTCTCAAACTTATGGAGGCCAGATGTCTGAAATCGAGGAATTGGCGGGGTCACGCTCCTCTGAAGGCCGTAGGAAAGAATTCTCTTCTTGCCTTTCCCAGCTTCTGATTACTGCCATCAATCCTTGGTATTTTTTTGACTTATAGACGTATTAGTCTCTGTCTTCATATGTCATTCTCTCTGTATGTGACTGTGTCTTCATGCAACCTTTCTTTAAGGACACTAGTCATTAGATTTAGGACTTATTCTAATCCAGTATGTCCTCATCTTACCTAATTACATCCGCAAAACCCTCTGTCCAAATAAGGCTACATTCTGAGGCACTGGGTGGACATAAAGTTTGGAGAGACACTATTAAACTTCATATAGTTATAGGAACACATAATGTTTGTCACCTTTGTTTATGTTCTGTTTATTCAGTTTCTTTAGATTGTAAAGATTTCCTAATGAAGCAAGAAGTTAAGAATTGCAAAGAGCACTTTAAAATAGCTATTTTTACACTACATATATTTATATTAAAACTTTGTTGCTTTCTCAATATGGTATACAATTATGATATCTAGTACATTTTGCATCTATTATGGGTTAAAATGTAATTTTGGATTTTTGCTATATTTTAAAGATGCATTTTTTTTTTTTTTTTAGGACTGCAGCATTCAAGAAAAAATAGACTTAGAAATTCGAATGCGAGAAGGAATATGGAAACTCCTTTCTCTGAGCACTCAGAAAGATCAGGTTTTACATGCAGTTAAGAATCTCATGGTGTGCAATGCTCGAATAATGGCCTATACATCAGAGCTACAGAAATTGGAAGAACAGATTGCAAATCAGACTGGAAGATGGTTAGTAACATAGTTTACCTGTGACTTTTAATGTACTTAAATATGTAAATTTAAAACACAGTATAATTTAAGCTTAAGTACACATGTCAAATCACCAAACTGTTTAAAAAAACAAATACACTGAAGTAGTAGCTAACGTCATAAACAGTTTGCTGATAGAGCTCAGAGTGAACTTAGCAGCTTTTATTGGGCTGTTGTGTTCAATATGTAGTTATAAAATGAAAATTATTCAGAAGCAATGACTGAGGGAGCATTTTAAGAAGAAAGGACCAATATTGATAGAAATGTAGAGTAAGAAAATTAATTTCTTAGAAATATGTTAATAAAAAGGTACTAGCTGTGAGACATGGAAACTCAAGTATAGAAACTGAGATGAGTGAGCAGCAAAATTATGAAGAGATAAAACCTTATGAATGGAAAGGAACTTCTTGATATGGTGAATGTAAGTCCCAGAGAGGCAAAAAACCTCAAGGACATTCATGCAACAAGTGATGAAAGCTAATGAAAGTGAAGATTTGCTAAGTATTAATAACTTCTGGTCATGTGTTCTATCATCTCATGCTGCTCTTTTAGATAGATGGATGATTTGTATATGAAATTTATATCCGATCTTATTTACAATGCCAAATCTTACTTGAACCTAAAAATTGGTTCAGTTTAGTGGCTGGATATTGGTGTATTTTAAATACAAACAGTCTTACATTCCCTTTTGTTGATTTACAGCTCTGACACAAGGGAAGAATTTCTTGTTAGACAATAGTGATTGTTGAGCTGAGCATAGCATCATTAAATTCTTGAAAAGTAAGTTAAAAACACCAGAGTCTTGAGATTTCTGTAAAAATAAAATTTTGATGAGGATGTGATGTAAAAGAGACCCGGATACAAAGTATCTAACCGTATTAGCTATATTGCCATGGGATAGCCTTTTTTTTTTTTTTTTTTTTAAGATGGAGTCCCACTCTTGTCGCCCAGACTGGAGTGCAGTGGCGCGATCTCGGCTCACTACAACCTCCGCCTCCCGGGTTCAAGCGATTCTCCTGCCTCAGCCTCCCGAGTAGCAGGGACTAAAGGCGTGTGCCACTACACCTGGTTAATTTTTTTGTATTTTTAGTAGAGATGGGGTTTCACCATGTTAGCCAGGATGGTCTCAATCTCCTGACCTCATGATTTGCCCGCCTCGGCCTCCCAAAGTGATGGGATTACAGGCATGAGCCACTGCGCCCTGCTGGGATAGCTATTTTAATCTCCTTGTGCCACTCAGTTCTTTCCTTACAGTGGGCATGAAATTTACATTTTGAAAATTGAGATTTTATATATTCCAAAACCTAATGTAATGCCTTTTACATACTTAGTACTCAACAAATGTCAGTTTTTATTGTTGTGTGCCCCCAGCATTATACAATGAAATCGTTCCATTATCATAATGTAGGAAAATATTTTTCAGATAGACATACATTGATTTAAGTCAGCGCTTCTCAAAGTTGGTAACATGTAGCACTGAGAGTACATGATGCAAAGTCATAGAATAAATATAGCATGTCTTCTTAGAGCATGAATTTTTAAGATTAAGCATGAGAAGTTTAGAATGGTGGAGTATTTTGAGGTTCTGCTTTCTTATACCTGGGGATATATGTTCCCTCTCAGCCTTTTTATTAGGATATTTTGTCGAGAAGGGAAATTTCAGTGGAAAAGTTTGAGAAGCCCTGATTTTAGAAAGTATGGGACTAAACATTATATTATGTCATTATCACAATATCTGGAATATTATTTTTGGGACCATATCTGCCTCCATATTTAATGCTCTTTAAGTATTAATGAGTTATGAATTGACCATTTCTTAAATTTGGCAGTGTGGCTTTTCTGAAGTTGCTGATTTATAAAAAAATATTAAATAAGCCTAATGCCTGTTCAATCTATGTAGCAGTGATGGGGAAAAATTAGGACCCCTAACTGGAAATGTGTTTGATTTTCAGTTTCTTTTAATATATCTGTGATCGATGAAAATATCTTTGTCATTATACACACACATATATATTTGTTCATCATTCATGTATAAACAGTTTTATCTTAATTATTATTGCTGGAGTTTAAAAAAAATCTTGTATATTCTATATGTATTCTTTGTTTATTGCTTCATTTTGTATATGAAGATATAACCTGAGGTCACTGATCAGATGTAACTAGAAATTATACTTGCTTTGTTATCACAAAAATGACTTGAAGATTAATGATTTAGTTCCTTGAAGAAACTTATGTAAATTATGCAGATATTTACTGAATATCTACTACTTGCAGAACACTTATTAAGCACTGTGCTAGGGTATCTATATTTAAAAAAACAGTTTGTCAAAATATGACAATATTGTATATTCAGCAAATATTTTGCCTTTACAGACTCAGCAGTCTGTTCCTTAGTTTGGTCAGTCCTTAAGGTGGAAAAATGCTCAGTTTTATATTGCTGCCAGAGTTAAAATTAATAGCATTGTAATGAGAACACTAGTCTACCTTCTCTAAATTTTATGATAAACTGTCAAAAAATAAGTATAGATACTAAATCTAGACTTTTTCAAAGAAGAATCAAGTAATTGTGAAGTGGTGGAATTGAGGAATATCTAATAGAACAACTGGGTTTGGATCTTCTGGATTGTGAAGGATGGACAGAATCCAGGTAGGTGAGCAGGAGGAAGGCAGCATTCCAAGAAAAATAGCAAAATAGGCCAGGCGAAGTGGCTCACGCCTGTAATCCCAACACTTTGGGAGGCCAAGGTGATCAGATTGCTTGAGCTCAGGAGTTTGAGATCAGCTTGGGTAACGTGGCAAAAACCTGTCTCTACAAAAAATACAAAAATTAACCAGGCATAGTGGCGTGTGCCTGTACTCCCAGCTACTCGAGAGGCTGAGGCAGGAGGATTGCTCAAGTGTGGGATTTCAAGGCTAGAGTGAGCAGTAAGTGCACCACAGCACTCCAGCCAGCTCAAAAGAGTGAGATTCTGTCTCAAAAAGAAATAGTAAAATAAAAATTTACATTGAAAAATCAGTATGAATTATTCAAGAGCAATGAAAAGATCTGTTGTGTTGAGTCTGAAGATCAAGGCAAAGATGAAATGGAAGATCCAAGAAAGATCCAAGAAAGCCCGGAATGCTAGGAAGTTCTTTGGTATTAATTAACAGCCTTTCCAGGTGCCAGGCATTGTGTAAGATGTTCACAAATATCACATTAAAAATGGAGAAAGATAGTGTATTAGTTCATTTTCACATTGTTAAAGCAGACATACCCGAGACTGGGTAATTTATAAAGAAAAAGAGGTTTAATGCACTCATG
>NW_012107519.1:1804377-1806774 GCF_000951045.1 Mandrillus leucophaeus
ATTTTAAGCAAGGAAGGGGTATGATAAAAACTGGTATTTGGGGAAGGTTATTTGGCAGCAGGGTATTAAAAAAGGTGGTGAGAGTAAATAATTGAAATAACCAGTTTTTAGGGAAAATATTTAAGAATAGGCAGACATAGAAATGATCTTATAAAGAAGTAACCTTTTGTTAGAGAAAAGAGGAAATCAAAACTGTGTGTGGGTTTCTTTAGGGCTTTTCTAATAGATCTTCACTCAAGGTGCTCTCTGTACATAATCATTCTGCAAGAACTTTTCAGTTACTTCTCAATCCAATGAAATTATTTAAAAAGTCAAATAATCTTACTTCATTCTAGAGGCTTTTAAAACTGCGGTTCCAGGAAAGAATTAAGTCCTAATGTCCCAAGAACTCCATTGTATACATTGACTTAACTTCTGCATATAGAATAGTGCTACTTTTGTACTACCCTTGGAAAAATTCAATAAATGGTTACTCTGTGCTTTAGATGAGGAACCACAGTTGAGAAATCAGTAACATCATTTGTTGTTTTTTTAAAACCACACAATCCTGAGAATATTGACAACTGGTGAAATGTTCTATTACCATACTGTTCTAATAATATAACAAAAACTTTGTTCTAAATTGTGTTTGGGTAGGAAACACCTAGTACACTGCCTGTTCTTTATGCTTGAATAAGCCAAAATACCCAGGCTTCTGTATAGTTCCCAGTGGAGTCAGGATGTAAAAACCTTTCTGGATTGGGTAGGCAGTAGGTCGTTAGGATGAGGTGCATAGGTTGCTTACTGCTTCAATTTAGAGAGTATCATGGCTTGGTTACAGCAGTCTGTTAATTTGCTGGACTTTTGACTAGTAAATTATCATTGTACCTTTTTTCTGCATGCTGTGGCTGGATATGGCTACTTAAAAGACGATTTATTTCAGTCTACTTCTCAAAAAATAGCTATTACTTTCCGTTTACTGAAATAGGCATTCCAGAATCTTTGGGGTCTGATCCCAAACTACTTGCACTCTTATCTTTCAGTTTCTGCTTTACAAATGTATTGCAGTCAAATGCTTGATCGTATCCCAAAAACAGTTCTTGGATTTTCTTATCTCCAGTGCATTTGCTTACCCTGAAGTACCATATCTTCCATTCCCACTTGATGAAACCCATTTGTTCTGGGACACCATACCTGCCTCAAAGTTTCCTTGATAATTCTATTCGGAAAGTAATTATTCCTTTATGTCCATGGTAAGGACCCAAACAGTGACTATTTACCTCCTTTTACTTTTAGTACCATCCAAATCATGAATACCTCACTAGAACATACTACATTCTAATAGAGCTATTTATAATCAACATATGTTTTCATAAATTATAAGCTTTTGGAAACAGGGACAATGATTCTTCTTGTCAGTGAAATAGAGAGGATATCACCACTAATTTCACAGGATTATTGTGAGGATTTGGTGCCTGGAGCTTAGAGGGAACTCATAGCTGAGGCAACTCTTGGTTCTCTCCTTCTTTCTATCTTATATCCCCCAGAACACCAACAGCGTTGTGTACTTACTTAAGAACAATTTAATGTATGCTTCATAAATCAAGTTTTGCCCTGTATGCCCTTAATGTGTATGATGAGCAAATAGGGCTTAGAATTTAATAGGAGTTAATTATATACCAGTTACTCTTTTTTTGTCACCTTCTTTTATGTTCTTAGGTTCTTACTGTCATTTGTTGGTCCAAGTGTCTGCTTATCATGTTCCAGATTATCATTTATTCCCAACTATGTTTGCTTTTTAATCAACTTTTTATATGAAATTTGCATATATAAAAATTATAAGAATAGTACAATCAACATCATGTGTATTCTCCTCCTAGGTTGTCCAGTTAATAGTTTGCTATATATATTCACCTTCATCTCCTCTACCATTTTTTCTACACACACACACACACACACACAAATACACATACAAGCGTGTGTATACATGCACACATTTTTCTTTTTTGTTGTTGAACCATTTAAAAATAAGTTGCAGACAACATGGCACACACACCACAATAATTTGGCATGAATCTTTTAAAAATAACATTCTTCTACATAATCAAAATATTATATATAAAATATTAGTAATTCCATAATAATAATCTAATATCTAGTCCATATTCAATTTTACCAAGTTGTCAGAAGAAAACGGTTTATCTTTTTTTTTCCCCAAACCAGAATTCAGTCAAGATCTGTGCAGTACACTTGGTTATATCTCTCCAGTTTCTTTTAATTACTCTGCCTATTTCTAAAAACCTCTTGTCATTTATACTTTGAGAGTCTCGGCCAGGAATGATGACTCACGCCCGTAATCCCAACACTTTGGGAGGCTGAGGTGGGAGGATGGCTGTAGCCCAGGAGTTCAAGACCAGC
>NW_012107520.1:0-1103 GCF_000951045.1 Mandrillus leucophaeus
CCTCAGCTTCCTAAAGTGCTGGTATTACAGGTGTGAGCTACTGCGCCCCGCCAAATATCTTCATTTTAAAGAAGCACCCCAGATGATTCTGATGCAGAATCATTGAGAGATCTTGCCTGCTGAATTTCTCAGGGGCAGCTACAAGAGCTCCACCAGCTTTCTAAAAGAAGAAAAGACGGGGTAAGAGCAGGTCTTTGAAGTAAGGGCATTGGCTAGCGAAGAGAAGCATACAGGAGGTCACTCACAGATGCCGGGGTGAGAGCTACGGCTGGTAGGGAACCATCCTGGATTGATTCATTACTGGTGTCACGATGCTGACTTGCCTGCCACACTGTGGAAGGAGGAGACTTCTGTTGGCCTTGGTGTACTTCTGGAAACCTCCTCCTGGTATCCCTGATGCCAACATGCACACAGGGAAAATCAAAAGAGAGAACAGGGTGATGGCAGCGACTCTGAAGTGGGATTGAAAATTTTGGAGTTCCTGTGGGAGGGCAGGGAGGTCTGGTGGCCTCCTCAGTGGCATGCACTTGGGTGGGCTCGGGAAGCCCTGGGCAGCTCTTTGCTATAGTGGCTGAAGCAGCTACTGAATCTCCAGTATCGGTCAGGAGGTCTTTTAGGTCCTAACCTCAGGAAAATACTAGATTGGTTTTCTTTTTTTTTTTTTTTTGTCTTTTTTTGAGACGGTGTCTCGCCCTGTTGCCCAGGCTGGAGTGCAGTGGCCCAATCTCGGCTCACTACAAGCTCTGCCTCCTGGTTTCACGCCATTCTCCTGCCTCAGCCTCCCGAGTAGCTGGGACTACAGGCGCCCACCACCACGCCCGGCTAATTTTTTGTATTTTTAGTACAGGCAGGGTTTCACTGTGTTAGTAACGATGGTCTTAATCTTCTGACCTCGTGATCTGCCCGCCTTGGCCTCCCAAAGTGCTGGAATTACAGGCGTGAGCCACCGCGCCCGGCCTAGATTGGTTTTCATTAAGAAAGTTGTGGCCAGTTGCAGTGGCTCATGCCTCTAATCTCAGCCACTTTGGGAGGCCGAGGTGGACAGATTGCTTGAGACCAGGAGTTCTAGACCATCTTGGGCAACATAGCAAGACCATATCTCT
>NW_012107521.1:0-1188 GCF_000951045.1 Mandrillus leucophaeus
AAAAATTAGCTGGGTGTGGTGGCGCGCACCTGTAATCCCAGCTACTCAGGAGACTGAGACAGGAGAATTGCTTGAACCCGGGAGGCGGATGTTGCAACGAGCTGAGATCGCGCCACTGCCCTCCAGCCTGGCGACAAAGCGAGACTTCGTCTCCAAAAAAAAAAAAAAAAAAAAAAGAGACTCAACAGTAATAATCCAATTAGGAATGGACAAAAGATATGAAAAAACATTTCACTGAAGAGGATATACAGATAGCAAATAAGCACTTGAAAAGATGTTCAACATCATTACCCGTTAGGGAAATGCATATTAAGACCAGAATGAGACACTACTACATACCTATTAGAACAACTAAAATTAAAAATAGTGATTAAAAAAAATTTTTTTTCTTAGTTTAGGTCCACTCATCCTCCATTATTTTGTCTTTTAATGCCTTCTGACAAATTAAAAAAATGTGTCCAGGCTGGGTGTGGTGGACTTTGGGAGGCTGAGGTGGATGGATCACTTGAAGTCAGGAGTTCGAGACCAGCCTGGCCAACATGGAGAAACCCCTACTCTAGTAAAAATACAAAAATTATCTGGGTGTGGTGGTGTACGCCTGTAATCCTAGCTACATGGGAGGCTGAGGCATGAGAATCGCTTGAACCGGGGAGGCGGAGGTTGCAGTGAGCCAAGATTGTGCCACGGCACTCCAGCCTAAGCAACAGAGCAAGACTCTGTCTTGGAAAAAAAAAATGTCCACCTTTCATCTGCCAGATATATGTTCTAAATTACCTGTTTTATAATTACTAGAAGCAAGAGTATAAAAAATTCTTTATTTAGTCCATTGTAGTTTTAAATGTTCCTGTCATTTTAATGAAAATAAAACCTATTATCAGGTTGATCCTCTTTAATTTATAAACGATAGGGATTTTCAAAAACATTTCCTTTTGGGGAGAAGTTGTTAAATAAAGAAACACATGGTCTAAAAAAAAATCCCAAACTCCCAATAGACCTGGAAACAACCAAAATGGCCCTCATGGACACATGGTTAAATAGACTACTACATGAATACCGTGGAATTATCAAAGTCAAAGGAATGAATTACAGATACACACAGCTTGGGTGGCTCTCAGTTCTGTTGATTGTCTTTTTTTTTTTTTTTTTTGAGATGCAGTCTCGCTCTGTCACCCAGGCTGGAGTGCAGTG
>NW_012107522.1:0-2668 GCF_000951045.1 Mandrillus leucophaeus
CTTGTTTGATAATAACATTATTTATTAAAAACTATTAAGAAGCTCTTGAATAATACTAATTTTATTTCTGTGGGGAGGTAATCAGACAAAATTATATAGTATAATATAGCAAATTTGGTATTGCTCAGTATCAAAAATATAATACTCCTAGGGGAAAATTCAAGTGAAGTCGTATTAGTTTTGAAAATGAAGAGAAATTACCACAGGAGTCTGTCATTGGTCTTGAAGTAAAAACTAATAAAACTCCCATTGTTCAGCTTTGCCTTTCCTTCCTTTAATAAAATGTAAAATGCTCAAGAAGTAGTTAGAGCAAAAGTCTATGGCAAGTAAATTAATATAATCTCCCTCTAGTTATCAACTGTCAGATTTTCTGAAAACTTGTGATAATAGGATCAGTTTGAGCTATTCATTTGTTAAGATAACAGTGAGGCTTAAAAGATGTAAAATGTGAACCTATTGGATGGAAAGATAATTTTTTTGATTAAAATAGACTTCGGGGGAAAAATTATTTAATAGATGTTATATATGATAAAATGGAAGTGATTGTCACACACAAAGATTCAAAATTGTCTAATAAAACATGTTAATACAAAAGTCTTTATTAGCTGTAGATAAAAAATTTAATCCCAATACAGATTGCTATAGGTATTAATTATTAGGCACAAAGAAGTCATGGGTACACTTCAATCATTTAAAACTTATAGCCATGGTTGAGGGACATATAAGGTTGACATTCTTATTGTCATTACTAAAAATTATGTCCCTTTTTTATATTGACAGGTTTTTTACTTTTTGTTATTATTTATTTACCCTAAAGAGAATTATTTTTGATTTGTTAAAATCTAATATTATCACTTTCATTATCTCCCCACCGTCATCACATTCTTTAATTCTGCATTTACATTAATTCCAACATGATATTATCAATCTTAGAAACAATTTCTTTAAAGTCAATATTTATTTACATTTACAATTATATTTACCTTTCAATTGCGCTTCATTTCTTCCTACATCCCCATGCTTTGGCCTGAGATTATTTTTCTTGTTTCTAAAGGACTCTCTTCGAATTTTTCCTTTGTGCAGGTCAGTTGGTGGTGAAGGCTTTCAGCTTGTGGTTAGCAGAAAACATTATTTCGAAGGATTATTTTGCTGGGTATACAATTCTAGTTGGACAGTTATTCTTTTTAATAACAGCAAAGAAGTCTATTAACTGAATGTTGATATTTCTAATTTTATCTTTAAATTTCATTTTTGTTTCTTTAATGATGCCAATATTTTTTTTTTTTTTGCCCTTTTGGAAGCAACTTCTCCTTGTCTCTGGTTATTGTTATATTTATTGTGCTCAATGTTTGCACAGCTTCTTGAACATACTTGTCTATTTGTGAATTTTGCAGTTTGTAGCCACTATCTTCTCAATTACTACTTTGGGCTTTCTCTCTCTCTCTCTCTCCGTTTCTCTCTCTCCCTCTCCGTCTCTCTGCCCCCTCTCTCTTTTTCATTTTCTGGGACTTCAAGTAACAATATTTAAGAATTTTTTACTCTGTCCTATATGTCTTTTTTTCCTCCTATTAGTATCGTTTACCTACCTGTGTTTCTATCAATGATATTTTTCTTTATCTGTCTTTAAGTTTGTTTATATTTTCTTTTGTTAGAACTAACTTGCTGCTAAATTGATCAATTGAACACTTACTTTTAGTTATTGTGTATTTTTTTATATTTTGTATGTTGCAATGTGTATCTAGATTTGTTTTTGCATATTTCAATTATACTAGGCTATCATACAACTTTGTTTCTATTTCACTTATTTTTCCTATTTATTATACATGTTAACTACAGTCATATGTGTCTAAAAATTCCAGAGTCTAGGTTAACTGTGTAGTTTTGTTGATTCATTTGTTTGCCTGTTTGTTTGTTGACTTTAAGTTAGTTTTTGTTCACTCATGCAAGAGGTAGGATGATTTTTAATGAATGCCAGGACTCGTGTGGAATTTTATAGTCTCTGAGGATTTTTTTTCCCCCATATACAGAATTCGCCGTTACTTTTGCTAGTAAGATAGAGTGACTAATCACTTTAATTTAATTTGGGACCATAATGACTAAAAGTTAGATTACACTTTGGATAAGACTCCAGTTTTTTTTGTTCACCTTTGGTCCTAGAGCACAGCTTTCTAGAGGTTCCACCTGAAAGCCTAGGGTGTTCTTTAACTCTGATCTGCCATTAAACTACACTGCGATTCAAGTGCCTCAAGTGTTGGCTGTCTCTTAGGTCTGAAAGATGTCCACAAGATTTTTTTTTCAAATACTTTTTAGTATAAGACTCTCTTCTCAGAATTGGGAAATGTCCTGAGGATAATAGTTGCTGCAGAATGTCATAACAAATTTCAGCACAAATCCTGTTTCCTTGGGATTGTGTTCTTTCATGTCCTGATCGCCTTAAAAGGTCTCTGTTGCCTTCAAGTCTATTTTATTTGTTGGGTTGGCTGTTTAATTTTTACATTAACCAAATTTTCTTGCTGTTCTCTTTGGGAAAGTTGTGCTTGTGATGTGCTACAAAATACTTAAATTTTTGAAAAAGGAGAATTAAAATGTTCTTGTAAGTTGTTCAAACCATTTAAACTAAAATTTAATTATAAATATAATTTTACAAACAAGACTTTGTCAACTTTGA
>NW_012107523.1:0-1872 GCF_000951045.1 Mandrillus leucophaeus
TGTGCCCACCATCCCACATGTGCCCTGAGCCCCAAGGGGGTCACCCTGTACTCCCAGGCCTGTGCCCACCATCCCAGCTGTGCCCTGCACTCCCAGGCCTGTGGCTTGCATCCAGGTGTGCACCTGCACCCTCTCCCGCTGGCTGGTGCCTCCCTGGTAGGAGGGACGTGCCCAGCCCTGCCCTGACCCAGGTTCCTGCTCACAGCACATGCCCCTTCCCTGGCTAGACCCCACGGGAGCCCAAGTGGGGCCCGGCCAGGACCTGCTTGGAGGCTGAGCCCACCCCACTCACGCCCCCACCCCCAGGGCCTCCCCAGGGAGTCAGGAGGATGGCGCCTATGGGCTCACCCACGGGTGGGCCGCACATTGTTGTACAACTGGCATTTTCAAAACAGACTTGGAGAGGGCAGAAGACAAGGGCAGAGGTGGTACCACAGACCTCAGAACGGGGCAGGCAGAGGCAGACCCCAGAGGGCGACTGTCCTGGGGAACAAAGCATCCCCGCTGGCCGGGAAACGCCTGCCCCAGGTGCGTCGCCAGCTCCAAGGACTTGGCCGCCCAGGCGGGGCTTCGTCCCAGACACCCCAGGCCACCTTGCCCCAAACCCCATGGGCTGTCCCTGTTCCCAAGAGGCCCCACGGAAAATCAACTGGGCCCAATTTGTCAGAATGAATCTCCTGGGAAATACCTTAAGACTGGATGCTGGACTGCCTGAAGCCAAACTTACAGAAAAGCTGACAGAACAGAAGTGACAAGGCTGGAGAAACAGCAGCCGGCCTCTGATCACAGAGCTGTCCAGGGGCTGGAAACCTGGGTGCCCACGTGGCATCAGTAAGCAGGGCCAGGGGCAGTCACTAGGACCGACCACGGCTCTGTCACTAGGAACAGGGGTCTCTCACTAGGACCTGGGGTCTGTCAGTCACCAGAGCCGGGGCCTATCCCTTGGGTCTGCAGCCTGTGGCTAGGACCTAGGGTCTGTCACTAGCGCCAGGGGTCTGTCCCTTGGGCCTGGAGTCTGTTACTAGGGTCTGGGGTGTGTCACTAGGGCCTGGGGTGTGTCACTAGGGTCAGCTGCTGTTTTAAAGGTAGCAGCAGCCTCGGTGCTCCCTTGTTCACTGCCCACGCCCACGGGGGGGTGGTGCCGACAGAGCCCACATGACCGCTCTCCACGTGGATGGCTGTGGGGTGGCTGAGCCTTGCTGGCAGAGGAGGCTGGTGGACAGGCCGTGCTCACATCAACAGGAGTGCCGGGTCAGAGGTTGAGGCAGGAGCCACAGAGCCAGTGGGAGCCACCACCCCTCTCAGCTCATCACCCCTCCCTGGGGCCTGAGACCCCAGAGTCAGCCCTCGGCCCTGCTCAGGCTCTGGCCTCCCTGGGAACCTCTGTCCTGGTCGCAGGTGTCCTGCAGGCCCCTTGGGTTGTGCTGGGCTGGACCAGGCCGGGGGTGACCTCTGAAGCTCCACCTGCCTTGGAGAAGCCACCAGCAGCTTCTCCAGCTGCACCCGCTGACCCAAAACAAAGCTGGCAGTTTCTGAGTCTGTGCACTTCCCCCTGCAGCGGAAGACGCAGGATGATCAGCCGCTCAAGCCCAGCGTCCCCAGGGCACACTCGAGAGCACACCCCACCCAGAGGCCAGGCAGGCGCACACGGCCAGGTCTGCCCCAGGGTGCCCGTCCAGAGAGGTCACAGTCCTGAAAGGCCACGGTCCTGAGAGGTCCCCATTGTGAGAGGTCCCCAGTCCAGAGAGGTCACCAGTCCTCAGAGGTCACTGTCCTGAGAGGTCACTGTCCTGAGAGGTCACTGGTCCTGAGAGGTCATCAGTCTTGAGAGGTCACTGGTTGATCCTGAGAGGTCACTGGTCCAGAGAGGTC
>NW_012107524.1:0-1180 GCF_000951045.1 Mandrillus leucophaeus
CAAATAAAGATGTTCTTTGAAACCAATGAGAATAAAGACACAATGTACCAGAATCTCTGGGACACATTTATAGCAGTGTGTAGGGGGAAATTTATAGCACTAAATGCCCACAAGAGAAAGCAGGAAAGATCTAAAATTGACACCCTAACATCACAATTAAAAGAACTAGAGAAGCAAGGGCAAACAAATTCTAAAGCTAGCAGAAGACAAGAAATAACTAAGACCAGAGCAGAACTGAAGGAGATAGAGACACAAAAAACCCTTCAAAAAAATCAATGAATCCAGGAGCTGGTTTTTTGGAAAGATCAACAAAATAGACAGACTGCTAGCTAGACTAATAAAGAAGAAAAGAGAGAAGAATCAAATAGATGAAATAAAAAATGATAAAGGGGATATCACAACTGATCCCACAGAAATGCAAACTACCATCAGAGAATACTAGAAACACCTTTACACAAATAAACTAGAAAATCTAGAAGAAATAGATAAATTACTGGACACATACACTCTCCCAAGTTTAAACCAGGAAGAGGTTGAATCCCTGAATAGACCAATAACAAGATCTGAAATTGAGGCAATAATTCAATAATAGCCTGGTAGAGACACAACCATATAAGAACATTTCAGGCCAATATCCCTGATGAACATTGATGCAAAAATCCTCAATAAAATACTTGCAAACCGAATCCAGCAGTATATCAAAAAGCTTATTGACCATGATCAAGTCAGCTTCATCCCTGGGATGCAAGGCTGGTTCAACATACGCAAATCAATAAATGTAATCCATCACGTGAACAGAACCAATGACAAAAACCACATGATTATCTCAATAGATGCAGAAAAGGCCTTTGACAAATTCAACACCCCTTCGTGCTAAAAACTCTCAATAAACTAAGTATTGATGAAACGTATCTTAAAATAATAAGAGCTATTTATGATAAATCCATAGCCAATCTCATACTGAATGGGCAAAAACTGGAAGCATTCCCTTTGAAAACTGGCACAAGACAAAGATGCCCTCTCTTACCACTCCTATTCAACATAGGACTGGAAGTTCTGGCCAGGGCAATCAGGCAAAAGAAAGAAATAAAGGGTATTCAATTAGGAAAAGAGGAAGTCAAATTGTCTCTGTTTGCAGATGACATGATTGTATATTTAGAAAACCCCATTGTCTCAGCCC
>NW_012107525.1:0-1717 GCF_000951045.1 Mandrillus leucophaeus
ACTTTTTCATCATGGCCACTGTCCATCTCCAGGACTTTTTCATCATGGCCACTGTCCATCTCCAGAACTTTTTTCATTTTGCAGAACGGGAACTCTGTCCCCACTCCAGACTAACTCCCTACTCCCCCTCACCCCAGAGGCCACCAGAGTGTGAGAAATGAAAAAGCCATTCTCCTTCCATTTGCCTGTGTCCTGTGATGCTGAGGGCTCCTGGGCTTTCTCAAGAGTGTCCTATGTGTCCGGGTTTCTGTCTCCAGCCCTGATCTAAGGCAGTGAGCAGGGAGCGAGCCTGGGCCTCCAGGACTCTCGGGTCTATCAGCAAGGATACCGCCATCTCCTGGTCCATCAACAAGGACACAGCCACCTCCAGCAGCTGCTGTGAGAGGAGTGTGACTTTTCATCTCGCCTCCTGCTAATGTCTGGTGATTCAGAACCACTGGGGTTTTCATTTGATGTAATGTCTGGCTTGTTCTAATGAGGCTCCTAGACTCCATAGATGTGTTTAAGACTCAAAAGCCATGGAAACCGAATCTGGTAGGGTGCTGTTCTGGTGCATCTGGAACAAAAAGCCATGCATTTCTGAGGGCTGAATGTTCTGGAGGCCAGCGTGGGGCCCTGTATTATTCACAGTCCGCTTTTGCGTTATTATAAAGGAAAACTTGAGACTGAGTCATTTATAAAGAAAAGAGTTTTATTTGGCTTGTGGTTCAGCAGGCCGTACAGGCATGGCACCAACCTCTGCTTGGCTTCCAGCGAGGCCCCGTGGCAGAAGGCAGAGCCGAAGCAGGCCCATCACATGGCGAGAGTGGGAGCAAGAGAGAGTGGGGGGATCCCAGACTTTTAAACAACCCGGTCTCATGTGAACTAACGGAGCGACAACTCACTCATCACCAACGGAATGGCACAAAATCATTCAGGAGGGACCCACCCCCATGATCCAGACACCTCCCACTGGCCCCACCTCCGACACTGGGGACTGCAGTTAACCTGAGATTTGGAGGGGACACACACCCAAACCATGTCAGCCCCTAAGAGCTTTGTACCTTCTGGCAGTCACAGGATTTACCAAGCAGCCCTTTGTGCTTGGGGGCCATCCTACTCCTAGCACTGAGTCAAGGAAAGCATTTCCAAGCTGGACACAGTGGCTCATGCCTATAATCCCAGCACTTTGGGAGGCCAAGGTGGGCTGATCACCTGAGGCCAGGAGTTCGAGACCAGCCTGGCCAACATGGCGAAACCCTGTCTCTACTGAAAATACAAAAATTAGCCGGGGTGGTGGCAGGTGCCTGTAATCCCAGCTACTCAGGAGGCTGAGGCAAGAGAATCACTTGAACCTGGGAGGAGGAAGTTACAGTGAGCCGAGATGGCGCCACTGCACTCCAGGCTGGGCAACAAGAGTGAAACTCCATCTCATTTTTTAAAAAAAGAAGAAGAAAGAAAAGCATTTCCCTTCACAGTTTCCATTTCATAGGTTTCTCCTACAAAGTTCCCTGTCCCCGTCACCACAGGGAAGAGAGGAGCGGCCCAGACCACCTGTCCCAGGGCCCAGTTGACACACATGTCCCTGCTTTGCAGTGGCTGGTAGATGGAACTGAGAGCCCGTCTGCCAGCTGGTGCCTTGGGGCAGAGCTAACCTTGCTGTCCATGATGCTCAGCCTGAGTTTTCGTCTTCAGGAAGGCTGAACTTCAGTAAGTCCGGAGTCCGACTCAGGTCCTT
>NW_012107526.1:0-1314 GCF_000951045.1 Mandrillus leucophaeus
GTCTTATGATTTAGGGCTTACATCTTGTCCCTGAGTAAAGAATCTTTTTTTTTTTTGGGGGGGGTGGGGGGACAGAGTTTCGTTCTTGTTGCCCAGGTTGGAGTGCAATGGCGTGATCTCAGCTCACTGCAACCTCTGTCTCCTGGGTTCAAGTGATTTTTCTGCCTCAGCCTCCCAAGTAGCTGGGATTACAGGCTTGTGCCACCCTGCCCAGCTAATTTTGTATTTTTAGTACAGACAGGGTCTCACCGTGTTGGTCAGGGTGGTCTTGAACTCCCAACCTCAGGTGATCCACCTGCCTCAGCCTCCCAAAGTGCTGGGATTACAGGCGTGAGCCACCACACCCGGCCGTTTTCTTATGTAAGTAGGTCCTAAAGGAAGGAACTGAGAAATTCAACTCTGAAAATTAAGAAGAGTTGTGCATGACTTATGCCTGTCATCCCAACACTCTGGGAGGTTGGGGCGGGAGGACTGCTTGAGTTTGAGACCAGCCTAGGCAACATGGCAAAACCTCATCTCTACAAAAAAATTTAAAAATTAGCCAGGGATGGTGGCATGTGCCTGCAGTTCCAGCTACATAGGAGACTAAGGCAGGAGGATTGCTTGAGCCCAGGAATCTGAGGCTGCAGTGAGCCATGATCCCAGAACTGCACTCCAGCCTGGGTGACAGTGCAAGACCCTGACTTAAAAATTAATTAATTAATTAATGAGAAAATGGCTGAAAATTATTTCACAGAAGATGAAAGACCATATAGAAGAAATGCTCAGCACCAATGCTAATCAGTAAAAAGCAACATATAATCACACGGAGATAAATATTTGTAAGGAATAAACACACATGCACACATGGTCTGCCAGTTAATCCATATGTGCCAACAGGTTTTCCTAGTACATTTAAATTTATCCATAATCTACAACCCAGCACATTTCCCCCCGTATGTACAAAATTTATAAAGTGTTATCATTTGGGGACAAAAACAAAGATGACATTGTCAACGAAGTCCAACAAAAATGAAACAATTCAAATCCTATGAGCTGTGGAATATGAGAGTGAAGTGGGAGACCCACGCCTCAGACAGCAGCATGTATCAAACAGACTGAGGCAAAGAAACTAAAAAAAACTGGCCAGGTGTGGTGGCTCACTCTGCAATCCCGGCATTTTGGAAGGCTGAGGCAGGCGGATCACCTGGAGTCGGGAGTTCGAGACTAGCCTGACAAACATGGAGAAACCCTGTCTCTACTAAAAATACAAAATTAGCCAGGCGTGGTGGTGCACGCCTGTAATCTCAGCTTCTCAGGAGGCTGAGGCAGGAG
>NW_012107527.1:0-1363 GCF_000951045.1 Mandrillus leucophaeus
AGGAACAGCGCAGATTCCCGCAGCCGCAGCTCAGCGCCCACTGCAGGAACAGCGCAGATTCCCACATCCGCAGTGCAGCACCCACTGCAGGAACAGCGCAGATTCCCGAGCGCCGCCCAGCATGTGCATCTTCGCTGCACGGAAGTCACGTGCCACAAGGCTGGATTTGCCAACGGTTTGTGTTTCTAAGTTCCATCTGGAAATTAGATCACATCTTCAAAAATTATAGTTAAATCTCTGTTTCGTTCAACTTTAAGTTGTTATAAACTCTGAAATTCTATTTTTGTAGATATCTACAAAAGCTCACAAAATGTATCACTTCAAATCCCTACATGTTAGGTCTCCTGAGCATACAAACTAAATTGATAGTAATGAACTACCAGAGTTTAAATCTTATGTTTCTTCTAAATAATGAACACCTGTTTGTCAGCCTGTATTTTCACTTTTGTCTATACTTGTGTGCAGTGTATTTAGAGAAAGAAATATGCAAAATAGTGAAAGACATATAACAAAGAGTATCTATCACCAACCTTCCCCCTTCTTCTCTTGTATGTTGGAAATCTCCATCTGTGTAGCCCTTCATTACTCTGGTTTGGTGTTACTCACTTTTACAATATAGTTGTTTGCAAAGTCTGAAAATTATCTTGAAAATGCAATTTTTTTAATGTGTACAATTCTATTTGTGGTAAATAAATTTAAACCTTTCATATATTCAGCATTATTGTTGGAATTCTGTCCTCAAAATCTTCCTTCAAAGATAGTTTTTCTGTGCATTTCCACTGCAAGTACCCTCACCTCTCCTCAGGCTGAGCTCAGTCATTCTGCACTCGGAAATAAATCTTAGCCGATAGATTAAGAGAGGTTTAACCTAAATGTACATATGGCTGAAGAAATACTTCCCATCACCGTAAGAATGTTGATCAACCTTTATTAAAAATAGTCGTGTCTAAAATAGTGAACCTAAGGTAATGATGCTTTTACATGCACCGTGATCTTTCAGCCAAAAAATATTTTCACATGAATGACAACTTGGTTAACAATACCTGTAGTGTATTCTTTTCCTTCAAAGTTATTTTAAGGAGAGTTTCTGATCTGGTTTCATATTTGTATCAGTTGATAATTTGGGAAAATCGCTTTAACATTTGGGATTCACCTGATACGGAAGACTGGTAACTTCTCATTGAAGAGTTGCTTGTCTCTTTTCTTATGAACACATAGCATCATGCTGTAGAGTGAGAGTGAATGGTAGGGGTAAATTCACCCCTCCACTCATCTGCCCACTCATCCACACATCTACTCACCCATCCACCTGTTCATCTACCAGTCCATCCACCCATTCATCCACACATCTACCCAGCCATCC
>NW_012107528.1:0-1806 GCF_000951045.1 Mandrillus leucophaeus
TGTAACCTTGAACTCCTGGGCTCAAGTGATCCTCCTGCCCTAGCCTCCTGAGTAGCTAAGATTACAGGCACACACCACCACACCCAACTTTTTTTTTTTTTTTTTTTTTGAGACAGAGTCTCAATCTGCCACACAGGCAAAAAATTAAAATAAATAAATACATATAAACGTTATTTGATGTACTATCACTAATGAAAAATATTATCACTAAGAGACACTAGGTGTAGAGTACGTGGGAGTTCTGTTTTTGCAACTTGCTGCAGACCTAAGAAAATTCCATCTGAACGAGTGGAAGTACTCTCACATTGGAATAGAGGCTACTGCAGGGGTGGGGCTGGTGTCCTAAGCAGTAGAGTGTGGTAGTCAGCTGGGAAGGCTCCGCGGTCAGGCTGCCAGGAGTTCCTGTCCTGGCCTTTGTGGGAGCCAATTCTGTCACTTCTCCTCTCTGAGCACCACGATATGGTCTGGCTATGTCCCCCACCAAATCTCATCTTGAATTCCCATGTGTTGTGGGAGGGGCCCTGTGGAGGTAACAGAATCATGGGTGCAGGTCTTTCCCCGGCTGTTCTCATGATAGTGAGTAAGTCTCACGAGATCTGATGGTTTTAAAAAGGGGAGATT
Source organism: Mandrillus leucophaeus (assembly GCF_000951045.1). Classification (NCBI taxonomy): domain Eukaryota; kingdom Metazoa; phylum Chordata; class Mammalia; order Primates; family Cercopithecidae; genus Mandrillus; species Mandrillus leucophaeus. The sequence continues at coordinate 622 of NW_012107528.1, forward strand.
CCCTGCACAAGCTCTCTTCTCTTGTCTGCCACCATGTGAGACATGCCTTTCACCTTCCACCATGATTGTGAGGCTTCCACAGCCATGTGGATCCCTAAGTCCATTAAACCTCTTTCATGTCTTTATCAGCAGTGTGAAAACAGACTAACACATGCCACTTCTCTTTTTTTTTTTTTTTTTTTTTTTTGAGACAGGGTCTTACTCTGTGGCCCAGGCTGGAGAGCAGTGGTACAGTCATAGCTCACTGTAGCTTCAACCTCCAGGTGCAAGTGATCCTCCTGCCTCAGCCTCCCAAGTGGCTAAGACTACAGGCCTGCACCATCATGCCTGGCTATTTCAAAAGTTTTTTGTAGAGATGTGGTATTGTCATGTTGGCCAAGCTGGTCTCAAACTCCTAGAGTCAAGCAATCCTCTCGCCTTGGTCTCCCAAATTGCTGGGATTATAGGCGTGAGCCACTGTGCCCGACCCTATTTCTCTTTTTTTCTATCATACAGTCAGGGAGCAATGAGGGCACTGGAAGCCTTGGGAACAACGTCCTGGGCCAGGGCAGCCCTCAGTAAAATGTTACCTAAGATTGTATCAACTGCATCATCACGTGGTCAAAGAAGAAATACTTCCTTTAGTAATAGAGGGACTGTGAAAGACTATATTTACTCCATGAGAGAAGTCAGAATAGTGGTTATTCTGCAGGGAAAGGAATTACCCGGGAAGGACATAGGGGAGCTCAGGTGGGGTAGGAAGTTTCTTTCTTTCTTTTTTTTTTTTTTTCCTGTATTACAAGTCATCAAGCAAGGGAGGAAGCTTCTGTACTGATTTGGCGGTATTTACACAGGCATACACACCAAGCTGTACATGGTAAATATCTGTGCACTTTACAGCAAGTTACAGTTCAATCTTTAAAAACCTAACTATCAATGATTACATCCTATTTGGAAGGAACTATGCTGGAATAACTGAATATTTTGGAAAAAAAGAATGGCCAGGTGCAGTGGCTCACACCTGTAATCCCAGCACTTTGGGAGGCTAAGGCTGGAGGATTGCTTGAGCCCAGGAGTTTCAGACCAGCCTGGGGAATGTATAAAGAACCTGACTCTAAAAAGTGTTTAAAACTTAGCTGGGCATGGTGGCATGCAACTGTAGTCCTAGCTACTTGAGAGGCTGAGGTGTAAGGATAGCTTGAGCCT
>NW_012107529.1:0-1324 GCF_000951045.1 Mandrillus leucophaeus
AAGTGGAAGTTGCAGTGAGCCGACATTGCGCCACTGCACTCCAGACTGGGTGACAAGAGTGAGACTGTCTCAAAACAAAAACAAAAACAAAACAAAACAAAACAAAACAAAAGCAGTAAATTATAAAAATAGAAAAAAGTGTATAGAATAAGGATATAAAGAAAGAAAATATTTTTATACAGCTCTACAATATGTTTGTGTTTGACACTAAGTGTTATTACCAGAGTCCAAAAGTTTAAAAAAAAAATTTTTAAGAGTCTCTCTGTGTCTCCCAGGCTGGAGTGCAGTGGAGCAATCTCGGCTCACTGCAACCTCTGCCTCCCAGGTTCAAGTGATCCCCTAACCTCAGCCTCTCAAATAGCTGAGACTATAGGCGTGCTCCACCACCCCAGCTAATTTTTGTGTTTTTAGTAAAGGTGGGTTTTGTTTGTTTGTTTTGAGACAGTCTTGCTCTGTCACCCTGTCACCCAGGCACAACCACTGCTCACTGCAGCCTCGACCTCGTGGGCTCAAACGATTCTCTTGCCTCAGCCACCTGAGTAGCTGGGACTACAGGTGTACACCATCATAACCAGCTAATTTTGTTATTTTTTGTAGAGATGGGGTTTCACCATGTTGCTCAGGCTGATCTCAACCTCCTGGGCTCAAGTGATGTGCCTGCCTCGGCCTCCCAAAATGCTAGGATTACAGGCATGAGCCACTGTGCCTTCCCCAAGAAAATTTTAAGTCACTTTAGTGTACACTGTATACAGTGTTATAAAGCCTACAGTAGCAGACAGTACTCACCACTCACTCACTGAGTCACCCAGAGCAGCCTCCAGTCTTGCAAGCTCCATTCATGGTAAGTGCCCTATATAGGTGTACAATTTTGTTTTGCTTTGTTGTTGTTGTTGTTGTTGTTGTTGTTTTTAGAGGTGGCGTCTCACTATGTTGCCCAGACTGGAAAGCAGTGGCTATTTACAGGCACCATCATCACCCACTATAGCCTCAAACTCCCGGACTCAATCAGTCCTCCCAACTGTCTCCCTAGTAGCTGGAACTACAGGCATAGACCACTGCACCTGGCCAGGGATACCATTTTTTTCTCTTTTTAAAATTTTTAATTTAATTTTATTTTTTTGAGGTGAAGTCTCACTCTGCCACCCAAGCTGGAGTGCAGTGGCACGATCTCAGCTCACTGCAACCTCCGTCTCCTGGGTTCAAGCAATTCTCCCGACTCGGCCTCCCGAGTCGCTGGGACTACAGGTGCGTGCCACCACACCCAGCTAATTTTTTGTATTTTTAATAGAGATGGAGTTTCACCATGTTGGCCAGGCTGGTCTCG
>NW_012107530.1:0-85032 GCF_000951045.1 Mandrillus leucophaeus
TACCGTGAGCCATGAGCATGCCTCTGCACTCCAGCCTGGGCAACAGAGCAAGACCATGTTTCAAAAAAAAAAAAAAAAAAAAAGGATACCACCTATTCACTGTGGTAATTCCTATACCTTAATATTTACATAAAAAATGTTCCTGGGGTCATGATATTTCTGGGGGCACCTACCAAAAGCAACTGCAATGCTTTTCTGCAGGGACACTTTCACAACCCAGACCACATCTAATTTCTACCCATCTCCATATTATCATTGAAAATGTGCTCACACTCAAAAATTATAGAATGTACATGAAAAAAATGAGAGTAAACAGATACAAAAAATGAGAGTTTGCATGCTAAGAGCTTGAGAGAAAGACATCTAACGCAGACTACAAAATAAATGTTTAAAATAAAGGTGTGAAATGAACAATAAAATAGTAAGAAAAAATAATACTTCATGAAAACAGAATAGGCAGATTTGAGAAAGCGCCAAATAGTACATACAGAAACAAAAAAATAAAATTATTGAAACCAAAAATTTGCCAGACAGTTTAGAGAGGAGACTAAACACAGTTATAGAGAGAATTAGTGCACAGAAGACAGATTTTGGATATTAGAATGCAGACAACATTCTTTTAGTAGGAGTTTAAAGAAACGGCTGAGAATTTTTTATAGTTGCAGAGAGATATGTAACTTTAGATTGGAGATTTACAATACATTCAGAGCAGCAAAAAGAAAAATGAATTTATACCTAGGAGGTGGGAGAATAGAGCCTGGAGGCAAGGAACCTAAGGACTTCCTAGACCTAAATCAAACAGAAACACTTCAGCTATGACAGGAAATAGCCTCTTCATTTACATAGAGTGTATGCCAAGTAAATAACTTTGTAACTTCACTTCAGCCTCTTCATTTACATAGGACAAATACCAAGTAACCAATGAAAGTCTCTAGAGAGTATTTAAACCCCAGAAAATTCTGTAACCAGACCTTTGAGCTGCTTGCTCAGGCCTGCTCCCACCCGGTGGAGTCTGCTTTCATTTTCAATAAATCTCCGCTTTTGTTGCTTCATTCTTTCCTTGCTTTGTCTGTGCATTTTGTCCATTGTTTGTTTAAAAGGCCAAGAACCCGGACACCCTCCACCAGTAACACCTAGATACTTTGAAACGAAAATACAGAACAAAACAAGGAAAACATCTTAAAATTTACCAGAGAGAAAAGAGGAATTATACACAACGAAACAAACTGGACAAACAATAGACTTCTTAGTAGCAAACCTAGAAACCTGAAGACAATAGAATATTATCTTCAATGTGTTAGAGAAATTATATGCAAGAAAAAAGATAAGAAAATGTATAAATAATATGCGTCTAAATCCAAATAAGCACAATGTATTAAAAAATAACAATGACTGATTGGGATGCTTAAAAGAGGTAGAATTAAACTGTTGACAATTCCAAATACATGGAATTTAGGATGAGGGTTATGGGATTATTGGTGATTTTACACACTGATGTGAGAAAGATTTTGATTAAATGAAGATCATTTTTAATGTTAAGTAGGCATATTGACAATTTAAGGGTAACACCTAAAAGAAAAGAGATACAAGGTATAATTCCAACCAGTAGAGGAAAAAATAAAGAATAGCATTCAATGAATTGAATGGAAAATGAATATTTCATATTTAATAAAAATATTAACAACAATAATCACATAAGAACACTACACACCAATCTCAGGATGACAGTTACTTATTAGGATGGCCACTTGAGGGTTTGGAATTCTGCTGGAATTTAATGTCATATTAAGAGGGGGATGGCAGAGTAAATATGTCCGAAAGTTAACATTTTATACTAACGAGGTGTAAGTTTTATGGAATTCAAATAGTTTGATATATTATTCACTCTATTTTAAAACCACATGACAACTAAATGAAAAGAAGCGAATAGTACCAGATTAGGAATTAAAATGTCTGAATCAGGTTCAGGCTCTGACCTTAACCTGCTATCTGACCTTGGACATCACTAACCTCTTTTGTATCTCACTGTCCTCTATTGTAGAATTAATGTCCTAGGATAGATAATCTTTTAGTCACAACTCTGGAGTTTGATGACTCTCCAGTCGTTGCTCCATTTTGATTTGCTCCTTGAACCACAGAGCTGAAAGGAAATGCAAAACCTCTTATTGTATAGAGGTTTAGATTAGACGATCCCTGTATTTCCTCCGAGCTGAAAACTGAAGCGCAGTTTTCCTTTCAGCAGAAAACTGAAGTCCAGAAAGGAGGCATGTTTTTTGCAGCATCACACAGAGTTCAAGTGAACAAAGAACTGTTATCCTAAGCTACAGTTCAGGCTGTTTCTTCACGCTCTGTGGCTTTATCTGTCTCTCAGTGGTGGTCTGAGGACAAAGGAGAGAATGTCCACAGTAGGGAAGGCACCAGAATAGATAAGGACAACCTATTAGCACCGGGGTAAATGAGACTCAATATTATCCTTTATTAAGTCAAGCTGAGAAGTTGAATGCAGGGGGCGTTTTATATGTCAGCACCGTACCAATTATGAATGGACTGATTAATAAATAAACAAACAAATACTAGGAAATCAGGCCTGTTTTAGTGCTTCCAATTCACAGTAACACCCTGTTAACATGAACTCCAAGTATTAACACTAATAACCACACTAATCACAGCATTGAAAACTCCAAATTAATTCAAATGCTGCTCAATAGACCATCACTGCGTCATCACTGCCTGATACTTTTCTATCTGTTCAGATCTCTATGCAGTAATTAAATCCATTAACATGTAAAACTGGCTTTTATTCTCAAGGGGAAAAATGAAAAAGGGAGCTGAATAACAAAAATCCTGGTGATGGAACTGCAACTTCTCACAACTTCAATTATATCCGAATTCTTGGCCTTTTCTTTCTAAAATAGCTGCTCTCCTGCTCCCGGCTTTGCATCCAGACCCGCAGTATTTCACACGCACAGAAATATGACATAACTTAATGAAGGGGATGAGCGTAGGTCTTAGGAAAGAGGAAACTTATCCTGAGGTCATGACTCTGCCTCATATATATATACACACACACACACACACACACACACACACACACACACCCCCACCCATGCTCTCCCAGGCTGATTGTAGAAATCAAATGAGGTGATCAAAGTGAAGGTGCTTTGCAAACACTAAAGGACTTTACAAAATGAGCTGTTATTCTTCATGATGTTCAGAAGCTCATAGGAGATTACATTTATTCTGAGTGAGGTATGGGAACAGGGTAGAATGAGAAAAGTCAATGTAATAAATAAAATGTAAGTATTGTGCACGCTAAGACCTACTGAAGAATACCTTTTAAAAGAAAATATGCTCATGACTCTCCTATAAATACAAAATAGATGCATGCCAAAGGCTTTATTTAACTCATTAATTAATGAGGGAATTGGTAGATGTTATAATGAATTCAAAAGCAAACTGGGAGTGTCATACATTTTTAGTCAAATATGGAATGCTGAAATGAATTTACAAAAGGATATAAAAGTTGTCACTATCTACAGGAAAAATATCAGTTGCATTCCATTAGATCCAATTTGCACTTCTATGGACAATAATTATTTGTATTCCCATCAGTTTTCTATAACTTCATTTCTATCTTATGGGGTTGTAAAATAACCTAGTCACAGATACAGAGAGAGCTGGGCACAGTGATGTGGTCCTGTGGCCCCAGCTACTCAGGAGGCTAAAGCAGGAAAACTGCTTGAGCCCAGGAGTTCAAGACCAGCCCAGGCAAAATAGCAAGACTGCCATCTTAAAAGACAAAACACAAGTCAAGGAGAGGCAGAGATAACCTAGGTAGCTGAATGAATCAGGACAGCCATCAAGTGTCAACATTTTTCACAAATATCCCTTACAGACCCTTTATTGTAAAAATCCCAGATCTACTCAAAACAGCTTCCTGAATTCTGGCTTCATTACTTGGCTGGGCTCCAGGATATTTACTGAACTATCCTGGTTTTCCAACTAATTCACTGTGTGGGATAACTTTAAGCAAGCCTCTTCTCCCAGCCAGGTCTCAGATTCCCTGCGTGAAAAATGGATGCGTCGGATCAGTTGATCATTGGCCTTACATGACAAAACAATGAGAGAGTAGACTGAAGATGCTTTATACAATCGAGATAGTTAATCTCCCCATGAGGCAATAGTTATATTAGTATTATTTGACCACCTTGAACAGAGAAAGAAACATCATATGGCTCTCCAGTTGTTTTACCTCTTAAATACATTTGTTTGGAAAGACAAACAAAATAAGAATTGTCAGGGAGAGACCATGGAGAGTACTTCTGCATGCTAACGCATAATGGTAATTAATTTTATGTGTCACCTTGGAGGGCGTTTTTGGATGAGACTAACACTTAAATTGGTCAACTTTGAGTAAAGCAGATTATCCTTCAGAATGCTGGTGGGCCTCATCCAATCAGTAGATGGCCTAAATGGAAGGAAAAGATCAGTCTCACAAGCTAGAGACAATTCTCCAGCAGACTGCCCTCCCAATGAAAGCCTGGGAACCCTGATTTGGGGGAGGGAGAAAGGCCTGGTTAGTGGCCCCAGTGGCCACAAAGGACATCCCATGGAGGCTGGCATTCCTATCAAGGGACCTCAGCTCTGGTTCAGAACCACCACTTCCTCCCTGGGCAGGAGTCACATCAACAGACACTCTTGGCTTTCCTGACAAGTGAGCTATGAGGAAGTGTCAGGGAACTTGAGCACTGAATGGCAGGGATAGAGAAAGGGTCATGCCCAATCATAAAGCTCCTGAAAGAAGAAACGACCTCCTAAGATAAGGCTTAGTGCCCACCTTTGCTGAGACTCAGAAGGAAGATACAGTAGTATCATAGAAAATTCTGTAATATCATTTACTGAGTCCTGCTGATGTGCCAGGAGCTGTGCTAGGTACACTTTACATAAATGGCCACACATGATCATCTCAACTGTGCTGAAAGCTAGAAGCATCATTCTCATTCAACAGATTAGGAAACTAAGCTCAGCGTAGGAAAATAATTTCCCCTAAATCACCACGCTCTGGGAAAAGAAGTCCCAGGGAGAGTATGGCTGAAGACCAAGGGCCATCAAGGCAGAGACTAAGGACACCAGTGAACACCCACCACACGAACTTGGGCAAAGGGGTGGGGTGGCAAGAGATTAGGAGACAGGTCAGGCAGGCAGACTTGGATGGGGGCCAGCATGTCTATCTGTCCCTCCAAAAAACTCACTGCCTTTCATTATAAATGGGTGGTCACCAGCAACATGTCACCTCCTCCTAATTAAACCTTATCAGTCAGCCAAGGAAGAAGTTATGGTTGGTTCGATAAAGCACTTGTGGGCCCGGCCAGCTAAGAGCAGAGCAGTTTACCAGTTATTGACGGCTTTAATTTGCTAACAATTACATCACTTTTCAGAGAGACTAGGGAGCCACTGATGCAAGCTCCCATTTCTTGAGGGAGTTCATTGCAGATGCTAAGTGAGGCATGTGATAGGAAACGGATTACAAGAAAGAAGAGTTGCCTGAAATATTGACTGCCTTGAAAAACAGTGCAGGTCTGAGTGTGAGGTGAGTGAGTTAGAAACTACCAGCTCTGCCGCCCGTGCAGTCTTGAACAAGCAGCTTACTCTTCTGAGCTTCTGAAAATGGAGATGTTACCATAGGCCTGTAGTGACTACCAAATGCATGTGCAAATGTTAATTGGTTTTTCTATATTAAAGTACAGGTCAGCAAACTTTTTCTGCAAAGGTCCAGATGTAAGTAATGTAGGCTTTGTGGGTTAAACAGTCCCTACTGCAGCTACCCAACACTGCTGTTGTAGTGTAAAAGCAGCCATAAACAATATATGACACCTGGTGCAGGACGGTTCTCCAGGTGGCCTTGGACCAACCCAGCTCTCTCCCCTTCTTGCTGTTGTTCCCTGGAATAACTGTAAAATACGCTGAGAATGCCACATTCTGAGACAAGGAGAGACTGGCTGGAACCGCCTGGCTCTGTTCTAGCTTCCACCTACAAACGGGATGTTTTTCAACACATTGGCCTAGTGAGTTGTTTTATACCCTGGGGAGGGTATAAAACCCAGGGTTGTCTGCTTTCCAGGGTCCCGCAGCAGCAGTGCAAGTGGGCCCCATGCAGATGAGACCTCATTTACCTGGCAGCGTTTCTGAGTTTTGGGGGAGAAGCTCACAATCAATCCTACACTTCTGTTATCCCTTGCTGTTTATCTGTAAATAATAAATTCGTTTCATGTAATTTGTTAAGTGTAAGGATCTTCTGCCTTACCAGACTCAGACAGGTTGGTAACCAGTGCACACTTGCCTCACAGGTGAGCGTGGCTATGTTCCAATAAAGCTTTATTTGTAGATGCCAAAATTTAAATTTTAGGCAATTTTTATACTTCATGAAACATTTTTCTTCTTTTGATCTTTTTTTGACTATTCAAATTACAAAAACATTCTTAGCTTTAGGCCATACAGAAAGAAAGTGGGCCAGATTTGGCCACTGGGCCAATTTCTGCCCCAAAGTTCTATGTAAATGTGGAAAACACAATAGAGAAGGGAGTTGTGCAAAGAGATGAAGAAGACTATATTTTTCTTATTTAAAAAGCCACTAGTTGCTAAGCACTGTGGTGCTAACATGAAGGAATGAGGAGTCTGGGAAAAGAGAGGGTAGTGTAGTCTGCAGCTACTGAGGAAGGGATTCCCAGAAGGTGGGGAATTTGGTTTGAATAGGAAGGTGGAGTGAGATTTCAATATGTGGGGCCAAGGTAGAAGGATGGGAATTTAAGAAGGGAAGGGAGAGTAAGGGCACAGAGGAGATAATAGAACACCTAATGGAAGACAGCCAGACAGAGGAATGTGGTAATCACAGGCAGTACTGGGACTCCAGCTTGAGGCTCCTGGCTGCCAGGCAAGTGTTCATTCCATGTTCCATGTGCCTGATAAATCGTGTGAACACATCAGAAGACCTAGAAGTGCACTGCTCTGGGAGAACTGATCATCACATTGGGAGATAGAAAGATATTATGGAGAAAGATATTTAAAAATACCCTAATAATTGACATGAGAGAAACAGTCATGAAATAGTAGTGATCTTATTGAGCACCTCCTTAATTGAGCATTCAGCATTCTGCAGGTATTATCTCACTTGGGACTCACTATAACCCTTTGAAGACAGTCTGGGTATTCTCATTATTCCCACTTTATAACAAGAAAATTGAGAAAAAGGGGGAGAATTTTCCATGAGCCTTAGTGACCAGACTTACCAATAATAAACATTTGCATGTTGTTTCCCAAAGACTCTCAGAGGGAATTGAGAGATCGAGAAATGATCTAAGGGCTGTGGTCAGCTGGTCTCCAAGGTAGATGGAAGCATGTCAGAGGTGGGGCAGCTGGAGTGTTCAGAAGGAGTGGCACGGTGGTGGTCCACATTAGTGACTCAACACCAGCCTGACTGTTTACAGTGGTTGCAAACTTCTTTCATCTACTGGCAAGCCTGGAGTGGCTCATGAGAATGAGTACAGATGCCTTGCTGGGAATGGGTATTCCAGAAGGAGTCCTAGTAGCGGCAGTATGGGGGTTAGAAATAATTAAATAACATTTTCAGCTCTCCTGAGAGCCATTGGCCTAGAACAAAGAGGCAAGTGAGAAGAGGAAGCTGAGAGTTATTTGTGTGTTGTTAACGGGACTTTAATCAGCAGACCCCCACCCTTTCACCAGCAGCAGCCGGTCCCTGCAATCTGCAGAGACTGTGTACTCACAAAGCACCCATTCAAGTAACATGAATGCTGGCACAATGCAGCAATCAGACAGGCCCCAGCTTCCCCGTGGCGCTACACCTGCACCTGTTATCATGGCAGGAACTTATTTATCAGCCCTTAGAAACTTATATAATGGAGGAGTTTGTCTTTCATCAGTTCTCTTTCAGGCTATGGGGGTAGAGATATTTATAAGCCAATACTAAAGGCAAACCAGTCTCTTTCTGGAGAACCAGTAAGCCCATGTGAATCTGGGCAGCTACAGGTCTACCATCGATGTTGACACGACAGAGTCCCTTGGACTGTGAACCAGCTCTAGCTCTGGGTGTGGGGATAAGGGTGGTATTAGTGGCTGTAGCTGGAATCAGGGGGATGGGAGCTGCCTTAGCATCCACCCCACCACTGTTGGTGAGAATGTATGAGCTGGCTTGTCAGGTGCGGAAGGAGCCTGAATGCTTTTTTGATTGCTATAATTGCAGCAAATTGGACGCTTGAGAGTGCCTCTTCAATGAGAAGAATCTCACGAATGAGACTTAGGGAAGAGGCCCCTCTTTGGATCCCTCTCCTTTGTCTCATGTGTATGAAATAATTCCCCAGCCATTATGGACTGTGAATGAACTGCTAATTTTAGTTGTGCAAGTCAAACAAAGACCCTAGTTGGAGGATCCGGAAGGTGATTCATCCTATATGATGTTTGCATGGTGGAGGCTAAAGGTCTTGATAGGAGTCCCTGATTATTCCAAACTTTCCATACGAAGAGTTAGACAATTTTTTTTTTTTTTTTTGAGAAAGAGTTTTGCTCTTGCTGCCTAGGCTGGATTGCAATGGCATGATCTTGGCTCACTGCAACCTCTGACTCCCGGGTTCAGGTGGATTCTCCTGCCTCAGCCTCCTGAGTAGTTGGGATTATAGTTGTGTGCTACCATGCCCAGCTAATTTCTGTATTTTTGATGGAAACAGGGTTTCACTATGTTGGCCAGGCTGGTCTCAAAGAGTCAGACAATTTTTTAAGTGGTCATCTCAACACCAGCAACCAAAGGGACTCCAGTACCTTGTCATTTGTTTAAGGTTCTGTCTTGGCAATCCTGGGTGCTTTGAGTGTGGTCATTCTCCTCTAAGTTTTCTTAATTGGGAAGATTCAGAAAGGCAGCAGTGAAGCCAGAGTCAATGAAAGACCGAAAGTCAAAAGCCATAGAAACACAACATAAAACCAAGCCTAGTGGTCTTTGGCACCTCTGGAAAAAATAGACATGAGTTGAAAGAATATCAGAACCTAAGTGGGAATAGATGCTCTGGAAATAGATCGGCAAAGGCTTTGGGATGGATGAGACAATTAAACAAGTTCTTGAGAGAAAAGTAGAAGACTTTAGGTAAAGTAAGAAGTGTTATTTAAGCAGAGAAAACAATCCTCAGCATATTCAAAGGCACATGTATTAATGCAGTTGTTTTCTATAACAAGTAATGGAAAAGTCCAACTTGAACTATTTCAAACACAGGATAACACAATGACTCAACTAACTGGAAAGCCCAGAGTTCAAGCAGACTTCAGAGATGGTTAATTCAATGGCTCAATGACGTTTCTTTCATTCTGCCATCCATAATGTTGGCTCTATGCTACAACTGGTTCCTTCTGTGTTTGTCAGCTGCGGATAGCACAATCAGTGTTATAATTCCTTTTTATATCCAGTGGAAGAGGAAATGCACTTCCTTCAACCATTGAGTAAATATCTGGCAACCTCTGACTCTTGGGTTCAAGCGATTCTCCTGCCTCAGCCTCCTGAGTAGCTGGAATTACAGGTGTGAACCACCACACCCAGCTAATTTTTGTATTTTTAGTAGAGACAGGGTTTCACCATGTTGGCCAGGCTGGTCTCAAAGAGTTAGATAATTTTTTAAGTGATCATCTCAATACCAGCAACCAATGGACTCTAGTACCTGGCTCAGGTCTGGGTAACTTGAAGCAATCACTGTGGCAAGGAGATTATACTTAGCCTGATTTACTCAGACAGATGTTAGAGAAAACAACAGTATCCATGTTATCATAGTAGCAAGAGGCTTCAAAGTAAATTGTCCCATATACTGTACTTCATTCGGGCAAAGTAGCAAGGGATAAGAGGGTAGAGAAATAGGATCTAGACTGATGACCTTTGAGTATTAGGCAAAAGTCACTTGACATGATCTGATAACCCATGTTTTAACAAGTTCCACCCTAAAACACTACCATTGTCTCTCCCTTGAAGCATGTATCTCTTTGGCCTTTTATTATACTTACCAGTGCAGTTTTCTTCTCTGTAAGCAAAGAAGGGAGTCCTACTTGCCTAATGACAGACTAACTGGCACCTAGCAGGCCCTCCGTGAATGTATTATTGAAATAGATCCATCGTCTCCTTGGGCTTTCCCTACGCAGGTTTAAGAAACATTCAGAGGGACACCTTCTTAAGTTCTTTGTGGCAATCAGGAGGCTTGAATGTCAGAAGCTGAGTAGCCTAGACCTAGGCCTTTCTCTCTTCTCCCACAAATTTGCTGTGTGACCTTGCCTAAGGTACTCACCAGCTCTGTTTCAGTTTCCTGATATGTATTAAGAGAAATTGACAATATGATGGTTATTGTACTTTGTCAACTTAGCTAAGCTGGAACTACAAATCTTAGAGTTCCCTTGTCTATATAATTTCAGGTTAAGGTTGGTCACAAGTTAGTGTTCCAAGGCATGTGAGATTTGAAAGGGGAAAGTGAAGAAGGGCTATTTTACTTTCTTTATCCTCTAAAAGTTAATGAGGGCCACGTGCTACAAGCTCGTGCACGTGGTCACTGATATGCTGGCTTACTTGGTTGGTTTAGAGCACAGTTGACGCTGCAGCTGCTTCAGCTCCTGCTGGATCCCCTCTTTCACCTTCTCTGAGTGCTGGTACAAGAGTGGCTGTGACTCTGCAGTGCAGGCCACCAGCTTATCTTTTAGGCCAACAGCGTCACTGAGATTAAAGAAGCAGCACATATTGTTCTAGCTAATTCTTGCAGATTCTAGTCTGTCCTCGATATTTCTACTTAATGTCTACCTTTTCTTCTACGTTTCTAGCCCTGCTGACATTAGGGCCAGCACCAAAAGCAGAAACTGCCCCCAAAGTAGCAACATAATGAGTTCCCACAATTATGTCTGGTCTAAGCCTTGTAATATATCCGATACTCTACACTACTCGAAGTGGTTCTGTTTTTCTGATTGAATCTGAACGATACAAATAATTTAATGGATGTTCACTATGTGCCAGGCACTTTCCCAAAACTTTGACTATATGAATACATTTAAACCTCATAAAATCTCTTGTGACATAGGTAGTATTTTATGTTGTTTCTGTTGTATAGATGAGAAAACTGAAGCACAGGGTAACTTACCCAAATCATCCAGCTTGTAAGAGGCTGCTGAGTCAGGGTTTGAACTCTGGCAGGCAGCTAGAGTCTAGGCCTTTATCCACTGTCTCATTTGTAGAATGAAAGGCTATTCTAGATATCTTCGAATTCTCTTCCAGTTTTTAACACTCCACAAAATAGGTTCTGTATTTATTTTTTAACTCCTAGAGTAGTATACCTCAAAATGTGATCTAATGAACGTTTATATCAGAATTATCTGGAAAACAGGTTAAAATATAGATTCCCTAGGCCCTGTAGGTCTGGGGTGGGGCACTGCAGGTTTATAACTTGTCCAGGTTATTTTCATGCACATGCTGAAATTTGAGAACTACTCACTACCCTAAAAAATAATAGGAAAAAGGTGTGTGTCTGTGTGTGTGTAGGTGTGCGTGTGTACACATGTGCGTGCCTGTGTATTCAAAGAAAGTAAAGCTGGAATGAGTCCCCCTAGAGGTGGGTCCTCCACTAGGGCTACATTTCAAGCGGAGGACTGAGCTGCAGCCTTAGGTACATAGTCAAGAAGACACACACCATACGGTTGGTATCAGAAAGCTCTGGCAGCATTTGCCTCTGCTTCTCCCAAAAGCACCCCTAGAAACAGTTTCAGAGTTCTTCAGTGAGACAAGTTGTCATCCACCTGCCATGATGTGCCAGGAGGCAATGAGAGTGGCAGCAGCATCCTACTCCCTGACCAGCCCGCTGTTAATGAGAAGTGTCACTCTCTCCTCTCTTGCGGAGGGGGCGGGGGAGGGTTTATCAGTCATTTATCTTCTCTTGGGAAGTCAGAGCCATGCTGGCTAGGATGAGCGGAGGTTTACACTGGTGACCTTGGCTATTAACAGCCCCTGGGGTCTGGCTCCTGGAAGTGAAGCAACCCGCAGGCTGTACAAATTGGAGTTGGAAGAAAACAAGGCGTGGCAATGAAAAGCCTCTTCAAGGCTGCTTGTGGTCATCATTAGCAGGCACGCAGGGCTGATAATAAGCCCTCTTCCTTGCACTGATGCTGGCCTTGGGGCACCAGCACTCTTGCCGAAAGCAAGGAAGCAGACCCCCTCACGTCTAAGATGGTCCCTTACATGCAGAGGACACTTAATAGCTTGCAATGGGTTTTCCTAGACCCTGTCTTATTTGAGCATCTTCCCACAAATCTTGGGATAAATAATCTGAGGAACTTAGAAACTGGGGAAAATGTTCATAACTAATAATTTATTCCTTATACATTTGGCCTAACTTTTCTCACAAAGTGTGTTGTTTAAAAAACTTATTTTAACTTTCCTAGATGAGACAAGTATTAGGTGACAGCCTGGTACTAGGTACTATATTTGGCTAAGTGACTTAATTTGGCTTATCACCTCTGTGATACAACTTAGTGCTGCTAAAATATCATCAACCCCGTTGGACAGGTGAGGACACTGAGGCTTAGAGAAGTTACATAGCAACGCATTACATTTTCTCAAAAATAATCTTATGGGGCTTTGAGGAGGTATTGATGCAATTACATGATGCAGGTGGAGGTGTAAGCTAAAGAAAAAAACCTGATTACTGCAAATGCACCTTTTTAACAATCTCCTGATAGGGAATTTTTCAAGGCCAGAAATTGGTCCTAACATTTCTCTCCTGAGTCAGTTAAATTTTCAAGCCCAGAGCAAAAATAAACCAATCTCACACTACCTTGCGTTTGAAATCAGGATAATCCTAGAAGGCAATTCTCCTTCTCTTGTGAAAGAACTTTCACGGTGCTTGCATTCCTGGCCAGCTTTCCTAAGAGGGTTTGGCCTATGGCTACTCTATCCCACATTGTTTTTGCTTGAGAATAAAGAAGAAAAAGATCTTCTCACTTCATTCCTTGACTCCTTTAAAGATGAAGCCCAGTAGAGGTCTCATCACAGGCCCAGATGCACATCCTATAAACACGAATTCTAGATGCTTATCTTCCTATGCTGGGGGATATTTAGTAGAAATTTAAGTCAGACTCTTACTTAGTGCAACAACTACCTCCATGGTCGGAGAGATCCCTACATAACCAACTACCCTCTCCCTTTGCTGAAACATCTCAAATACTGTAAAATCCCACCAACCTAAAACACTGAAAGACTGCATCAAAATGTTAGAATAATAAGTTTAGAAGAGAGACTGTACATAATTTGAGGGAAGGAATTATGTCTGGTTCGTTCACCTCTGATTTCCAGAGCTTTGACCTACAGCCTGGCACATGGTAGGTTCTTCCTACATAATCGTTGAGTAAATAAATAAATGAATAAATGAATGAGTGAATAAATAAATACATGGACAAATGTATTAGATTTCCTGACAACGCTTCCACCACTGGCTTCTCTCTTACCTGGTCCTCCTGTTTCCTGGCTCTCTACTCTAAGCCATGCTAGGAAATCTGCCCCAGATTGGTGGTCCTATCATACTACTTTTTACCAAGTGACAACTCTGCTAAAAGTATTCATTGACTCCCTCTTGATGGAGTTGGGAGGAAGAAAAGTTTAAGACTTAAATGGCTGGATCCAGACCCTTTGAATTCTGTTGCTAAATATTTCTAGGAACTCCCCCCAAAAATATATGCCAGATGCCATGTAAAGAATTCTTACGTTTTTCCCCATTCTACTGGTAAGTACACAGGTCAAAGGAGCTACTTTGCTTCCTATTGTTAAACTTAAATCTAAATCCTATAGTTGTTTACCTTTCCAATGGTGAGAAAAGGCCAGCCCAGAACACGCTTAACATCAACGGCAATGAAAAAGGAATTTTCCTTGATGCAGGCGTATCTAGACCTCTGGAAATGTGGTCAATCAATTGACCAACCATAGGAGCAAGGCTTCTTAATTTGTTGTTCACGGCTCTTCTTAGTCACACTCTATCAGGGTCTATAGCCAAACTAACACAGAGTTCCAAACCAGCCTTCTTTCATGCCCAATATGGGTCTTTCCCCATCAAACCAGACCACTCTACTCAATATTCACTGAGCATCCCAGAAAATTTATCTCTCCATATCTTGGCTCTTAAATCTCCCTGTATTGTTGTCCCCTCCTATGCCTCCTCTGTCCACTGTTTTTCCAGGACCAGCTCAATATTCCCCTCCTCTCTGAATTCTCCTCCTCCCATGTAGAGGGTAAAATACAAAGGCAAAAAAAAGAAAAACAAACAAACAAACAAACAAACAAAACACCACCCGACGCACAGAACAGGCATGCACTGAGTAGAGTAAAAAGAAGTACTGAGTTTGGAGACAAAAATTCTGGGGTAGCTTTATACTTACGAAAAGTAAAAGATTTGGCCTACTCACTTAACCTACCCAAATTCCAATTTCTTTGTCTTGAAAATTGGGATAACTTCTACCTCACAGAATTGTATGAATTAAGTGATATCTAATATTCACCCAACAGGGTCTTCTGGGTGCCAGGTGCACAGTGACTGATGTATAGTAGGTGTTTAATAAATATTATTGAATGTTATTAAATACTTACTAACCTGATTTGTAGGACTTGTCCAGTTATGGAAGAGAATTATTAGATTGAACATGAAATCTGTCTTGTAGTTTGAATGTACCCTCCAAAACTCATGCTGACATTTAATCGCCAGCGTAACACTATTGGGAAGTAGGAAGGAGGTGATTAGGTCATGAACGTTCCACCCTCATAAATAGATTACTGCTGTCATCTCAGGGGTGGGTTAGATATTGAAGGAATGGCTTTGTTATAAAAGTGTGCTTTCTTTGTCTCTCATGCTTGCTTCTATTTTCCATCCTTCTGCGATGGGATGACCCTCACCAGATGCTGGTGCCATGCTCTTGGATTTCCCAACCTCCAGAGGTGTGAGAAATACATTTATTTTCTTTTTAAATTACCTACTTTGTGGTATTCTATCATTGCAGCATAAAATGGATTAAGACAATCTACTTTCACAATCTTTTCCTTTTTGTCTTTTTTGACTGTGCTGGACACATAAACAAAAAGAAATAGAACAGAATTGATGACTTAATATTCCATGTTCCATATTCCACCCATTATCTATATCCTATATTTATCAATTTGAATTTCTGCTAGATGCACTACTGAAATATCTAGCATAAAAATAATACGTATGAGCATGAATATGTTTTCTTATCTTTTTTGCATCAATTGCATGGCATTTGTCAGGTAATATTGTATTCAGCCAGCCTCAATGTTTAGCTATGACAGTAGAAAACTTGTGAAGTACATGGTAATTATATTTTTCTTTTTAACTTTTAGAGGTGAAATCTCACTCTGTTGCTTAAGCTAGATTGCAGTTGCAGCAGCACACTCATAGTTCACTGCAGCCTTGAATTCCTGGGCTCAAGGAATTCCTCCTGCCTCAGCTATCCTCCTGCCTCAGCTTCCCAAGTAGCTGAGACTACAGGCATGCATTACCACACCCCGCTAACTTTTATTTTAGTTTTTTGTTTGTTTTTTAGAGATGGCTCTCACTATGTCACCAGGTTGGTCTCAATCTCCTGACCTCAAGTGATTCTCCTGCCTCGGCCTTCTGAATTGCTGGAATTACCAGTATAAGCCACTGTGTCTGGTGGTAATTATCCTGAAATACACAAAAGCCTCTCATAAAAAGATGAATTAGACCTTATCTGCGTGTCCGCAGCAGAAAATTATTGTAGGTGGGTGGAGATTATAAGAAGGTAGATTTCCTCTAAGACATAGTAAAAAGAGTCAGCACGTCCCTTCAGAGATGTGTGTGTCTGTGTATGTATATGTGTGGCTGGGGTTGGAAACCACTGAATCCAGTCTGCAGCATGAGACTTTTATGATTCCGGCAGAGATCAAAGCTGAGTAGAAAAGAAGCCAGATACTTCTTACTCAATAGTGGGGGCTTCACTGACTTCATTTTCAACTGACAAATTGACTCTATGCTTAACTGATAAAAACCCACTCTACCTGAACTGTCCTCAAAACCCACTTCTAAACCTATTCACACATGTGCACACATGTACATGCACACACATACACAGATACACACAAACACACACACATACACACACACAACTGTTGTTTGTACTTAGGAGCTGATCTTATTTTAATAGGTTCCTGGAGAGAATAACTGACAGCCTCAGCTTTCACAAGCTGCCATCAAATGCAAAACTCTAGAATGGGACACTCTGTTCACTTTGCCCCAGGAATTCTGGGCCTGCCTGTCTGAAATTTGACTGATGACCAACATCAGTGAAGGATTGGGGTGCTAAGATCACGTGCTTCCATCTTAAAGCCTTTTTGTATCTGGAAAAGATGAAGAATCTGAGTAAGGGGAATCTCATCCTTTGTAAAGAGGTAAGGTTTCCTAGAAGAAAGTGGAGGGAGTGGAAATTTGGATAGAGACCATTGAACATTGAGGTCCTTGGTATGAAAGAGGCAGGAATTATTGAACCTGAGGACCGAAGATCCAGACTGAGATTTGGTAAAATGGCCACAGAGGACTCACTCACAGGCTTTAAGTTCCTTCATTTTTGAGATTCAAAGCAATGTTTACATTTACTACAACTATGCTGTCTTCCTTTTTGTGTAATAATTCTCTTTCGAAATAATTGAAACTCCTTAGAAAAGAAATTTGCATGACACCATATACCCAGAGAGACTAGTGTTAAGAAAATGAAGAAACAGAGTGAAAAAAGAGGAGGAAGCCCTTGTGCTCCACTCGTACTTTCAGTCTTCCATGTGTTCTAGCAGGCAGGGCACTGGTAGACCGAAAAATATGCCACACTCCATTAAGACATGGAGTCGATTTCCCCACCCTAAAGCAGGGCTGGCTTTGTGATTGGCTTTAACCCATAGAATGTGTCAGAAATAATGTGCTATTTTGAAGGTTATGCCTTAAGAGGCCTTGTAAGCTCCATGTTTGCCACCTTGGAAAGCCACCCAGAGACCATGTAAGAATGCCAGTTGAGCCTAGGGAAGAATGAGCAACCACTTGTGGGAGAACCAAGGAGTGCTAGTCACTGTCAGCACCAACTGCAATACCTGACAGTCAGGCCATGTTGCCTCTTCTAGCCTAGCCAAGCTTTCCAACTGAATGTCTCAGCAGGGATCCCAGGTGAAACCAACAGAGCAGACTCCTCAACCAGCACTTCAGATCATAACAAATAATGGATCATTGTTTTAAGCCACTATATTTTGGGGAGGCTTATTAAGCAACAGCCCCTTTCCTGGAGCATGAGCTCCAGGTGATGCCCAAAGGATTTGCAGGGCAGCCATAGAGAAACCAGAGCAATAGGAGAACTCCCCAGTGCTACGGAGAACTCCAGTGAGAGCAGAGTCATGGACAAAGATAGGAGAAACCTGTTTTCCTGTACAGATTAGAGAATGCCACTCTCTGAAAGGAGAAGGGAGGTGACTCAGCAGATACTTAAGAACTAATGAAAAGAAGAAACTTTCTATCAGAGTTACCTAAGAACAGAATGGACTGTTTCAGGAGGCGCTGTGTTTTCCGACATTAGGGGCATTCAAGCATAAGCAGGATGGCGACTGAAGGGCAGAATTGGAGCACTATGTAGTTGGATCTCTGAGGTCACTTTCAACCCCAGGCATTTTATTAGGTTCTCCAAGACCTATCTGAGAAGATGGAAGTATATGCATGATTAGGTCAATAAATCTGTCATGTTATCTTGAGAATAGGCCCCAGCTTATCAAAGGTAAAGCATACATGAGAGAGAAAATTCCTCTGTGTGCACAGTTTATTGACATTTCTCTGGCCAGGCTAGTCAGCACACAGACAGATACCCAAAACAGGCACCAGAGGGCTGTGACAATGTATTACCGGAAAAATATCTGACTTAAAAATGAGGCCTCTGGGCAGAGTTTACATCTTATTGAGTCTTCTTTTGGGGCCAGGCCCTGTTGTTACCATTAAGTGAATGTGTAACATGATCATAATAATGACAACAGCAATAATAATAACAGTAATAGGCAACAGTCCAACTCCCTGTTGCCCTCTTACTGCCTGTGACAGATCTGTCACTAAGATGAGCTATCTCTCCATTGCCTTCAGAAGGGATTCATAAAATGCCAAGGGATGTGTTTGCCTCTGTAGCAAAGTGCTGCTTCCTTCCAGAAGGCAGACCCTCTTGAAATTTATTTATAAGAAAGTATACAGGATTGATGCATACTTATTACATTGCTTTTCAACAACATTCTTTTTGTGACATGCCCAGAATCACATAAATAACCCAAGGAGACAGCTGAGCTATGATTAAGAAACCGTCATCTAATGAATTTCTTACCTGGGAAGGACTATATGGGATCATTCAGGCTCAATCACAGTTTAATACTGTAATCTAGAATTGGAAAGACAAGACGTTCAGAGCTGGAGTTTGGCAAGGAAAGGGGTTTAGTATTGTGCTAGGGCTGTTCTAATTAAGAGGTAAGCCTGAGGAGTCAGTCCATAAGAAGAGGCATATCAGAGAACAACCTAAGTGAAGCATACCAGCCAGTGTGATGGCAATGATGATGAACTGGGTGCCTCAAAGACTCAGGACTCAGTTCTAGTTCTATTGGAAAACACACATTTCTGAGCTTCATTTTTACATTTGTAAGATTAGAAAAATAATCCTAATACTGTTTAATCTCATGGGGTAATGTTGTAAAGTCCACATAAAAACATTGGTAGAAAAGTACTTTGTCAACTAAAAAATATTATAAGAATTATAAAGCATAACTGTAAAGTCTTTTTATTCTTGAAGTATAAAAATTGTTCACCTATAACTATATATAATAGAAGTCATATACATATATATGTGTGTGTATATACATATATACATATATATGTATAGCATATATTTTTTTTTCTAAAAGTTTTATAGTTTTAGCTTTTATGTTTAAAATATATCTCAAGTTAGTACTATAGTATGATGTGAGCTATGGATTTAAGTTTATTTTATTATCTATAGGTAGCTAGTTTTTGCGGCACCACATGTTTAAAAGAATGTCTTTCTTCATTAGATTTATTTGGCACTTTGGTAAAATATCACCTTGCCATATACATCTGGGTCTACTTCTGTACTTTCTGTTCTGTTCCATGAATCTATTTGTCTGTCTTTCCCTAATACCACACTGTTTTGATTATCATAGCTTTTAGTAAGTTTTTAAATAAGGTAGTATCTGCCTTCCAAAGTTTATCTTCTCTTATAAAATTGTTTTGGCTATTTAAGGTTCTTTGCATTTCCATATACATTTTAAATTCAGCTTACTAATTTATGCAAAAAAGCATTCTGGGATTTTGATTGGGATTAAATTGATTCTATAGATCAACTGGAGGAGAATTAATATTTTAACAACATTTAGCCTTTCAAATAATGAGCATGGTATACCATGCCATTCACTTAAGTCTTTTAAAATTTCTCTCAGGAATATTTTGTAGTTTTCAGTATAGAGATGTGCACATACTGCATTACATTTATCCCTAAAGATTTTATGCTTTGAAAATATTGTTGTAAATAAATTTTCTGTAATTTAAAATGTTTTAATTTTAAAATTTTATTTTAAATTGTTTTGTATGGAAATACAATTGGTTTTTCTATTGATCATGTATCCTGCAACCTTGCTAACTTTATTCATTAGCTCTTGTACTTTCAAAGGATTATTTAGGATTCTCTCTATTTGCCAATAAAGATAGTTTAAGTCTTGTTTTTCTTTTTCTTTCTTTCCTTTCTTTCTCTTTCTTTCTTTCTTTCTTTTTTTTTTTTTTTTTAGACAGGATCTCATTCTGTCATTCAGGCTAGAGTGCAATGGCATGATCTTGGCTCACTGCAGCTGGGACCACAGACATGTGCCACCACACCCAGCTAATTTTTAAAATTTTATTTTTGTAGAGATAAGGTTTTGCCATGGTGCCCAGGCTGGTCTTGAACTTCTGGGCTCAAGCTATCCACCTGCCTTGGCCTCCCAAAGCTCTAGGATTACAGGCGTGAGTCACTGCACCCCGCCAAGTCTTCTTTTTCAATCTATATGCTTGGCCTTTCTATCTTTCTTTCTTTCTCTTTCTTCTCCCCTCTCCCCCTTCCTCTCCTTTCTGTCCTCTTTCTTCTCCTTTTTCTTGTTTTAAGACACTGGTTAGGAACTCCAGTTCAACTCTGAATACAAGCAAAGTGGACATTTTGACTTTGTCCCCAAAGCATGTGTTGGAAACTAAATCCCTAATGTAACAGGGTTAAGAGGTGGGACCTTTAAGAGGTAATTAGGCCATGAGGGTGGAGCCTTCATGAATGGACTAAGGCTGTTATCTTGGGAGTAGGTTTAATTATAAAAAGATGAGTTTGGCCCTGTCTTTTTCTCCCTCTCTTGCCCTTCACCTTCTACCATGGGAAGGTGCAGCACAAAGGCTCTTGCAAGATGTAGCTGCCTACCCCCCACCCCACCCCACTCCAGACTTGGACTTCCCAGCCTTAAGAATTATAAAAAATAAATTTCTGTTCATTATGCACAAAGTACTGACTAAGACGCTGAAGATAAGCCCCACTTGGTTTTGATATATTATTCTTTTTAAGACATTGTTAGATTTTATTTAATGATGTACTTTTAACAAAATTCATATCTACATTTATGAGAGATACTGGTTTGTGGTTTTCTCATAATGTGTCTGATTTTGGAAACAAGATTATCATAACATGTGTTGAGAAATCCTGTCCCTTCTTTTTTCTGGAGAATTTGTTATAAAACAATCTCATTTCTTCTCTAAACATTTGATGAAGTTGATGAGTAAAGTCATAAAGACTTGAAATTTTCTTTTTGGAATCCTTTCTAGTAATTATTTTAATTTCATTACTAGATATTGGGCTATTTAGATTTTTTATTGTTTTCTAATTAGTTTTGGTAATTTGTGTCTCAAAAAAATTACCAGTTTTGTCTAAATTACTTAATTTACTGGCATTAGGTATTAAGATTTTTTAAATGTCTATAGATAATAAAATAGTGTTCCAATGTTAGTAATCTCTTTGTAATCAAGCAAGGCTATGTGCTTGAGGTCTATTAATCTTATTAATCTTTTCATAGTAGTAGCTTTGCTTTTTATTAATTTTCTATATTGTTTGTTCATTTTTTATTTAGCTGATTTCTGTTTTATCTTTTCTATGTTCTTCCTTCTGTTTATTATGGATTTAACCTGCTCTTCTTTCTTCTAAGTTCTTAAGAAGTAAACATACATTGCTTTTAAACCTTCTCCCACCATAAATTTCCCCATAAGAACTATTTTAACTACATCCCTGAAATTTTGATCTGTTGTATTTTCATTATAATTAAGTTCAAAATATTTACTGACTTCCTTCATGTTTTCTTATTTGACATATTTTGTATTTAAAAATACGTTGTTTAATTCCAAATTATTGAAGATTTTCCATACATATTTCTGTTGTGGTTTTCAATTTAATTACATTATGGACAAAAATATATTCCACTGTAACTTCGGCAAGCACAGGGAACTGGTGGGTTCCTGGGAAGCTGTGAGACCCATGCAGGCCTAAACCTGGGTATGGGCCACCCATAAAGATGGGGGAGTACAGCCCACTAAAACCTCCTCAGAACAAAGAAAAGGAAGGCACAGCACCAACCACTAAACGTGGCAACACCCATCGCCCGGAAACAGGCATGGAGAGGGGGTCATCTCCCACCCCGCTGTACACTGTTACGGACACATAGTGGATCTTCCTTCTGGGGAGCAGTGTGTACACTCACAGAGTGTTTTTCGCTCTAGTGTGTCTACTCACAGAGTGTTTTTCACTCTTTCTTGGTTGCTCCACTCTGCTGAAGGTGATCTCAAGATGCTTGGGTTTACACAGAGGGCAAGGGCCAACTCCCGCTGCCTACACAGAGTGGGAGGATTCTTACAATGGAGGACAGACAAACTGTGGAGTTGCCTGTCCTGAACTGGACTGGGGGAAGAAGTCCTTCCCGGAGCCCATTTTTGTGGTTGCCCTCAGAGGTGGTCCCTTTACTTCTAGCTCAGGAAGAGGAGCTGATGCACACATCCCCGATTCCCACTGCTTTCCCCAAGACCTCAGCACATCCCAACACTATCTCTTCCCACCTCTGCCCCCTGCTTCCTCCATAGGACAGGAGTTACCACCAGACATCAGCCTACCTGAGGGCCAGTGGGATCTTACTCTTAAGGGCCTCCTACTGGCCTTCAGCCTGAACTGAACCACTAAAATTAAAAACCTGCTACCAGAAAGGCTATTAGTCAATGAGATAAACTTCCTGACACCTCTGCAACCTCAGCCCCACAAGATATAGTGTGTTGGCTCATACATTCAATACATGACTACAAAAAGTAGCATATGAGAAAAACATCACACAGAAGCTATCCACAACCAAGGAACCTATACAGTGCCTTGGTCCCCTGAAAGCACCCAGAAACAAAGCCAAATGATTACACATAACAATTATCACATTCATACACTAAAGGGAAACAAATTAAAAATTAAAAAGTGTTATCCAAACTCAAAATTAAGAAGTTACAGTTCCCTCAGATGAGAAAGAATCAGTGCAAGAACTCAGCAGTGCCAAAAGCCGGAGTGTCTTGACACCTCCAAAGGATCACATCAGCCCTCTAACAATAGATCTTAACCAAATTGAAAAGTTTGAAATGACAGAGGAAGAATTCAAAATGTGAATTGCAAGGAAACCCAACGAAATCCAAGTTGAAACCCAATACAAACAAACAAACAAAAAAACTACTCAGGGTATGAAAGGTGAGATAGTTACATTAAGAAAAAAACCAAGTAGAACTCCTGCAATGGAAAAATTCACTAAAGGGGCCAGGTGTGGTGGCTAACGCCTATAATCTCAACAGTTTGGGAGGCCAAGGCAGGATGGTCGTTCGAGTACAAGAGTTTGAGACCCACGTGGGCAATATAGTGAGACCTCATCTCTGCACTAAGAAAAATTTTAAAAAATTTAAATATTAAAAATTAATCTATAAAAAAGAAAAATTCACTAAAGGAATTTCAAAATACAGTTAGAAGCTTTAACAACAGAATAGAACCAGCAAAACAAAGAATTTCAGAGCTTCGGGGCAAATCTTCTCAATTAACCCAGTCAGACAAAAATAAAGAAAAAATAACTTTTAAAAAATCAACAAAGCCTTCAAGAAATATGTGATTATGTAAAGTGACCAAACCTATGACTAATTGGCATTTCTGAGAGAGGAGAAGAAAAAACAAGCAACTTGGAAAATAATTTTAGGGGATGAGGAAAATTTCTCTAATCTTTCTAGAGAGGTTGGCATTCAGATACAAGAAATTCGGAGAAAACCTGAATGATACTATACAAGATGGCCATCCCCAAGACATATCATCATTGAACTCTCCAAGGTGAATGCAAAAGAAAAAAGTCTTAAGGGCAGCTAGAGAAAAGAAGCAAATTAGGAGTAAACGAAATCCCATCAGACTAACAGCAAACTTCTCAGCGGAAATCTTAGAAGTCAGAGGAGAGCCTATTTTTAGCCTCCTTAAATAAAAAAAAAAATACCAGCCAAGAATTTCATATTCTGCCAAACTAAGCTTCAGAACAAAGAAGAAATAAAGTATTTCCCAGACAAGGAAACTCTAAGAAAATTCATTTACAAACCATTGCTCAAGGACATAAGAGAGGACAACAACAAATGGAAAAACATTCCATCTTCATGGATAGGAAGAATCAATATTGCAAAAATGGCCACACTGACCAAAGTAATTTATAGATTCAGTGCTATTCCCATCAAACTACTATAGGCATTCTTCACAGAATTGGAAAAAGCTACTTTAAAATTCATATGGAACCAAAAAAGAATTTGTATAGCCAAGTCAATCCTAAGCAAAAAGAACAAAGCTGGAGGTATCACGTTACCTGACTTCAAACTATACCACAAGGCTATGGTAACAAAAACAGCGTGGTACCAAAACAGACATGCAGACCAATGGAAAAGAATAGAGACATCAGAAATAAGACCACACATCTACAACCATCTGATCTTTGACAAACCTGACAAAAACAAGCAATGGGCAAAGGATTCCCTATTTAATAAATGCTGCTGGGAAAACTGGCTAACAATATGCAGAAAACTGAAACTGGACCCCTTCCTTACACCTTATGTTAAAATTAACCCAAGATGGATTACAGACTTAAATGTAAAACCTACAACCATAAAAACCATAAAAGAAAACCTAGGCAATACCATTCAGGACATAGACATGGGCAAAAAATTTATAATGAAATCGCCAAAAGCAATTGCAGCTAAATTGACAAATGGGATATAATTAAACTAAAGAGCTTCTGCACAGCAAAAGAAACTATCATCGGAGAAAACAGGCAACCTAAAGAATGGGAGAAAATATTGCAATCTATCTATCTGACAACAGTGTAATATCCAGAATTTACAAGAAACGTCAAAAATTTACAAGAAAAAAACAAACAACCCCATCAAAAAGTGGGCAAAGGACACAAACAGTCACTTCTCCAAAGAAGACATTTATATGGTCAACAAACATATGAAAAAAAGCACAACATTGCTGATCATTAAAGAAAAGCAAATCAAAACCACGATGAGATACCATATCATGCTAGTCAGAAGGGGGATTATTAAAAAGTCAAGAAACAACAGATGCTGGTGAGGCTGTGGAGAAATAGGAACTTTTTACGCTGTTGTTGGGAATGTAAATTTGTTCAGCCATTGTGGAAGACAATGTGGTTATTCCTCAAGGATCTTTAACCAGAAATACCATTACCATTTGACACAGCAATCCCATTACTGAGTATATACCCAAAGGAATATAAGTCATTTTATTATAAAGATACATGCATACATATGTTTATCATGGCACTATTCACAAGAGCAAAGACATGGAATCAACCCAAATGCCCATCAATCATAGACTGGATAAAGAAAATGTGGTAGATATGCACAATGGAATACTATGCACCTGTAAAAAGCAATGACATCATGTTCTTTGCAGGGACATGGATGAAACTGGAAGCCATCATCTTCAGCAAACTAACACAGGAACAGAAAAACAAACAGTGCATGTTCTCACTCATAAGTGGGAGTTGAACAATGAGAACACATGGCCACAGGGAGGAAAACAACATGCACTGGGACCTGTTGACTGGGCGAGGGGAGGGAGAGCATCCAGGCAAATAGGTAATGGATGCAAGGCTTAACAGGCTTAATAGCTAGGTTGACAGGTGCAGCAAACCACCATGGCACACATTTACCTATGTAACAAACCTGTACGTTCTGCACATGTATCCCAGAACATAAAAAGAAAAAAAACAAGGATACTAGACCTACCAAAAAAAAAAAAAAGATAGACAGCTATACAATAATAGTAAGGGACTTCAGCACTCCACTAACAGCACTAGACAGATCATCAAAGCAGAAAATTAACAATGAAACCCTGGACTTTAATCAGACACTTGATCAAATAGACCTAATAAACATACACAAAATATTTCACCTAACAACCATAGAAAATGCATTTTTCTCGTCTGTATATGGAACATTTTCTAAAATTGACCACATTCTTGTTCATAAGACAAGTCTCAGTAAATTCAAACGTATGAAAATCATATCAAGCATTTTCTTGGACCACAGTGAAATAAAATTAGAAATCAGTGCCAATAGAAACTCTCAAAATGACACAAGTACATGGAAACTAAACAATTTGCTCCTGAATGACTTTTGAATAAACAATGAAATTAAGGCAGAAATTTTAAAAATTGAAACAAACAAAAATAGACAGGTACAACATACCAAAACCTCTGGGATACAGCAAAAGCAGTGTAAGAGGAAAGTTTATAACACTAAATTCCTACATTAAAAAGATAGAATAATTCCAAATTAACAACCTAATTTTGCACCTAAAGGAAATAGAAAAACAAGAATAAACCTAATTCAAAGCTAGCAGAAGAAAAGACATAACAAAGATTAGAGGCGAACTGAATGAATTTGAGACCAAAAATGAAACAAAAAAAAACATACAAATGATCAATGAAAAAACCTTAAAAATGATCCACGAACCTTTCAAAATTGGTTCTTTGAAAGGATAAACAAAATTAATAGACTTCCAGCTAGATTAACTAAGGAGGAAAGAGAGAAGATTAAAATAAGCACAATCATAAATAACAAAGGTGACATTACAACTGACAACACAGAAATACAAAAATCCTCAAAGACTACTGTCTACATCTCTATGCATAGAAACTAGAAAACCTAGAGGAAATAGAAATAAATTCCTGGAAACACAACCTCCCAAGATTGAACCACCAATAAATTGAAATCTTGAACAGACCAATAACAAGATATGAAAGTAAATCAGCAATAAAAAAATCTACCATCAAAAAAAAGCCCTGGACCAAATAGATACACCACCAAATTCTACCAGACATTCAAAGAACAGCTGGTAAATTGAATAGGAGGGATTCTTCCCTAACTCATTCTATTAAACCAATATTATCCTGATATCAAAATCTGGCAAAGACACAACCAAAAAAGAAAACTACAGGCCCATATCCCTGATGAACACAGGCATAAAAATGCTCAGAACAATCCTAGCCAACTGAATCCAATAACACATCAAAAAGATAATTTATCACAATCAAGTGGTTTTTATTCATGGGATTCGAGAATGGTTCAATATATGCAAATGAATAAATGTGACTCACCACATAAACAGAATTAAAATAGAAAACTATATGATCTCAATAGGCACAGAAAAAAAAAGTGTTCAGTAAAATCCAACATCCCTTCATGACAAAAATCCTCAACAAACTAGGCATTGAAGGAACATACCTCAAAATAATAAGAGCCATATATGACAGACTCACAGCCAACATCATACTGAACAGGCAAAAGTTAAAAGCACTCCCCCTAAGAATTACGACAAGATAAGGTTATCCACTCTCACCACTCCTATGTAGTACTAGAAGTCCCAGCCAGAGTAATTAGACAAGAGAAAGAAATAAAGGCACCAAAATATGAAAAGACGAAGACAAATCTTCTGTTTGCTGATGACAAGATCCTATACCTAGAAAGCTCTAATTTTCTCCAAAAGAATCCTAGAGCTGATAAATGAATTCAGTAGTTTTAAGATACAAAATCAATCTGCAAAATAAGTAGCATTTCTATACACCAATAACATTTAAACTAAGAAACAAATTAAGACATCAATCCCATTTACAATAGACACACACACACACACACACACACACACACACACACACAAAATACTTAGGAATACATTTAACCAAGGAGGTCAAAGATCTCTACAAGGAGAACTACAAAACATTGCTGAAAGAAATCAGAAGCAACATAAATAAATGGAAAAACATTCCATGCTTATGGAATTGAAGAATCAATGTCATTAAAATGCCATACTTCCCAAGTAAATTGCAGATTTAAAGCAATTTCTATCAAATTGCCAATGTCGTTTTTCACAGAACTAGAAAAAACTGGTCCAAAATTTGTATGGAACCAAAAAGAGCCCAAATAGCCAAAGCAATCCTAAGCAAAAAGAATAAAGCCAGAAGCATAACATTACCAGACTTCAAACTATATTAGGAGGCTAGAGTAATCCAAACAGGATGGCACTGGTACAAAAACAGACACATAGACCAATGGAACAGAATAGAGAACTCAGAAACAAAGCCATACACCTACAATCAACTGATCTGCAACAAAGTTGGCAAAAATAAACAATGGAGAAAGAACATCTGTCTTAGGCTGTTCTTGTATTGTCATAAACAACTATCTGAGTCTGGGTAATTTATAAGGAAACAAGGTTTAATTGGCTTATAGCTCTGCAAGCTGTACAGGAAGCATAGTATCAGCATCTGCTCAGCTTCTGGAGTGGCCTCAGGAAGCTTACAATCATGATGGAAGGTGAAGGGGGAGCAGGCATCTCATATGGTAGGAGTAGGAGCAAGAGAGAAGGGAAGAGGTACCACACACTTTAAAGAACCAGATCATTTGAGATCTCACTACAGTAAGGACAGCAGCAATCCATGAGGGATCCGCCCCCATGACCCAAACGCCTCTCACCAGGCCCCAATTCCAATACTGAGGATTACTTTTCTTTCTTTTGTTTGTTTTGAGATGGAGTCTCGCTCTTTCGCCCAGGCTGGAGTGCAGTGGCAGGATCTCGACTCACTGCAACCTTCACCTCCCAGGTTCAAGCAATTCTCCTGCCTCAGCCTCCTAAGTAGCTGGGACTACAGGCACACACCACTGCACCTGGCTAATTTTTTGTATTTTTAGTAAAGATAGAGTTTCAGTATGTTTGCCAAGCTGATCTCAAACTCCTGACCTCAGATGATCCACCTGACATGGCCTCCCAAAGTGCTGAGATTACAGGTATGAGCTACCATGCCTAGCTAGGATTACATTTCAACATGAGATTTTGGCAAGGACAAGTATCAAGCTGTATCAACACCCTATTCAATAAATGGTTCTTGGAAAATTGGCTAGCCATATTTAGAAGAATAAAACTGTATCCCTACTTCTCACCATATAAAAAAATTAACTCAAAATGGATTAAAGACTTAAATGTAAGACCTCGACCTATAAAAATGCTAGAAGAAAATCTAGGAAATACTCTTCTGGACATTGGCCTAGCCAAAGAATTTATGACTAAGACATTAAAAGTAAATGCAACAAAAACAAAAATAGACAAATGGGACTTAATTAAACTAAAGAACTTCTGCCCAGCAAAAGAAACAACCAACAGAGTAAACAGGCAACCTACAACAAGGGAGAAAATATTTGCAAACTATACATCCAGTGAAGGTCTAACATCCGCAATCTATAAGAAATATTAGTAAGTCAACAAGAAATAAACATTAAAAGTGGGCAAAGGGCATGAACAGACACTTCTTGAAAAAAAAAATACAAGCAGCCAATAAATATATGAAAAAAAATTCAACATAACTAATCATCAGATAAATGCAAATTAAAACCACAAGGAGATACCATCTCACACCAGTTAGAATGGCTATTACTAAAAAGTCAAAAAATAACAGATGTTGGTGAGGGTGCAGAGAAAAAGGAACACTTATACATTGTTGGTGGGAATGTAAATTAGTTCCACCCCTATGGAAAACAATATGAAGATTTCTCAAAGAACTAAAAATAGATCGATCTACTATACAACCCAGCAATTCCCATTACTGGGTATCTACCTAAAGGAAAATAAATTATTCTATCAAAAAGATACCTGCAGATCCTTTTGTAGTTCATGAACATGATGATTGGATGTTCATGCACATGTGTGAGATGTGCCACCCTCTGAATCTTGTTATGACATCAGCACATTATCCATCTGACCTGAAAAGGAAAAAAAAAAAAAAGCACTTGCACTTATATGTTTATCACAGCACTACTCACAATAACAAAGGCATGGAATCAACTTATGTGTCCATCAATGGTGTATTGGATAAAGAAAATGTGCTACATGTACACCATGGAATACTACATAGCCATAAAAATGAATAAAATCACATCCTTTGCAACAACATAGATGGAGCTGGAGACAATAATCCTAAGTGAATTAATGCAGAAACAGAAAATCAAATACTGCATATTCTCACTTACCTGCAAGTGGGAACTAAAGAATAGGTTCTCATGGAAATAAAGATAGAAGCAGTAGAAACTGGGGACTCCAAAAGGAGAGACGGAGTGAGGGAGCAAGAGTTGGAAAAACTATTTACTGGATACTGTGTTTACTATTTCAGTGATAGGTTCACTAGAAGCAGGTTCACTAGAAGCCCAAATCCCAGCATTATGCAATATTCCCCTACATGCAAGATTCATGTAGTGAATCTGCACATTACCCCTGGAATGTATGATATATATAATCTACTATATGTCTATATTCTATATAGATATTATAGTTATATATCTATTTTATATTCTATATATAATAGATGTTTATATTCTGTATACATTTAAAAATTTATGAACACTCAGATTTTGGCTTACCATATTGCTTCTCTTGATAAGTGTTTCATGTGTACTTGAAAAAAACCTGTATACTGCAGTTGTTGAGTAAAGTCTTCTATAAATGTCCATTGGGCAAGCTGATTGATAGTGTTGCTCAAGACTATCTCCTTATTAGATTTTGCCTTGTTCTATTCATTCCTGAGAGAGGAGTTTTGAAATTGCCAACTGTAGTCGTGGATTTTTTTCCTTTTTTCAATTCTCTCAGTTTTTGTTTTATGTATTTTGAAGTTGTGTATTTAGGTGCATGCACACTTAGGATCATGTTTTATGATTTCCTGATGAATTGTTACTTATTAATCATTGTGAATTTCCCTCCTAATCTCTGGTGATACTCCTTGTTCTGTATCTACTTTGTTTTATATTAACAGAACCTCTCTGGTTTTCTAATGATTAAATTTCCTTGTTTGTCTTTTTCTATCTTTTAACTTTAACTTATATTTATATTTATATTTTTTATGTATTTGTATTTAACATAAGTCTTTTGTATTTAATATGTGTCTTTTATAAACAGCTTATAGTCAGCTATTTCCTTTTTTTTTTTGTAGACTCAAGGTCTTGCCTTCTTTCTTAGGCTGGTCTCAAACTCCTGGCTTCGCGTGATCCTTCTGCCTCAGCATCCCAAAGTACTGCGATGGCAGGTATGAGTCACCCTGCGTGGCTAGTGTTTCCTTTTTAATCAAATCTTAAAATCTTTTTCTGACGGGATTTTTTGGTCTGTTTATATTTAATATAATTACTATGTGGAGTATTACTGTGCCAATTTGATATTCACTTTCTAATTTTTGGCTCTGTTCTTCATGATTTTCTCCCTATTTTCTGCCTGTTTTTGAATCAACTAAGTACTTTCTATTATTTTATTTTATCTTCCCTTTTGGTTTATTAGCCATCCCTCTGCTTTATTTCTCAGAGGTAATTTTAGGGTTCATAATACACACCTTTAGCTTATCACTGTCAACCTTCAAATAATATATATCACTTCACATATAAAGTAAATACTCTTTAACACTCTGTCTCCATTTCAGCCCTGTCTTTTGTGGTATTGTTATCACGTGTTTTACTTGTTCATGTGCTATGAACCCTATAACACATTGTTTTTCCTTTTTAAATAGTCAGTAGTCAGTTGTCTTTTTAAAACTTTAAGAGTTGAGAAAAAATTCAAATACATACATGTGTTTACCATTTCTGGCTCGCTCTCTGTCTCTGTTTGTTTTTTTTTTTTTTTTTTTTTTAGACAGAGTCTCACTCTGTCGCCCAGGCTGGAGTGCAGTGGCATGATCTCAGCTCACTCCAGCCTCCACTTCCTGGGCTCTAGCAATTCTCCTGCCTCAGCCTCCCAGGTAGCTGGGATTACAGGCACATGCCACCACGCCCAGCTATTTTTTGTGTTTTTAGTAGAGATGGGGTTTCACCATGTTGGCCAGGCTGGTCTCGAACTCCTGACTTCAAGTGATCTGCCCACCTCAGCCTCCCAAAGTGCTAGGATTACAGGTATGAGCCTCTGCGCCTGGCCCCATTTCTGGCTCTTTTTATTCTTTTATGTAGATCTCAGTTTCCATTGAATGTCATCTTCCTTTGGGCTAGAACATTAAAGAGAGTTTCAGCCCAAAGGAAGATGTGCTAGTTGCAAAGTCTCTCAGCTTTCGTCTATCTGAAACTATTTTATTTTGCCTTCATTTTTACATTTTCTTTGGATATGATTTCTAAGTTGACAGGTTTTCTTGCCACCACATCAGATGTTCTCATTTTCTCTGATTTGAGTAGTTTCTGATAAGAAATCAGTGATAATTGATAATTGAGAACAATTGATGATCAGTTGTTCTCGTGTTTGTTTTTGATATGTCCTTTATTCTGCCCTCTGGCTGTTTTTAAGATTTTTTTCTTTATTGTTAATTTTGCATATTATTGTTAATTTTACATATTACTGGTTTACATCAATTGGATTCTAATATACTATGGTCTAGTTTTGTGTCTATCTTGCTTGAAGGACACTGAATTTCTTATAGCCATGGATTTATATTGTTCATGTTATTTAAAAGGTTTCAACCATTATTTCTGTAAATATTTTTCACCACTTCAACTTCTCTTGTGTCTCCTCCTGGTATTCCAATTACACACATACTAGACTCCTTTATATTGTCCCAGAGCTCACAGAGATGCTATTCACTTCCCTCAGCATTTTTTGTGTCATCTCCCCATTTATATAATTTCTATTCTTCTATCTTAGTTTGTTAACCTTTCTTATGGACTGTCTAATCTGCTATTAAACTCATCTTATAATTTTTTCCTTTTAAATATTACATCGCTCAATTCTAGAATTTCCATTTGATTATGCTACATTTCCCTTTATTAAGATTCCCTATTCTCTCCCTATGCTTATGCTATCCTTTAAACTCTTGAATATAATTATAATAGTTGTTTTCAAGTTCTTGTTTACTAATTTTATCACTTTTCCCATTTCTTTGTTTCTATTTTTCTGACTTTTCTCTGGTTGTGGATCACATATTTATGTTCATTTATATATATGTAGTAAATTTGATTGTACAGATGATATTGTAGACGTTACGTTTTTGGAGAATTTTGTCTACTTTCATAATAGAATTTTGTGTTTTGTTCCACTCGGCATTGAATTTGCTCAAGGATTAACATGTTCCTTTTGAGATTTATTCACAAACTTTTTAGGACTGGAATTATGTCTACCTTACGGTTCTGCTAATTCTGTTCCTAAAGTGTTGCTTTTCTCTAAGTTTTATTGCATATCTGGGATGTTTAGCAAAATGTCTCCACTGTGGCAGATCAGAATGCAATCATCTTCTAGCCCTGTGCAAACCCTGGGGTTTGGTTAGCTCACAGTTCCCCAGTATTTTTTTCCCTCTGGTAAATGCTTTTAGCATAGCTTTATGAAATTTGTCTAAATTTGGCTAAATATGAAATTAGCATATATACAGGTTAATATTCAGCCAAAGACTCAAAGGGCTCCCTATGCAGATTTCTGGAACTCCTTCTCTACTCAACTTCCTTTTCCCTCCTATCCTGTTTCCAGAAACTCCGACTGCTTCAATAGTCTTAAATTCTGATCTCTATCTTTTTTAGCTCAGTGATGTAGCTGTGCTCTGTTTTGGTTTTTTTTTCACTGCCCTGCAGTCTGAAAGGTGCCTTCAGGCAGAAAGCCACGGTTATTGTGGGGATTATCTTGTGGTTTCCCAGGTCTCAGAGAGCACAGTCTTCCACTACCTTTGGTTCAACATCAGAAAACAGTTATAATATTTATCCGGGTTAATGATTATTTAGTACAAGAAGGCTAGTGCACTTCATCATGGCAAGAAGCTAAAGTTCTAAAAAATAGTTAATGTAGGACTACTTGGTACAAGTGCCGTGTTCATCTTTGAGCTTTGCAGACAAATGGTACATCTCAGGCCTCGTGTAGTATAGTACCTTGTGGAAAAGACACCCAGATAATTAAATGCAATGATTTCAGAGAAGTTTTAATAGAGGAATGTATTCTGTGACATAGAGATTGAGAGGAGAGACATTTAACTGTCTGAGGAAGTCAGTATAGGATTCCTAAAGGAAATGGCATTTCACAGGGAATTTTTATATAGGATTCCTAAAGGATGTGGCATTTCACAGGGAATTTTTATTTTGCCAGCTGGAAAATAGAAAGATACCTTAAGCACATGTACAAAAGAGTGAAAGTGACTATGTGTCTCTGGAGGAAGGGGATATAGTAAGATGCACTACGTCATTATTGCATAGATTGCATAGGGCTGGAGAAAAACTGTTAAACCTGAAAAATACGGTCCAGATCATGCAAGTCCCTCAGTGTCACATTATATAGACAATCTTAGCCTGTATAGGAGCATAACAACATAATGATTAAAAGCGAGGTTTCTGTGAGTTCCAGTCCATGACGTTCTAGCTGGGACTTTGGGCAAATTTATAATAAACTTCATGGAGCCTTTTGATTTGTTTGTTTTTTTTAATATGATAATGCTAGGACCTGTCTTCTTATCCTATTGATGGTTACTTTAGCTAGTGTCTGTTAAGCAGTTAGCCCAGTGTCTGGCATTTAAGTACTCAAAATTGGTAGCTGCATATGTCATTGTTATTATTTCTGCCAAAAAAATGTAGCCAGGGTTGATTTGTGAGATGCTTTGTTTTGTGACGAGGTACGTATTTTCATTCAACCTTGTTGTCTGAATGCGGGATAAATCTCATGTAGCAGAATGATTAAAAGAAGGCTAGAAAGGGCAGAATATGGAATGTGCTGGAAGGCATGCTCAGTAGAGACCAAGAAGGACAATCTTCCGTGTGTGGAAATGGCATAGTAAGGGTGGCAAGCAGTGCCTCTTTGCCTTGACCTTTTTGGAGTGTATTTTACCTGCATTTGCTCTACAGCAGAGAAGCTCGATGAGGGGAGGTGATACTGAGACACTGAAATCTCATTGCCAGGTGTAATAAGCTCATATATTCACTTAAGAATGTTACAAAAATGGTGATACCATTTTTTTCTATTTGTGCAAGATTGTACTTTTTTAAATGGCCACAATGCTATCTCTAATCCCAGATATTTTTCTTATAATATAATGTTGACCTGAAGCAAATAAGTCTGGGTTGGTTTGTTATGGGAGCAGGAGTGAGTTCTGTGACTTGAGCCAAGGACACCTGAGTCCAAGTGACCTTAGTCTGGGTCATAAAAGATGATACAGGTGACATCAGGTTTTCTTGAGATACTTGCTCTTGAAACCAAACTACCTTGACATGAGAAAGTAAAGACTATAGAGGGAGGCTATGTATAGGTTTTGTGGGTGACAGTCCCAGCTGTGGTCCCACAACCAGTATCAACAATAACTACAACATCATTTTATGTATTTTCTCTTTAATAGTTACTAAGCATACAACTACCAGTACTTAAAATCCTCAGTTATTAACTCACAAAAATGTGAAGACTGACTGAGCTAGAAATTCTAACTGAAAAAGTGTAGCAGAGGTCATTGTACCAATGATATTGTTTAGTTTATTCTCATTAAAAACAATTTGCTGCCTATAAGAAACTGAAAAGAGTTTGCTGAAACTGGATTCTATCTCCCATAGCAATTATTTTGACAATGTTTTTGCCTTTTACCCATGATAATGCATTTGTTTTCTACTGAGGCATAATTTGTTTTTAAAAATAAGAAAATTATGCCTCTCTTGATGTAGACAAAACCAGGTGAGTTTAAGTAATTGGGGGAAAAGGCGTCACTTAAAATTATTTCTGCCAATTTGTCTCTTTTTCTTTCTGCCTCCACACTTCCTCCACACGGCTCCTTGCACACACTCTCAAATGTGGTCATAACAGTTGTCAATAACAACCAAAGATTAGGCTTTGTATGGAGAAAAACACTGAAAAAAAACACTGGAGCTGGAAACACCTCTAGTGGTTTGTTCCATTCTCCTTGAGGTTGATTCATATGAAGACAGCTCTGCTGTTCATGGTTTGGGATAACATCAGATCTCCAAACAGCCTGAAAAATGTTATTAAGGCCTTACACATAGGAAATGACTGTGCAAGCTATTGAGGCACCAAAGACAGATGTAGTGAACATTAAAACAATAATAATAATAAACACCAGGACACACTGATCCAATGGATGGACTGACGGTGGGACAAAACATTTTAATCTAAGACTTGTATTCTGTTGCTCTAATGGAAAAGAGTGGAGAAAGTGTTCTAACAGCAGCCTGATCATCCTGACCCATTTAGTGTCTATCCCACCCCCATTCCAACACACAGCATATCTCCATCAAACTGGCCAGATTCACCTTTTTTTAAATTTCTACCTAAATGCCGATCCTCTTCCTGTGACATACAGGGTTTTTTTTTGTTTTGTTTGTTTGTTTGTTTGTTTGTTTAACCCATTAGTTCTTTTTCCTTTGTCAACTGAATTCTTATATTTAAATATCATTTTATTCAATTTGTATTCATATCTCAGAAATTCTTATGTAGCTCTTCAACTACTTCCTTCTACAACTGACCACTGCACAAAGACCTAGAAACTGTTCCTCCAAAAGGGAGATAAGATGTTTAGTAAGTGCTTATTGATGATCAATCACTGAAATGGAAGTAGTGGTTTGCTGATATGTTTTAAAACAACTGATAAGAATAAATGGCTTAATACAGAGCTAATTTTGTAGGGAGCCTAAAAATATAATTAAACTGAGAAATTTGCCCCAGGAAAGGGCACAGGAGCACAGGGTACATAATTCTAATTATAATTTCAGGAAGTTTGTGGACTTCAGGTTAAGAACCCCTGTCTATGGCAATTCTGTGTGGAGCATGAGCTAACTCATTAGTATTCAGAATCAATCACCATTTATTGCAAGACTACTGTACGTCAGGCACTGAGCTAGGCACTCCTACTTTTACTTCAGCATAATCCTGATACAGACCAGAAATGTTCTTCCTTCTCTTCTGTTTTCCCCATGACAACTATTAACATTTCAAAAACCAAGTGTTCTTCCAATGAGCACATTTTGGGAAAGGCTAACGTAACCAAATTCTTATTTTAAAGGTAAGAAAACTAAAGCCCAGAGAGAAGTAACATGCCTAAACTCAAACGGTGAGTTGTTACAGATGGGAGCTAGGGTCCAGGTCTGTCTCCTAGGCCTGAGCTCTTCAACTACAGACCTCTACAATGAGAGGACTCTAGTCCAACGAATGACAAATTATCATAGTTCGAATTACACCAGAAGCTCACCTTGAAACAAAGATACAATAGCGAAGCAGTTTATTTGGGAGGTGCCAAAGGAATGGTGAAGGAAGGGGAAAATGAGACAGGGAAGGCAGTTGACATGGGGTTGATTATCAAATCATCTATTACTGTGGATGACTGGAGTTTAATTCTGCAGAGGAAACCCTGGAGAGCAGTGTTGGGCACACACCTTAGAGTTATCCCATATAAGCGATAAGGGAGCTCCAGTATTTATATACCTACTCCAGGAAGTTACAGGTTGAGTGTTATTTGGGGGATGTGGATGGGCTGCACTTCCAGCCTCCTTCATGATGGGCTTCCGTGGCCAAAGAAGACTCTTAATCAAAGAAATGCAGATGCTGGCAGTTGCAAGCCACTCGACATATACAAGAGATGGGAGAATATAGACAGGCCACTGATAATGTCTGCTACATGTGCATATTCACGTACATGGTCAGATCTGTGAGCCAGTGTATGGTGTATTATGTGGGAATTGGGAAACTTGATTTCTCGCTTAATATGTTTAAGCTCTGTTTGGAAAACCATAACTGAACACAACTTAGAGACCCAAGGAAGTGCTTCTGAAGCCAGCAGCCACGATGACAAAAGGTTTGTAAAGCAGGCCAAGTTGGTTGATGGCTCTGGGTTTATTTAGCCTACAGAAGGGAAAGTTGAAACAGAGCTTAATTATAATCCACTGAATCAAATCACTTTGTAAATTCTGTTAATTCTATAACCACAGTGACTTTCTTTTCCACCCCTCAAGTC
Organism: Mandrillus leucophaeus; assembly: GCF_000951045.1. Lineage (NCBI taxonomy): Eukaryota > Metazoa > Chordata > Mammalia > Primates > Cercopithecidae > Mandrillus > Mandrillus leucophaeus. Next base: position 37,673 of record NW_012107530.1, read on the forward strand.
TTTGTTTAAGCTGTCAATATTTATCACCTATATCTGTCATTTTCTTGACTTTTAGATCGAATGCTGTTTTTTCTAAAAAAACAAAACAAAGCACACAAACAAACATGCACACAACAAAAGCAACAACAACAAACATTTTGTGGTATCCCATTTAGTATCTGGATATAAAAATCATAGATAATGTAATCTATAAACATATCATTTCACAAACTGCAATATAATGCCCTGAACTTAATACATGAAGAAATAAAGGGAAGTAATTTGTAACAAAATAACAACATTTTAGCAATGCAATTGCTGGAGCACATCACACTCGAGTATATGAGCAAGGAGTGAAATGCTTGCACTTCTTCACAGAATTATATTGCATGCCATAAGCACAAATGCAGATCAGCACAGGTGTGTTACAATGGAATTCAAATGCCATTAGCAGTGTGAGTGTGTGTGTGTGTGTGTATATATATATATATTAAATTCTATTTTTTTTATATATATATATAAAATAGAGTTAAATGCTAGGGTCAGACTAGTATAAAAAAGGATATTTAACTTTTACATGGAATGCAGGACAATTCTTCGTTGTTTGGGGCTGTCCTTTGCAATGCAAAATGTCTGTCATTCCTGGCTCTTGTCCACTAATACCAGTAACAAATCAAATGATCCCATTAAATTTTAAAACATGCCCTGTGACCAGTATTAGTTCCAGTGAGAAGCACTGACTCATTACAACAAAATCTTCTGATAGAAACAACATGTGATATTAAAAACAAAGAAGTATATACCTAAAGTCCATAAATAAAGAAGAGCCAGTGTTCCAGTAACTGCTCTGAGAAGCTCTGATATTCTCTGGGTCGCACAGAAGCATGGGAGACTATCAATGCCCCTTCCATAGTTCATTCTCTCCTGGTGATTCAGGTAGTGAGTCAGCTAGTAGTGGTGTTTGGAAAAACTTGGAAGTTCCTTGTCCACATGTTTGTGTGCCCTCTCTGTAGCCTCTGGATCTAGGTTCTTGAGTATACAATGCACTATGGACTGTTTGTGGCCTGGTGCAATCAGGGTCATGGAAGATGGATAGAATAAGTAGAAAGGGTGGTAATGGAATGGTCAAACCACAAGATTGACAACTTCTTCTTCTGGGAAGGGTCCCAAGCAAGAGTCCTCCAGGTTCTTCAGGTTAGGTGATGCTGAGGAAAGCCAAAGAGCATCTGACACCATCTCCTAGTTCTTGGTACCTGTTAGCATATGCCTTTCATCAGTCTTTGTCAAACATACCCATCTAAGTCCCTGAATGACCAAGGAGAATGAATAGAGTTACCTCTCACAGGGGTAGGAAGAAGACGTGAAGTGGAGGGCAGGAGGTGAAGGAAACCTAGAAATTTAGGTTAAATTAGCCTGCTGAAAACATAAAATGTCTTCAAAATCTCATACTTTATCTTTCATTATGTAGTTATTTATTTATTTGAGTCAGTGTTTCATTGCTGCCCAGGCTAGAGTGCAATGGTGCAATCATAGCTCACTGCAGCCCACAACTTCTGGGCTCAAGTGATCCTCCCACTTCAGCCTCCGGAATACCTAGGACTACAGGCACACTCCACCATGCATGGCTAATTTTTTTAAAAAAATTTGTAGAAACAGTGCTCACTATGTTGCCCAGGCTAGTCACAAACTCCTGGGCTTAAGCGATCCTCTCTTTGTGGCCTCCCAAAGCACTGAGACTACAGGTGTGAGTCACCACAACCCAGCCTCATGCTTTATCTTTAAAACTTTATAATTTTTATATTCCATAGTACATCAGTGTTTGTTTCTTATACATATTTTGGTCTTGTGTGTATGTCTCTGCGTTTGTGTGTATATATATATAATCTTACTAACTAAAGCAGGTTTGATCAAAACTGACATTTCAGAAATAAATGTTATCTTTCTCCTATGGCTTCAAGTTACCACCAGTGGGTGCAAACATTTTCATTTAAAAGGTGTTGAGCTTATTGTTATTTGAACATAGGGTATTTTAGGTCCTTTCCAGATTCCTGTAGCTCTTCAAGGTACTGGAGTAATGATGGTGCATACGGAGCATGGATTTAGCAGGAGAAAAATCTATACTTTCAGATATATATATATGTATATATATACACACACACATGCACACACATATATATTTATATATATATATATATACACACACACACAATCTTCTGTGTCTGGCTGCTTTTACTCAGTGTAATGCTTTTGAGATTAATCCATGCTTTTGCATATATCTGTAATATATTCTTTTTTGTTTCTGAGTAGTATTTTACCATATATATGTATTAAAATTGTTTATACCTTCTCCTGCTAATGCATATTTAGGTTGTTACCAGTTTTTAATCTAGCATAAATAATGATTCTGCAAAGATTTGTATACAAGCATTTTTATGGACATATGCTTTAATTTCTCTTGGATAAGTGCCCAGAAGTGGAATTGCAGATGCCACAAGGCTCCGTTAGGAAAGCAGGGTCATCGTGGTGCTGCTGATGTTTTGTCTGAATGCCTATCTAGTGACAGCTCATGTACCATCACTTTCCCTATTTCATGAAAGAGATTGTGTATAATTATTAAGATTTCTTCCTTAGATGTTTGAAATTAATCATCATAGATGTCATCTTGGCTGGGATTTTTCTTTCTGAAACATTTTTAGTTAGAAATAAAATTATTTTTAGATAGACTATTTGGAATTTCTATTTTCTCTTGTCAGTTTTGGTTATGTGTGTTTTCAAAGGATTCTTCCGTTTCCTATCAGAAGTTAAATTTATTGGCATAAAGTTATTTATAATAGACCTTATTATTCTTTTAGTGACTGTAAAATTTGTAATCATGTTCCCTTTTTTGTTCTTGATATAAATAATTTGTGTCTTCTTTGTTTTCTTGGTGTGTTTAGATAGAAGTTATTAGTTTTATTGTTCTTTTTTTAAAAATCAGCTTTTGGTTTCATTTATTTTCTCTGCTATTTGTACATTTTCTATTTGGCTGATTTCTGCTCTTATCTCTACTATTTTATTCTTTCCACTCACTTGAAATTTTATTGTCTCACCTTTTTGTAGCAGATTAACATGTAAGTTTAAATCATTGATTTGACTCTTCATTACTTTCTGATATAATCACTTGAAGTTATACATCTTCTAGGTACTATTTTAATTGTGTCCCACACATTTATTTTTATTTTCATTCAGTTCAAAATATTTTTAAATTCCCCTTGTGATTTCTTTTTTAACCTGAGTTACTTACAACTACGTTGTTTATTTTTAGATCTCTTTCTGTTTTTAATTTCTAATTTAATTCTGTAAAATCAGAGAACATATTCTTTATTATTTCAATCTTTCAAAATGTGTTGATTTTAATAAATTAAAGGATTCACTTTGTGTTCCTATTCCCAGTAATTATGATCTTGTGATGCCTGTTATCCGATGTCTGCAACTGGTTTTTTTCCTCATATATTTTGCCCAGTTTTTTACTTGTTTACAGTAGCAGTGCAAGTGCTGTACCAGCTACTTCATCATGATGCAAAGCATTGCTGACTCATTAAATCTGGCTCCTAGTGATTAATTTCCTTTACTGTCATCCATTCAGGTCTTAATATAGATGTCATTTTCTCCTCTAAGAGGAAAAAAAGAGACCTCCTCTAGAGGTCTCTCCTGACTGCTCACCTCACTGAAAACTTGGTTAGAACTCTCTTTCATGTCTTTTTTTCTTCAGCATACACAGTATTTACTCCTTACATAGCACATATCCACACTGTTGTATTTGCCTGCTACTTTTTCACTTGCCTCCAACAAAGCATATACATTTTATATATATCTTTGAGCCATATACAATTTTTGCTATTTGATCATTTTTGAGATACAAAATGGAAGGTTTCCCTTGGTTCAAACTAACATGTATACAAAAAAAATTATTATTTATACATACACAAAGAAGTGGTGAGATCTCAAAATAGTACTGGTCTCTTTTAAAATGTTATTAATGGGAGGGTTCTCCTTTATAGTAATCCTTTCCCAGAACTTTTGAAAGTGGCCCTACCACATTCTCTAATTCTTATTAGAATTACAGAGGCTGCTATGAGGATCAAATAAGGTCATGTACACGGAACACTTTAAAAAGTGTTGGGCCCATGATAAGTGCCCAATATGTTCAGTTGTGACTGCTGTTTCGTTGGTGTTTTTAGGCGGTGGTTGCCTCAGCTAAGCCTTGTCTTTGCTGGATGCCAGTCAAGTTCCTCAGACTATGGCTCTCCATGATATCCCTGCCTCAAGGCAGCCCTTCTGGACCCCTGTTCAGTCTTTCCTGCAGCTCCTTACTTTTAGTTAACCCTGAGGAAAGGGAGTCCCTTCTTTTGTGACAATGATTAGTTACCCTGGGCTTCAGGTTCGTTGGGAAAATCCTTGCACTTAATCCCTTAATCTCTCCCAGAAGTGTCTCGGGTCTCTAGAATCAGCGTTTTGACCAGCTTCTCTCAGTCCTGAGGTGGAGAGGGGGGTTTATCTGAGGCACATGTACTAGCACTTTTATGCTTTTCATTTTAAATCTCTTCAGCAATATTTGGCTTTCTTGACCAGAGTTTCTAGACTAAGCTCTGGATTTGGGTGTCCTAGAAATAATGTTCTTCCAATGGCAGGAGCCACTGTCCCAGAAACCTGGTGTTTCTGTTACTGCTTCTGAAAGAAGCTCCCAGAGATGGAAGGCAAAATTAGTATCACTGTCCCGCCTCAACCTTCAGTTGAACAATGGTGAAGAAGGCCCATGTTGGGAGGTCTTAAAATCTCATTCTTGGCTACTCACTTGCTGAGTGACTTGGCCAAGCCCTGCTCCCTGCGTAGACTGCAATTTCCTCATATGTTCAAAGTCTTTTTAGTTCTCGGGTTCCATGACCTGCTTGAGTTTATTTTGAAATGTATTTTAGGGATTTATATACCTAAGAAATTGGGGGAATCCCTTATTTCTCAACCACTTTTTCCTTGTACAGCACAAACTCTAGTAGTTTTTTAACTGAAGTTTCTCGTCCTTCCCCCTTAAGTGGAAGCTTAATTAATTACTTAGGAAGGAGCCTTGTGCCCTCACCTTAACAACAGGGAATGGACCTTAATTCTAGAAGAACTTTGCATCCTCCCTCAATCATGTGAGCGAACATGTCAGCTCCCACCTTAAGGGTACCACTTTTCAATAATAACTTGGAGGATAATGGTTCTTAGCCACCTACCCACATCAGAGTGTTGCCAATACACAATATTTAAAAGGCACTCTGGAGTAGTGCTTCTTAATGATAACTGAGTGGAAAATGGCAGTAATCACAGGTGCATATACATCTGTGGGCTGTATTAGCCATGGTCCTTTGGAGGCTGTAGGGGCTGCTGAGTTGATGGGGAAATTGTAGGTATGTGGGCTCAGGTTCCGTGAGGAGCAATTACAGCACAGACTGCAGAGCCATTGTGGGAGGAAACTGCCACATGTAATTGAAGAGCATAATATGATAAATCAATGGTGTAAAAAGGAGAGAAAAGCATGAAATCCACAACAGCAAGCTGGCAAAGAAACATCTTGTTTTAGATTATTTTGTGTTCTATTTTCCTGTGTATAAAGGACGCTATAGAAATCAGGCCAGGACTAAATCCTAACTTTGCCTTTTACTAGTGGTACTATCTTGGGCAAATCACTTACCCTCCCTTAGGGTTAGTTCCTTCCTCTGTGAAAACTAGAGTTGTAACGCTTTGCAAAATCCTTCCAAGGAGTAAAGGAACTGCCATATGTAAAAAGCAACTTGTGATGACACTTTAAGTCAGCAAAAATATTTCTGAGTGCTGATTGTGTGCCAGGCACTGTACTAGTCATAAAGGAAATTCAAATAAAAATGAGACAATTCCTGCCTTTCAGGAGAATAGAAGCTACTGGATGAGACAGACATAATTCCTCAAGATCAGAAGGTAAACTATTGGTTTATCCTGAGAAAATCCAGCTACATTTTTTTCAGATACTTTAAAGATTTGTCTGCTTCCATTTTGTTGTTAAAAAGGATCATTTGCATAATCAAGTAAAAGTATATTTATCTGCATATTTCATTCAAGGACATCACTGTGTTACCATTTTAGCAACACTATCATAATCATGAACTAATCTATTTGTAGTGCCATCCATGATTCTGAGGGTTTGAGAATATCTCTTTTTAAAAAAATCAATAATTAAACTGAATTGTCAAGTAAAGCCAATGTTCTAAATTGTATTATTCATAAGCAGTAGCCATCTAAAATGAGAGTTGCATCCAAGAAAACTCAAGATTAGATTTGAGAGTCTAGAGAACAAGCCATTGAAGGATGGAGATTCCCTGGGCCCTAAATAATCAATCTGGATTCCCCTAACTCTTCACAAATCTTGGTCAACCTTCTTGACTGTGGGGAATGTGATAGGAAGTGCCTGAGGTTCTTACTTGAATAACATTGCTATATTCTTGTCTCCTTTGTAAGCATCGTCACTTTGGGTCCTGTCAGTCTTTTTAAGCAATCAAACACTGTTTAAATGCTGCCATTGGTGCAGTCCCAGACTGGAACCAATCCATATGTCCACCAACTGGTGAATGTAAAAACAAGCATAAGATATGCATACAATAGAATACTCTTCAGCAATTGAAAGAAACAAATTGCTGATAAATTATAAATGAAAGAATCCAGACACAGCAAACCACACATTGTATGCTTCCATTGATACAGCCTTTTCAGAAAAGGCAAACCTGTAGAGACAGAAAGCAGATCAGTGGTTGCTGGGGGTTAGCTGTGGGAATAGGAATTGACCACAAGTTGGTATGAGGGACCTTTTTGGGTGATAGAAATGTTCTAAAGTGGATTGTGGTGATGATTGTACAACTGTGTAAATTTACTAGAAATAACTCAACTGTGCACTTAGGATGGGTGGGTTCTATGCTATGTGTTTTATATCTCAATAAAGCTGATTTTAAAAGAAAGCATTTTAAAAGACAACTGTGCCTTGGAGGCAAATAAAAACATATTGTGGATGGAAAAGAAACATGGTTGTGATAATTGCCAAGGAATGAATGTTTGGCATATTACTAACTGTTCAACTCTGTAGAAGTTGAATGCTCAAACTTCAATTTGAGCCCAATTCTCAGTATGTCTGGGAATATGACCTTCTCAGGGGCCTCCTGCTTGACCAGTCGTCTCCCAGCTTTGTCAGCTTTCAGCACACAGAATGTCAATACAGGAAGGCGCCTAAAGTACCAGGGCTTCAGAGCCTGACAAACTTTGGTTTGAACTCTGGCTTTGTCATTTACCAGCTGTGTGACATGGGGCATATAATTTGAGTTCTCCAACTTTTGGCTATTTCACACATAAAATGAGACTAACAATTCATCTGTACTGGGCCAGTTATGAGAATCATATAAGATTGTTTCAATTAGCTATTGCTGTTTGACAAACAAACCCCAACTCAATGGATAAAAACAAACATTTTATTACATCTAATGATTCTGTGAGTCATGAACTTAGGATGGGTTTGTTTAGACAATCTGTGTGGGATCCGCAGGGCATCAACTGGGGCTGTGCGTGCTTGGATCCACTTCCAAGATATTTTCTTTACTCCTGTGGGGCTCCTCCATGACCCTTGTGCTGTTTCTCTACATGGCACCTCATGCCAGGGCCTTTCTGTGGGATTTGGGCTTTTCACAGCGTGGTGGTCTCAGATACTTGTATTTCTTAACTGGCAGCTGGCTTCCTATAGGCAGGAAGCAGAAGCTGCTGGTGAGCTAAAGAATGATCCAACTTTACTTCTATGTTATTGGTTAAAGCAGTCACAGGACCCACCCAGACAGAAGCTGACCTCACCTCTTGATGACGTGGAACAAGTTCACATTTTTACAAGAGAATATGGGTTGGGAGACACTATATGGACATATTTGGAAAATGCAACCTTCCCCGGAAACAATGACCACAGAGTGCAGGGGCCAGCAAACATTTTCTATAAGAGCCAAATAGTAAATATTTTAGACTATACAAGTCACATAGTCTTTGTCACAATTACTTAATTCTGCCTTCATAGCACAAAGGTGGTCATAGATAATACCTAAAAGAATAGTTACAGATGTGTTCCAGTAAAACTTGATTTACAAAAACAGAAGAGGATAGACTTGGTCCATGGGCTATATAGTTTGCTGACCTCTGACACAATGCATGACATGTAATAAGTACTCAGTAGTGACAAAAATTATTATTGTATTGTTACTAAGAACTTTTGGAAACCATCCAGTCCACTGCTCAACCTCCTGTCTCTTTACAGATGTAACCTGACTGAGCCAGAATTTAGTTTAGTGCTACCGGCCACATATCTGCAAACTCTTTTACTTCACCCCATAACTTGAACCTATACTTTGGGTCCCAGTTAATGCCATCCTCTCTTCCACCAACTCCACACCAGGCTCTTTCTCTCTTCCTCACTGCCAGGGGGCAGCAGGTTTGGTGGGGTCTGAAACCTATAAAATATGATTGAGCCCTTTAAGAGTACAAAAATACAAAGTTAGGAGTGAAAATGAATGTTTATTAGAATGAGAAAAGAAATCACAATAAATTACAAATTTAAGAATGCAGCCAAATACTACAGCTATAACAAAATTCAAAAATGGCACATAGCCTGACATACTGTAACACTTTATATGCTATAATTTGATCGATTTTTTAAAAAATTTGTGATGTTATTTTCTGTAAAGAACAAAGATGTAGGCCAGGTGTGGTGGCTCATGCCTGTAATCCTAGCACTTTGGGAGGCCGAGGTGGGAGGATTGCCTGAGCTCAGGAGTTCAAGACCATCCTGGGCAACATGGTGAAATCCCATCTCTACTAAAACTACAAAAAAAAAATAGTCGAGCGTGGTGGCATGCGCCTGTAGTCCCAGCTAATCAGGGGGTTGAGGCAGGAAAATTGCTTGAACCTGGGAGGCAGAGGTTACAGTGAGCCAAGATCATGCCACTGCACTCCAGCCTGGGTGACAGAGCAAGACTCTGTCTCAAAAAAAAAAAAAAAAAAAAAAGAAGAAAGACATAGTTTTCTTCTATCACAGTTAGTCAAATTAAAAAAAAAAAAAGTATTAATAGTTTAGATTGTGGCATCCTAATTAGGGAAAAGGAGTCAGGGTGGGGGGACCAGGGAAAAGCAAAGAGATAAAGCAGGTAAGCTGTAGGTCTGCCTTTTTTTATGGCCCAGAACATAGAGCCATCCTGTGCAAATAACATACATAATTCAGAAATCTCCTGCCTATCATCAAATGCCTCAATTTATCAAACACCTAAACTAACAGAAGAATGTAAGTTAAGCTCCCCACTACTTTAGTATTATCAATCAGCCCAAGAGCTATCCTCATATAAAATCTCCAGCAAGCCTTTGTTTCCTTCCAATCAGCTCCTCTCTTGCTGGCTGTCCTTTGCCTCATTGCAACATATTTTACTACTTTCTCTAGTGAATCTGCCTTTCTCTACCTATGACTGTCTTGGTAAATTCTCTTACCCCTGCCTTATCAGCCCAGGTAGTCATCACTCATCTGCAACACAGATAAATTCCTTTCAGCAATAACTCTTTATTAATAATGTCATGCAAAATGTTAGGATTATTGTCCAATTAGGGAAAAGCTTTATTTTCTTTCATATGTAAACAGTATTTCTTCAGGTTTCTTTGTGTAGTGACTTATCTTGAATACTTTTTGAATTAATGAGTAACAAGTTTGTTAGCATTTTTTTAAAAGTAAGTTTGTAAAAAATACCCTTGTTCTCGTGGCAAATGATTGGTTTTATATTCTCTTCATTGCCATTAGCATTCCAAGTCAAATCTACAGAATATCTTCAAATTTTTCAACTTGTTATATGATTCACTTGACTCATTAATTGGAGTATCAAGCCACCCAACAGCCTGTCTTTATTGCCATGTGAAAGTTATCTTTTCCTTTTAATGAATTACTTTGTTTGGTAATTTTTGTTTTTGTTATAATTTGCTTCTCAGTATCAGAAAACTTCTATCCATTTCTTTGCTCATCTTGATCATTATTGTTTCATGTTTCATTCATTGTAAAACAGTTTCTAATTTTTATCACAAAAATTTTCAAATGTACAAAAAATTGAAAAAACAATGATGCTGTGAAAGGAAAATTAAAACTTGGCACCCCAATTCATGATGCCAAAAGAAAAAAAAAATAAGCTGAAAGCTGAGACATGCAAGAAGCTACCTTTCCTTTTGTTCCTAAGCAGAGAGCTCCAGATAAAAGGCCAAATACCTCCACAGGTAGCTACTCTATGTTCACCTTATCTTATATGCAGTGCCAGTTACTGAGGAGACAAATACATAATTGACTGCTCTCCTACCTGCTCCTGTTTCCTTGCAATATGTAGATTCAGTAATGTGACCATACACTCCCTCTTTCCCCTCCAGCCTGCTTTTCCCCTTTAAATTTGAAGCCCTCAAAATCATCTTTGAAGGAAGGCACATGTTAGTGTAGGCAGATAATTAGACATGAGCAGGAGAGGAATCCCCAGGGGGGAAAAGCTCTGCAAAATCTCATGCCCCAGAGACCACCCAAAACATGCATGCTAAATATAAGCAGAGAGGAGGGGAGATTCTGTGCAGAAAGTAACTCCCCAGGACCCCCCTTAAGATGCCCTGTAATCACTCTTTCTGTGGTTAAGCTGTGAGAACATAGCTAGCTACATGTTGGTAAGAAGGGAAGAAGGGCAAGGGGGAAAGTCCTAAGAGGTACACAGGTACAGTAAGTACAGATTTAATCACTATATGACCTTCTTGGGGTGGCGGTAATGAGCAACCCCACCATTAGGTAGGAGTTGTATTGATCCCAGGCCTGCACATGAACATCAATTGACAGTAAGGGAGAATCCCACAAGCCTGGGAGGGAACTATGTGGGGCCAAAGGTGGAGACTTAAGACAAAAGCTGGAACTTAAAGAAATAGTCCAGCATAACACAAACCGCAAGGCAGAACTTTCAGAGCTGCTCCCAGCCAGCTTAGCCCACTTCTTTCTTAGAGTGTATTATTTCTCTCCCATTAATAAATATTTTGCTTACTTTACTAATTGGTCTCTTGGCCAAATTCTTTCCTCCAAGATATCAGGGGAACCCACCCCCGATAATTCAATGTAGGTTCTTTTCTATTTCCCTGTGTCGGCCAGTCTGAGAAATAAAGGGAAAGAGTACAAGAGAGAGAAATTTTAAGCTGGGTGTCCAGGGGAGACATCACATGTTGGCAGGTTCTGTGATGCCCCCTGAGCCGCAAAACCAGCAAGTTTTTATTAGCAATTTTCAGAGGGGAAGGGGTGTACAAATAGGGTGTGGGTCACAGAGATCACATGCTTCAAGGACAACAAAAGATCACAAGGCAGAAGGTCAGGGCGAGATCACAAGGTCAGGGGAAAACTAGAATCACCAATGAACTTCCATGTCCCGCTGTGCATGCATTGTCATTGATAAACACCTTAACAGGGTTCAAGAGCAGAGATCCGGTCTGACTAGAATTCACCAGGCTGGAATTTCCTAATCTTAGCAAGCCTGAGGGTGCTGCAGGAGGCCAGGGCGTGTTTCATCCCTTATCTGCAACTGCATAAGGCAGATACCCCCAGAGCGGCCATTTTAGAGGCCCCCCCCCGCCCCAGAAATGCATTCTTTTCCCAGGGCTGTTAGTTATTAATATTCCTTACTGGGGAAAGAATTCAGCGATATTTCTCTTACCCATTTTCGGTAATAAGAGAAATATGGCTCTGTTCTTCCCGGCCCACAGGCAGCCAGACTTTAAGATTATCACCCTTGTTCCCTGAAAATCTCTGTTATCCTGTTCTTACGGTGCCCAGATTTCATATTGTTCAAACACACATGCTCTACAAACAATTTGTGCAATTAATGCAATCATCACAGGGTCCTGAGGTGACATTCGTCCTCAGCTTACAAAGGTGATGGGATTAAGAGATTAAAGACAGGCATAGGAAATTATAAGAGTATTGATTGGGGAAGTGATAAACATCCATGAAATCTTCACAATTTATGTTCTTCTGCCCTGGCTTCAGCCTGTCCCTCCATTCGGGGTCCCTGACCTCCCACAACACTCTTGGAGTGTATTATTTCTCTCCCATTAATAAATCTTTTGCTTTCTTTACTAACTGGTCTCTTGGCCAAATTCTTTCCTCCAAGAAGACTAGGAACTGAGGACCTCACCCTTCCTTGTAACACACAGACCACAGACTGTTTCTGTGAGTCTGTGTTTTTTCTCCCAGGCATTGTCCTTAACCTTGGCAAAATAAACTTCTAAATTGATTGAGCTTTGTCTCGGATACTTTTTGATCTACAGTGCAATAAATATCCACTAATTTTTATCTGATTTTTCCTTCAATTCTTCAAAAATTTTGAAGGCACAAAACAAGGCATCCTTTGTGTATGTCCAAATCAAGAGTCAGTAAATCCTCACTTGATTTAATGAGATGTTCCAATATGTCTTTCCAGTTAAAATAGTGTATTGATGCTGGGTGGGGTGGCTCACGCCTGTAATCCCAGCACTTTGGGAGGCCAGGATTGGTGGCTGAGGTCAGGAGTTCGAGACCAGCCCGACCCACATGGATTGGGAGGCCAAGATGGGTGGATCACCTGAGGTCAGGAGTTCGAGACCAGCCTGAGCAACATGGAGAAACCCCATCTGTACTAAAAATACAAAATTAGCCAGTCATGGTTGCACATGCCTGTAATTTCAGCTGCTCAGGAGGCTGAGGTAGGAGAATTGCTTGAACTCGGGAGGCAGAGGTTGCAGTGAGCTGAGATGGCGCCACTGCACTCCAGCCTGGACAATAACAGCAAAACTCCGTCTCAAATAATAATAATAATATAAAATAAAATGATGTATTGAAACGTTCCCAACTTTCTGCATAAAATTTTGAATCTTATTCATGTTCAGATATGTGAAATACATAAAATCTATTCTACCAAATCCAGACCTAAGTGTATTCCCATTTCAACTTCCTCATGACTGGACCCCAAAAATGCCTTCAGCCTATTTTATGCCACATGACACTACTGAATGTTACATGAAGGTAGGGTCAGAGTAAAAAAGATCTAAGTCTTAACTAAATATAATAAAAATACCTTAATTTTGAAAATATAAGAACAAATGAATACTTTGCTTAATTTTACCCCCATGTTAGTTTTTTGTTTTTTGATTTTTTTTAAGAGTAAGTGGAGAAGGTAGGTAATATAGTCCAATAAGAATTATGGCTTACAAATCAGCAACCTCTTTCACTAACTGAATTGTGACACCCATTATAAATCTGTCTTTTTCTTCAAGTCTGGTTCTGTGTACCTAGCTCATTGAGAACCTGCTTTAGCCTAGCTTCAATTGCAAAAATATAAGAACAGAAGAAAATTTCAGATACTCAAGACAAAGTCATGAGAGATATTTGATTGATATAATTTCCTTGGGTTTTCATTCTTGGTATTATATCTCGCCAAACTTTATCCTTCTATAAACAAAGGGCTTGATTTTCACCAAGTCTCCATTTTGTGCATCACAAATATAATCAAGTCATATCCTTTAGTTAAAAATGTATTGCCCCAGAGGCAAAAAAATAAAAGTCCACACAATTCCCCATAATTTCCTATACAATCATTCCAGAAAACAGAAGGCAATTGATTTTCACCAGCACACACATTAATTTTTATGACACCCTCTCTGAGTTTTGGAAACAAATGAAGTTATTAATATTTGAAGATGTAGGGTAGCATTTTCTGACCCATCTAATTAAAGAGACTCCATTGCAACCAAACAAGGAGAGGGGTCTAAATCCAAAGTCTAGAATTCAAGCTGGGCCAATGAAAAGCTCTACCATTGTGAAGGGAAGTTGGTGTTTGGAAACATTGCAGGCATTGAATGCATCTTCAAAATTGATGTTTCTCAATCTCATGTGAACAAATTGGAGAGCATGTGGAAATAGGCAAAAAGAGATAAGAAGTCCCAACTTTGAGTCTTCAGTGCCACCCTGAAAAAGGGCTGAGATTGGTTTATATCTTCCTACAGTAGAAACAATGATCTCTACCTCCAGAATACATTTTAAAAGAAGATTAGGCTATAAAAATGAGGGTTTCTTTTAACTGCAGAGCTATGTAAAAATGTTAGTGCTGTTTTTAAAATGGCCACTTATTTAGAAACATTTTTTAGTTACCATCAAATTATCCTACTTTTTAGTGATAAAGAGACCAAAAAATAAAGAAGGAGTTGTGTTTAAGGAAATGATAGTCCAAGTTTTCCAGACTTTCCCATCCATTCAGTGATAATTATTAAAGGTCACCTTAATATTCTCAAAGAGTAGAGATTTGAAGAAGTTCCTTCCTCTGTCTGCTTTAGTTTCCCCAGATGAAAAAGAAAGTGTGTCTCTATGACTTCTAGGCTTCCTTTCAGTTATTCCTTTCAGATATTTCCCAACTCCAAATATCTAACAAGGTCAAGAGGTTACTGTTGCCCTTCACCCCTCCCACAACTTTTGGGAACTTCTCTGTAAGTGACAACTGTGGTGTTTCTCCTGCACAGCCTAAGAATGGAAGAGGGGCCCTCCCCCGAACGCCACCATCAAGCAGTCCTCTATGACCAGGCATGTAGGAAGGGATGACACTGAGGAGCCATGCTTACAGAGGACTTTTTAAATGAGCACTGAGATTCTCTCACTAATGAACTTTATTTAAAAAAAAAAATTCAATAGTTATTGGGGAACAGGTGCTTTTTTGTTTACATGGATAAGTTGCATAGCGGTGATTTCTGAGATTTTGGTGCACCCATCACCCAAGCATTGTACACTGTACCCAGTGTGCAGTCTTTAATCCCTCACCCCTCTCCCACCTTTCCCCTCAAGGCTCCAAAGTCCATTATATCATTCTCATGCCTTTGCCTCCTCATAGTTTAGCTGCAACTTGTAAATGAGAACATATGATGTCTGGTTTTCCACTTCTGAGTTACTTCACTTAGAATAATGGTAACCGATTCCATCCAGGTTGCTGCCATTACCATTATTTCATTCCTTTTTATGGCTGAGTAGTATTCCATGGTATATATATACCACATTTTCTTTGTCCACTAGTTGGTTAATGGGCATTGAGGCTGGTTCCATATTTTTGCCATTGGAAATTGTGCTGCTATAAACATGTGTGTGCAAGTGTGTTTTTTATATAATGACTTCTTTTCCTCTGGGTAGATACCCACTAGTGGGATTGCTGGATCAAATGGTAGATATACTTCTCATTCTTTAAGAAATCTCCATACCATACTGTTTTCCATAGTGTTTGTACTAGTTTACATTCCCACCAGCATTGTAAAACTATTTCCTTTTCACCACATTTCTATGGTATTGGTTGTATTAGGTTGGTGCAAAAGTAATTGCAGTTTTTGCCATAACTTTTGTGCCAACCTACTACTATCTCTCATTTTGTTTCCAATTGAGCTTATTTGGATCTCTTCTCTTCTTTTCATGGTTAATCTCACTAATAGTGTATCCATTTTCTTTATGTTTTTCTAAGAATCAGCTTTTTGCTTCATTTATCTTTTGTGTATTTTCTTTCCATTTCATTTAGTTCTGCTCTGAGCTTTGTTATTTCTTTTCTTCTGGGTTAGAGTTCAGTTTGTTCTTGTTTCTCTAGTCCCTTGAGCTGTGACATTAGGTTGTCTATTTGTGCTTTTTCATATTTTTGATGTAGGCATTTAATGCTATGAACTTTCCTCTTAGCACTGCTTTTGCTGTATCCCAGAGGATTTCACAGGTTTTGTCACTATAGGTTTGATAGATTGTGTTCAGTTTGAAGAATTTTTTAATTTCCATCTTGATTTTATTGTTGACCCAAAGATCATTCTGGAGTGGATTATTTAATTTTCATGTATTTGTGTAGTTTTGAGGGATCCTTTTGGAGTTAATTTCCAATTTTATTCCACTGTGGTCAGAGAGGGTACTTGATATGATTTTCATTTTCTTAAATTTACTGAAACTTGTTTTGTGGCCTATCATATGGTCTGTCTTGGAGAATATTCCACGTGCTGATGATAAGAATGTATATTCTGCAGTTGTTGGGCAGAATGTTCTGTAAATATCTGTTAAGTTCATTGGCTACAGGGTATCGTTTAAGTCCATTGTTTCTTTGTTGACTTTCTGTCTTCATGACCTGTCTAGTGCTGTCAACAGAGTATTGAAGTCTCCCACTATTATTGTGTTGTTGTCTGTCTCATTTCTTAGGTCTAGTAGTAATTGTTTAACAAATTTGGGAACTCCAGTGTTAGGTGCATATGTGTTTAGGATTGTGATATTTTCCTGTTGGGCTAATCCTTTTATCATTATATAATGTTCCTCTTTGTCTTCTTTAACTGTTGTTGCTTGAAATTCTGTTTTGTCTGATATGAGAATAGCCAGTCCTGCTCACTTTTGGTTGCCATTTGCATGAATATCTTTGTTCACTCCTTTACCTTATGCTTATATGAGTCCTATGTGTTAGATGTGTCTCTTGAAGACAGCAGATACTTGGTTGGTCGATTTTTATCTGCCATTTTGTATCTGTTAAATGGATCATTTAGGCCATTACATTCAACGTTAGTATTGAGACATGAGGTAATATTCTGTTCATCCTGCTAGTTGTTGCCTGAATACCTTGTTTTGTTTTTTTTTTATTGTGTTATTGTTTTATAGGCCCTGTGAGATTTATGCTTTAAGGAGGTTCAATTTTGGTGTAGTTCAATGTCTTATTTCAAGATTTAGAACTTCTTTTAATATTTCTTGTAGAGCTGGCTTGGTAGTGCTACATTCTCTCAGCATCTGTTTGTCTGAAAAAGACTTTATTTCTCTTTCACAGTACCTAAGAGCAGGTTTGGGAGTGAGGTTTCCAGCTCTATGTTCACCAACTTTGGGGTCTTAGGCAAGATACTCAATCTCACTGAGCCTCAACATCCCCATTTATCAAATGAAATTAACTGCATTGGCCTTAGTGTTGCTATGAAGGTTAATTGAGTTACTAGAAGTGGAGTGCAAAGAGCTTGACATTTACTGAATGGTTGATAAACATTACTATTTTATTATTATTTCTGGGAGAAATGGAGAGACAGCATATGGGGAAACTGTTAGGGAGTGGCATTAACAGGAGACGACAGTGAGTCCTGGTAGCCTTGAGAGCAGAAACTTGGGACTGATGATGAAAAGGCTTAATTTGAGAAGAGGGAAAATGAGCTGAAGTTACTCCCTCCTACCTCTGGTATCTTTGCTTTATAGCTCAAGCCTCAGAGAATATCCCTCACTCACTTCTCGGGCAGTTTAGTAAAAAGGGTACTAGCTTCCCCATCTTAGAGCTCTGTTTCTTCTGCCCCATCCCCTCTAAACCACACACACACACACACACACACACACACACACACACACACACATGCCTCAAGCAAGCTGTGGGAGCTTGGGCAAGTTACACTCCTTCCTTGGGCCTTCATTTCTCAATCTGTAAAATGCTGATGTCTCATATTCCTTTGGCCTTACTGTACTGTGAGTAAAAGAGCAAAATCGAAATCTTGGCCCAGCATTTTTGAAAGATTCCTATTTCTATCCCAGATTTGTGGTCTCAACTTTGTATTATGATGGTCCTCAACTTTACTAGCCATAAGGAACTCATTCTCCTTTGAAATGTTCTCTTATTATTTAGAGGATAAAAAAGAAAGCAAAAACAAACCTGGGAATCAGGGTGTGGGGGTAGATGATTCATTCCCATCATGTTATCTTTTGAAAGGTTAATAGCTACCCCTGCACTACCCCATTCCTTATCTACCTGAATTCCATTTCAGGCAAACAAACAAAATGATCATGAAAAAGGCAATCTTAGAGAGACACTGTCAAGGCTGATAGACTCTGGTAATGAAATTATTCCAACCTCTGCCACCCACACAGAGCTGGCAAGAACAAAAGGATGGGTGTTTGTGAAGATGCCTTGTCATAGTGGTAAGCAGCTCAGTGTCACTTGCCTCAGGCCTTCGTGTCTCATCCTCAGAGCCCTCCCAGAAGGAAGGACATTAGTATTTACTCTGATGAGGAACCAGGAAATTAGACTTTTCCTAAAACCAAAAAAAAAAAAAAAACAATGCCAGCTTTGCAAACCCACCTGAGTCTTTCTAGGCTGCATATGCAGGTTATCATTTCCATTTAGGGGAATAAATTCTTACAGAATCCTTGAATTTAAGCACTGGCAGGACTTTAAATGACATCTATGCCAACCAAGCACATTCAGTATTTAAGTCCTTTTGCTCAGTACTCAGCCAAAGTGTCACCTCGCCTCACTTGAACACTTCCAGTGAGAGTTCCAACTGAGAACTTGTAGGGAGAACTCAGAGAGGCGAAAAGGAAGTCACAGCGCCCCACAGAGCTCAGAGACAGCTGAGTATGAGAATCAAGAGAGTGCATGGTGGTGGTAGTGTTAGCAGCGGAAGAGATCTGAGTTACCCCAAGTTACCCCGAGTTACCAGCAGTGTGTCTGTCAAAGTCCATAGCAGCTTCAGTCCTTGCCTCCTCAAAAGAAAGAATTTGACTAAGGGGCATAAAGCAGAAAAAGAGACCCAGGCAAGTTCCAGAGGAGGAATGGAAGTTTATTAAAAACACTTTAGAAGGGTAAAGAAAGGAAAGAACCCTTGGAAGAGATCCAAGTGGGCGCCTAAAGGTTAAAGAGAGAAAAAAAAAGGAAACCACCTTTAACCAAGGTTCTAGGACTTGATAAGCTCACCTCTTTCCCACGATTCTTCTCTTAGGGTGGGCTTTCTGCATGCATGATGCCCTCCTTACCCTTGGGAATTGAGCATGCACAGTGTGTTTAGAGAGTTTATGAGTTTATGAGGCTTTTTTCCCTTTTTCCAGTGGCATGTGCCCTCAGAATGTCGTACTTTACCATTTCGTCTCTTAACATGCACGCCCAAGAAGCTGCTTCTCCCTGGGGCCTACATTCAATTCACAGTTTGGCGTTAACAGGTGTGGATCATCAGGAAATGGCCTCTCCCTGGCACTGGCTGTCAATTTATCACTTTCAGAGAGGCAATGCAATAATTGCCAAACTGTCACCTGCCATTTCTAGTGGGCGGGGGAAGAGCCCTCTCATGCCCCTCTCATGCCTAACTATCTGTAACAGTCGGGTGGCCAAGGGATCCTGCGGGATGCTGAAAGAAAGAAGGAAAGTATGGAGACCTTGCCTCGGGTTTGGAGAATGTGGGAAGTCTGGGCTTCCTCATGGGGTCAGTGTTTCCATAAGCAGCACTTTAGGGATGGTAGGTGGGCTGGGCTAGCAGGGAGTAGGAGATCTACCTCTTCTCTAAATTTAATTCTTGGACATCTTGGTCTTTCTGGATTGTGTTGCAAGGACAAAAATATTGGGTTCAGCATAATGGGACTTTATCATTGTATATCTGCTATGAGTTATCAGTGAAACCGTGAACAAGTTTTAAAAAATCATCTGAAATTTAGATACAGGCCAAAGGGATTATTGGGTGATGTTTCAGTGCTGGACTTAACTTTCATTTACTGGATTATTTTACTTCACTGTAAAGGAAAGCCTCACTTATAAATTTTGTTCAGTAGAAATATAGTCTCTGCCCAGTGGAACAAATAGCCCCAAAGTGTACAGTTTATGATCCTATTAAATGTAAACCAGTCTTTATATAGCTTATTACCCACCAAGCTATTAACTTGCTTATATAGACCTAGCTTCTGAAATGTTCTTCGGGGTGGTTTTCAATCTTATTGTTTCCCCACTAACTAATGAGTTCAATAAAATCTTTGACACGTGTTCACTATTTGTATGAGGCATACTTTTACCTTTTTGAAGATCCTTCTTTAACAGGAAACTCACTTCTGACTCCAAGGATTTGGTTTTCTTACCTTTTAAAAGATGCATTAGGATTAGAGGGTCTCTAAGAGCCCATTCTGAGGTGTTTGAGCCACTAAGCCACCTGGGTCCCCTCTTCTCCACCATCCCGAGGTCTCCAGGGAAAAGGCCCTCTTAACTCTCTGAAGCTGAGAATTAGTGACTGCCGATACTGCTTCCTGCCATGGCCCCCCGCAAAAAAGGTGGTCAAGTCATATTTGAACACTGCAGACCTCCAGTAACTCTAAGATTCTTTGGAAGTTCTCAGGAGCCAGAATACATTGTTTTTCCCCACTTATTCCCATTCCTCAGCCTCTCCCTCCTCCTAACCACTCTCTACTTCCCATTACAAACCTGAAAAATTCCTGGTTCTACATACCCAGCTTTTAGTTCAGCCCACAGCCTAAGGCATCACCCCTGAGTGCTCACCTCTTTGACATCCTTAAGTGGAAATCAGCTGTGCCTTTTGGCCTCAGCTGAGGCAGCAGGGGTCAAACAGCTACTCCTCTCACTCCTGCGGAAGGGGTGTAAAATCGCTTCCGGCTCTGACGTCCGATGAATCTGTCCTTCCGAACCTCCAGAGGCTTCTCTCTCTCTGCCCTTTTGGCCTGAGGTTGTTCAGAGGGCATTATCCTCTAAACTGGAAGTGCCTGAATTCACTGAGGGCGGAGATGTGGTGTGTAGATGGGGCAGAGAACATGAAAGGAGGTTCGGGAAAGGCCAGAGATTACATTTAGCATTCCTGAAAGCCCCTTTTGGCCTTTGGCAACAATTAATGATCAACACATGGAAAAAGCCTTTTCCATTTCAAGGGATGACTGATGTTGTTAACAGCAGTTATTGCTGAGCCTTCCTAAATCAGATCTCTGTGTGCCTGAGAATCAGCTCAGTGTCTACAGTGTTTATGAAATAAACATTTTTCTGTTTCTGATGCCAAATTGGCTGCCAGGCCTGACTGCTAATACGCATGGCTTGGTCAGGTGCTGCTAAATTTCTCTTGGTACCTTTTTTCCTTCTAGTGATGTCCCCATCCATATTTTTAGGAGCCAAATTAATTCCCCAGCATGGGGAGGGAGTGATGCTTCCCAGGCTGCCAACCACAGCCTGGGCCCTCATCCCTCCTGTACTCTGCAGTTGGATGAGGGGCGTAGGAGGGGGTGCTGAAGATTAAGCCCAACAAATGCCTGATAAATCACATGAAATTTATTGGGCTTTGAGTGGTTACACAAGGTGCCACAGAGACAAAATCCCCAAATGTTTGGATGTGAATATCCTGAAAATATGAAATGAGGTCAGCAAATCCATGATGTATATATCTGACACACTGAGAGGGTGTTTTTAAACACCTCCCTCCCGTACACAACAGAGACCTTAGGGACCCTCTGCTTCAGTTTAAAGAAAAGTTTCCCCAAAACGTTGTGGGCATTTGTGTCTCTGAGAAGGAAGAAAGCTGAAGCCAACTCCAAACAGGTTCCACACTTGTTTATAAGTCTCGAGCCTCTGGGACACAATTCTCTCCAAGGTCACATCCCCAACAAGAGAAAAGAGTCAAGAGAGATGGATACCTGGCTAGGGCTAGGGAAGGATTTGTCTTCTCACTCCTGGCCACTCTTGGAACTTCTTGAAGTAATCAAATCTTGAGGCTGGGGATTTTTCCACTGGTCAGAGCAATACTTACATACGTATTATTAAAACTCAATAGTGATCACAGCAATTATTTATAATTTGGATCAACAAAATGTTATTTGGGGGAAGTAATTCATCACTGACATTGTTCAGAATTGGTGGGATATAATGGTAATTTTAAAATAGACAACTTTTATTAGTTTTATTATGAATTTAAAATTCTCTATAGTGAATGTCCCCTTCATTGCCTACACCACCGCCCACTGCCCTTCCTTTGGTATTTACCTCCAGCAAATGAACTTGGGTCTTTAATAAATCATGTTAGTCTTGGGCTGCCTTATCCTTTGCAAAGTAAAAACATCTGTACCATCTGCGTTTCTACAATTGTGATTTTATTTATTTATTTATTTATTTATTTATTTATTGAGACAGTTGCGCCCAGGCTGGAGTGCAATGGCACGATCTCAGCTTATTACAACCTCCGCCTCTGGGCTCAAATCATTCTCCTGACTAACGGGGATTATAGGCATGTGCCACCACACTTAGATAATTTTTGTATGTTTAGTAGAGACGGGGTTTCACTCTGTTGCCCAGATTGATCTCAAACTCCTGAGCTCAAGCAATTCGCCCTCCTCGGCCTCCCAAAGTACTGGA
Source organism: Mandrillus leucophaeus (assembly GCF_000951045.1). Taxonomy (NCBI): domain Eukaryota; kingdom Metazoa; phylum Chordata; class Mammalia; order Primates; family Cercopithecidae; genus Mandrillus; species Mandrillus leucophaeus. The sequence goes on from NW_012107530.1 coordinate 59,869, forward strand.
ATTACTGGCGTTTCTTACTGCGCACGGCCATGATTATATTTAAATTATGGTTGGAAGAGAAGTTAGGATAAAGAAGAAAAGAGAAGACTAGGTGCTATAAAAAGAAAAAAGGGTTCAAGACCAGCCTGATCAACATGGTAAAACCCCATCTCTACTAAAAATACAAAAAAATTAGCCAGGTGTGGTGGCGCACACCAGTAGTCCCAGCTACTTGGGAGGCTGAGGCAGGAGAATCACTTGAACCTGGGAGGCAGAGGTTGCAGTGAGCCAAGATCGTGCCACTGCTCTGCAGCCTGGGTGACAGAGTGAGACTCCATCTCAAAAAAATACAAAGAAATGAAAAAGGGGAGAGAGGAATATCAGAATAAAGAAAATAAATAGGGAGAATGTAGCCAGAAGTGGGGGCTGCACCTGTACTCCCAGCTGTTCTAGGTGCTGAGGTGGGAGGATTGCTTGGGCCCAGGAGTTCGAGGCCAGCCTAGACAACATCACAAGACCCTATCTTTGTTTTTTTTTTTTTAAAATGAACAACAACAACCAAAAAAAAAAAAAAAAAAACCAGAGAGAGAGAGGGAGAATGTGACAGGAAGAGATCTAGGAAATCTAATAAATCATTATTTTCTTAAAGAGACATTTTATTTTAATTTTTATCAAAGTTGTAAGTGTGCATAGCTTAAGAAAAGTAGAGTCATTCTATAATGCTTATGGCAAAAATCTGTCCTTTCTGGCCCATCTCAGCTTCCATTTCCTCTCCCCAGAAGCAATCATTTTCCTGTCTTTTAGTTTTCTCTTCCAATATTCAGCTCCTTGTTTCTGTTTCTTGATTTTTCACTTTTTGATATTAATCACTGATTTCCTCCACCAAGATGAGCATTTGATTTTCTTTCACCCTCAGGCTCTAATCAGGTACACTTCTCTAACCTTCAAATTCTTTTAAATCACATTTTTTGTTGAACCAATATTCAGTCATAATACTTAATATTATGACTATTTGAATATTGTTTATAGCTAAGCAGTGTAGAGCACTCTAATTGCTTTTATTTTCTAGTACAAGCTCTTGTTTTATCCCTGAAGTTAATTGCCTTGGTTTTCATTTTTTGTTTCTCTGCTTACTTTTCCATGTTTCCATTTAACTCATCCTCAAACTCTGTTAGAAATGTAAACTTCTCTTTAAACACTCAAATGCACCAGATAACCTCTTGTTTCCTTTTGTTGTTTCCCTTGGGGACATCCCCCCATAGCCTTCCATCAAACGGCCCCAATCTAGATGGGTTTCTCTCTAAGCTAGCTGCACAGTGAGTGTTCTGGGAACTTTTTAGTGTCTCATACTTGGTCTTGGACAGAGAGTCAAGGATACTTTGATATTTGAAGAAATCCTCCACCAGAGGAGGATTTCTTCAAATACCTGCCTCCAGGCAGAGGCCAAAACAAGCAGACAGGTGGAAAGTGAGACAGAAGAGGTAGTCAGTGAAAGAACCAGAAAATGATACACCAAAACAAACAAAGGCATTAATGCCTCAGATATTGAGATGTTAAGTACAACCCCATTATAATTCCAGGTCCTGTATATGTGACCTGTTTCTGTTTGTTTTTATGTTTATCTGTTTCTTATTTTGTTTTATTTCCAAAGGCTTTTAGGATATCTTTATATCTTACATCAGAAATTTCATAATAGTGTGACTTGGTACAAATTTTTGTCCATTCACTGTGTAGGTGGCCCCTTGGTGAACCCTTTAAATTAGGCAATCACGTCCTTCAGTTCTAGGAAAGTTTTTAAAAGTATTCCCTTCATAATTTCCTTCCCTTCGTTATCTCTGTTTCCTATCTCTCTGGTGCTCCTGTTGTTGGATATTGGGCCTTATGGACAAATCCACTAGTTTTATCTATTTCCTATTTTCTATGTATGGGCGAGTAGGTGGGCATTCAGTAAGGATATTTCTTAATTTATACAATTAAAAGGAAAAAAATGAATGCTTAGGAGACTGAAAGCTGCATGCACATGCACGCACACACACAGACGCTCACATAAATCAGGGCTCCTTTTCTTGACAGAGAACTGAGCTGATTTTCAGACTTGTAACTCACTGACTGAAAAGGCCAGGTCCCTAGGAGAAAGAATGCTGCAGGAACTCCCAGTCCTTGCCCAAAGAGATGTATGACCATGCATTTGGCTAACTAGATGCTGGGGAAGGCAGAATACCCAGACATTTTGAGAACTTTTGGATTCATGATCTGAATTGGTCCCCAGGCATCTAAAGCAAATAATAGCCCACTGTTAGAGAGGAAGCATGTGGGAGCCAGGTAATAAGAGGAGTTCTAGTTCAGGTTAGACTCACCATGGGTATACTGGTTCCATGGACTCACCCAGTGACTATTTCCCTAGTTCCTGAATTTGTCACTGGAAAGGATACATGTGATCAATGGCAGAACCCCTTGCTGATTCCTTAGTCTGTGGGTTAAGAGCTGCTATAATGAGAAAATCTGAGAACCCTCCTTAAAAATCCAACACAAAACCCTAAAATATTATATCTCAAGGGAAATTAGTGCCATCCTTAAGACCTAAAAGATACAGAGATGGTAATCTCCAGCATATTTCCATTTAATTCATCAGTCTGGCCCCTATAAAAATGAATCAGATCCTGGAGCATGACCCTGGACTACCTCAAACAACCAAGTGGAGATCCCAATTGCAACTACTGTGCCAGAAGTGATACTTTTGCTAGGGTAAATTAACATAGCTTCAGATATATGGTGTATGGACACTGATCTGGCATGTGCATTCTTTTTCGTCCCTAACAAGGAGGATCAGAAGTACACTGTATTCATTTGGGAGGATAATAGCATACATTTACACTTTTGTCCCAGGGTCATGTTAACCTTCTCACCCTCTGTCATAATACAATCTGCACAACCTGATCCATCTGGACATTCTGAAGAATATCACATTGGTCTACGCTATCAATGACATCATTGATAAGTCAAAAGTGTCAACTGCATCAGAAGCCTTGGTAAGACACATTCACTCCAAAGAGCATGAGATAATCTCTATAAAGATTCCCTGCCAAATCAGTAAAACATGTAGGGGCATAGTAATTTGGAGCATGCCAGGAAAACACTTCCAAAATAAAGGTCAAATTATTGCCTCCGGACTCTCCCACCACTAAAAGGAAACACAACACCTGATAATCTACACTGCTCTGACCCATTTACCAAACGACACAGAAAGCTGACAGCTTTGAATAGGACCCAGAAATGGAAAGTGATCTGCAGCTGGTCCACAATGCAAGGTAAGCGTCTTCACCACATGGGACATATTATTTGGCAGACCCTATGGACTTAGAGTTATCTGTAGTGGGAATTGATAACATGCATTGTTTATGACAATCCCAGTGGAAAACAAAATACAGTTTATAATACTTGTACTGTGAAGCAAGGCCATGCCATCTGCATCAGAGGATTGTATGTCACTCAAAAACAAAAACAAAGGATCTAGAACTAGAAATACCATTTGACCCAGCCATCCCATTACTGGGGATATACCCAAAGGATTATAAGTCATGCTGCTATTAAGACACATGCACACGTATGTTTATTGCGGCACCATTCACAATAGCAAAGACTTGGAATCAACCCAAATGTCCATCAGTGACAGACTGGATTAAGAAAATGTGGCACATATACACCATGGAATACTATGCAGCCATAAAAAAGGATGAGTTCCTGCCCTTTGTAGGGACATGGATGAAGCTGGAAACCATCATTCTCAGCAAACTATCGCAAGAACAGAAAACCAAACACCACATGTTCCCACTCATAGGTGGGAATTGAACAATGAGATCACTTGGTCACAGGAAGGGGAGCATCACACACCAGGTCCTATTGTGGGGAGGTGGTAGGAGGGAGGGATAGCATTAGGAGATATACCTAATGTAAATGTCGAGTTAATAGGTGCAGCACACCAACATGGCACATGTATACACATGTAACAAACCTGCACGTTGTGCACACGTACCCTAGAACATAAAGTATAATTTAAAAAAAATTAAAAAAAAAAAACTACAGGATACCGGTTACATTTGAATTTCAGATAAACAATAGTTTCTTTTAGTATAGGTACATCTGACATTCAAATTCAATTGGGCATCCTATATTTTATTTGGAGACTAGGCGAGTGAGGAGGGTGTGGTGGGAGGGGTCCAGGCCTGATGGAGTAATGGGGCCCAGGGAGTGTGCAGAGCCCTGGGGTCAGGTGGAGCAGCTGTGGAAGCTAATCAGGCAAAAGCAGGGCACAAAAAAAAAAAAAAAAAAAAAAAAAAAAAACAACCAACAAAACAACTTCTGCAATCTATGTGGCTGTGGTTGAGTCAGAACTCATGACCATGAGACATGCAGAGATAATGGGGCCGGAGATGCCCATCATGGCCTAGGTTCAAAAAGGCCCATTAAGTCCTAAAACCACTAAAAATCCATCAAAATATGGGAGCAGTGCAGCCAGGCTAGAGAAGGATAAGTCAGGGCTAGAGAACACAAGTGAGCTAGATAAACTGGTGGCCCAGCCCCCACATCAACCACCACTGTTGCATTAGTACCTCTCCCTCAGCTCACATCTGGCCATGGAGTGGCTGTGGTGGTATGCAGGTCGGGGAGTTGTCACTTTTAACCAGCCTACAGTGGAGGGAAAAGGCCAATCATGGTTAACCAATGGTTTAGTTCAATATGTGGTGAAAGCTGAAAACAGGCTGTGGCTGCATTACACCCTCCATCAGGCGTGGCCTTGAAAGGTAGTAGAGAGAAGAAATCCTCCCAATGGGCAGAGCTTTGATTGGTGCACCTGGTCACCCACTTGATTTGAAAAGCTAAATGGACCAGTAGGCATAAGTATAGACTTATATGCCATAACAAATGGCCCAGCTGATTGTTCAGAGGCCTGGAAGGAGAAACCTGGGAAGATCAAAGATAATAAAGTTTGAGGAAGAGGAAGGTAAACAGATCTTTAAACGTGAGCACAAAATGTAAAGATCTCTGTATTTTATTTTAATGCCCACCAGAAAGCACCCATCATGGAAGAGGCACTAGGCAATTAAGTAGACAGAATGTCTATGCCAGTTGCTGATGGCAGACTGTGTCATCTGCCACTCCAGTACTGGCACTGCACTATGTGTGCATGAATGGAGTGGCCATGGAGGTAAGAATGGAGGCTGTGCATGGGCCCAACAATATGAGTTTCCACTAAGTTTGATATGAATAATCTCACTGCTAAATGTCCAATCTGCCAAGAATACATGAGCCCTCAATGTGGTACCATGCCGTGAGGAATCAAACCAGCTATTTGGTGGCAAATTGGTTACATTATATCCCTTCCATCATGGAGAGGGTAGTGATTTATCTTGACTGCACTCAGCACACACTCCAGATATGGCTTGCATTTCTTGCATGCAGAGCTTTGGCCAGCACAAATCTCCAAAGACTTGTGGAGTATTTGATCTGCAAGCCCAGGATGCTTCATGTAATGTACTAAAGTGTGCCCCCTCTCCTCCCAAAAAAAGCATGTTGAAGAGCTAAACCTTAGTACCTCAGAATGTGACCTTATTTGAAATTACGGTTATTAAAGACGTAATTAGTTAAAATGAAGTCATATTAGAGTCAGGTGGCCCCTTGATCCAATATTACTGGTATTACTGGTGTCCTTATAATAAAAGGAACTTTGAACACAGACATTAACACAGGGAGACTGCCAGTTGAAGATAAAAGCAAGAATCAGGGTGATGCTTCTACAAGCCAAAGAACTCTAAAGATTGCCAACAAACCACCAGAAGCTAAGCAATAGGCATGAAACTGATTCTCTCTTACAGCCCTAGCAAACTAACATAGCACATAATGTCTCATTAGACCAAGGGAGAAAATTTGTAGCGAAAGAATTACAGAAGTGGCAATACGACGATGGAATTTCCTGGTTTTACCAAATACTGCATTTCCCAGGAGCTGCCAGCCTGATAGATTAATGGCAGATCAATGATCTTTAAGATGCAGCTGTGGTGCAATTTAGAGATGCTATTTTGTAAAGATGAATCACCATCCACCAGAATGCGGTATACAACCTGAATCAATTACCATCACAAGATGCTGTGGTCACAATAAGTAGAATATATGGATCTGGAAATCAACAGGTGGTTTAGAAGTAACTGTTTACAATGCTTCACGTTAAATCACTTGCCGTTTTCTGTGCTTCCCATTGCCACAACTCAAGGCTCTGCAGGTCAAGAGATCCTAGATGGTGAATGGTTCCACCAAGAAACACAGCAAAAGTCCCTTGTCTAGCTACGGCTGATCATTCCTGAGATCCTTTGCCAAGAGTGTAGCAGACAAGAAAAAGAGTTATGTTCCTGAATGCAAATCAAAACCACAATGATATACCATCTCACACCAGTCAGAATGGCTATTAAAAAGTCAAAAAATAACAGCTGCTGGCAAGGTTGTAGAGAAAAAGAATGCTTTTACACTGTTGATGGGAGTGTAAATTGGTCCAGCCATTGTAGAAGACAGTGTGGTGATTCCTCAAAAACATAAAGACAGAAATACTATTTGACCCAGCGATCCCATTACTGGGTATATATCCAAAGGAACATAAATCATTCTATTATAAAGACACATACATGCATGTATTAATCACAGCACTATTCACAATTGCAAAGATATGGAATCAACCTAAATGCCCATCAGTGATACACTGGATAAAGAAAATATGGTACATACACACCATGGAATTCTATGCAGCCATAAAAAAAAAAGAGATTATGCCCTTTGCAAGGACATGGATGAATCTAGAGACTGTTGTCCTTAGCAAACTAATGCAGGAACAAAAACCAAATATGACATGTTCTCACTTGTAAGTGGTAGTTAAATGATGAGAACACATGGACACACAGAAGGGAACAACACACAGTGGGGCCTACCAGAGGGCAGAGGATGGGAGGAGGGAGAGGATCAGGAAAAATAACTAATGGATACTGGGCTTAATACCTGGGTGAGGAAATACTCTGTATAACAAACCCCCATGACACAAATTTACCTGTATGACAAACTGCACATAGACCCTTGAGCCTACAATAAAAATTTAAACAAAAAAGAGTAATCTTCCTGATCATCGGAGGGAAATTGGACTACTATTAAACAATGGGTGTGGGAAGAATGTGTTTAGCACCCAAGCGATTCACTGGCGCATCTCTTGGTATTTCCCCAAGTTTGATAATATTTAATAGATGGACAAGGGAAGAAGCCACAGACTGAGAAGGACCTGGTGACCCAGGGCTCACAGTCCTCAGGATAAGTGTTTGGATAGCCTTATAGTTTAAGCCACCTAAACCAGCAGAGGTGTTAGGGTAAGGAGAATCAAGAACTGGAGGTAGAAAAAAGAGATTATGGGTGTACGACTGCTGTCTCAAGACCAGATGCAGTGATAGGGGCTTAGTTTATCCACTAACCTTCCTCTTGTATGTTTCTGCTGGAAAAGAATCCTGGAAGACCTTTCCCCAGATGTAGACGTTTTATACAAAGCAAGTAGATTTGAGTTTTGCAAGGTGCAGATTGTAGTGGAGGCTTTGGTGCACCACTCACATCACTTCCTTGAGGACTAAGGTGCTCATTGTCCAAGCTTTTGGGATCATTGCCTATTGGATGTTTGTAGCTGAGACTCTACCATAAATCTGACTCCAGCCAAAGGTAGCTGTCTCACCTAGGGTTATCCCACAGGATGATGTCTAATTCTTGCCTAACGAATATTATACCTTCTCTTATTTTACTGAGGTATAATAGTTTCACTTTTTAAATATTTTTTGGTTTTCTTATCCTGTAATCATCTCTATTTCTTCAGAGTCTTTTTTAACTTTTTTTCTTCTTTGCCTTTATATTAGGGGATTTTATCAAACATTTGAGAATCCCTTGGCAGTCTGTCCAGTCACATTTAAGGTGCAAATAAGAGACCTTTAAAAGCCACCTGCAAGCTCTGGCAGAGGGGATTAGCATCCGATGGGTTTACTCTGAGGTTATCGGAGTTTACTATTTCACTGGAGAAGCCCCCACCCCCTTTCAGTATATGTATTTTCTTTTATCTTGAGCAGATCCGTTTTTCTGGAAAAGGAGTCCTCCATTGTTCTGTGTCTGAGGGATGGACAGGTAGGCTATAAAACTGGCTCCAAGGGCTGATAGTGAGGTAAGAGGGTCTCATTATTCAGCATGTGAACATTCATGATCTTTTTGATTGCTTGTGGCTCCTCCTTTCTTAAGGATTTCCCTGAGCCACAGTCCCTGTGAGAAATGTCTTCAGAGAAGCAGCTTCCATTCTTCTCCCTCAGTTGGGTAAAGTGTGGTTACTAGGCTGCCTGGGAGAGGGGAAGGAAACTTGGTATAGTCTTTCAGTCAACACTCCCATTTTTGCCTTCCCAGTGCCCATTTTCAGAGCTACTTCAGCCTACAGTCTGGAGCCTTTTTGGAATTGTGCCACATGAATCACATCTTGGTTTTTCCACACTAAACTTATATTCTGGCTCACCCTACTCTGCTAAGTCAGCTACCTGCCACTAGTCCATCAGTGTTCTATCTTCTAACCATTCTCCTTGCCCTTCTCTATTGATGCCTTTATTTCCTTTTGCTGTCACTTGGTGTGATTTCAAGAGAGATCAGATGTAAATACATGTGATCAACCCTCCATGTTTTATCCCCACCTATTTTATAGATGGAGAAACTAAGGCCCCGGAAGGGATTATGACTTGCTGAGGTCATACAGCATTACCAGGCTATGAATAATATTTTCATGTAGATCCCCAGGCCAATGTACTTTGTGAAAAAAACAGAAAGGTGTGAAAACAGGAGGAATTCAGGAATTCAACAGTGTGGTTCGGGGAGGGGGTATGTAAACAGAGAGAGCACTGGTAGGGGGATCCTGAAATAAAATGAAGAGGTATGGCCAGAAAGAAGTGAGATATTTTTATCCTTAGGTCTTTTGGCCTCTTATATTTGTCTTCAAATTCTTTCAAGATATTTATTGTTTATGGGACCCTCTTTCTGTGTTTCCCACTATTCTATTGCAAGACAGACTTCTCACTATTTCTATTCTGTACTCCATTTTTTCCCAGAAATAGATGGTATTTTAAAAATGTGGTTCTACTCAAATTGCCCATATCCTCAAATGCTTGCAATGACACCCCATTGCCTATGGGATAAAGTCAAATCCCCTCGTTTGTCAATAATTTTGAACTAGGTAGGAAGAGAGGATGACAAGGAAAAGTAGAAGGAAGAGATGGGAGTAACTTGACAAAAGAAAGGAATAAGTGTTGGGGATCAGCAGAGGTTGAAGATGACTCTGAGGTAATAAGCTTGGGTGACTCGGGGGATTTAAAACAGGAAAGTCAGAGGTGTTTTGAGCTTGGCTTTAAACATGACAGCCACACAGAAATGCCTAGCAGGCCGATGAAAATAGGGGGTGAAGGATGCATCAGAGGATCTCAGGATTGGCAAGTTCTTCTGTGATTCCCAATCCAGTGCTGAAAGAAGTGAGCATATGATATCTCCAAGGATCATCAAATCAAAGGGAATCTCTTTGAGATGGAGATATTTGAGTGCGTTTAAGTAGGGGAGAAAGAAGAACAAGAGGAGATGGGGCTGACTGGTATTTCTAATGTATAAACTGCTCTTTTTTCTATCAAAACTGAAGCACACCTAAAACATAATTCCCTGATTCATACTGTAATATTGATAACTATATTCATTTCTTACTGCTTCTCTAATAAATTACCACAAACTTAGTGCATTAAAACAAGACAAGTTTAAGTGCAAGCACTTCTGAAGGCCAGATGTCCAGATGTCCAAAATCAGTGTCACTGGGCTAAAGCCACGTGCAGGCAGGGCTGGTTCCTTTGGGAGACTCCAGGGGAGAATTTGTTTCTTTGTCCTTTTGGGTTTCTAAAAGCTGCCTGTACTCTTTGGCCTGTGACCTCTTCCTCCAGCTTCAAAGCACTTCAACCGCTTGTTCCATTGACAGATCTTTTTCTGATTTTGAGCTTGTTGCCTCCCTGTTATAAAATCCTGGTTCTTATCCACCTGGACAATATGAAATAATCTACCTATTTCAAGGTCCTTAATTACATCCGCAAAGTCCATTCTGCCATGTAAAGTAACATGTTTATAGGTTCTGGGGATTAAGATGTGCGTATGTTGGGAGAGACCATTATTCAGCCTCCCACACTTTCTGAGCTATGTTGATATCACTGAATGACTTAGTGAATGAATGATTGAAGACTTTTTAGCAATTCGACAATATTTATTACTAAATTTATTATGTGTTTGGTCATGTTTTACACTGTTTTCAGAGGGTAACTAGGAAACCAGTGTTTATTCTACAAACTTGATGCTGCTTGGTCTCAAAGCGAATTCTCAGTTATATTAAAATGGCAGCGAGTTCATTGATTACCATGGAATTAAAACAAGAGAAGGTGGCAAGCCTATTTTCATCATTCTGATGTAAAGCATTTGACTATAATAAATACAAGCAGCAAAACAAAGACACAGATGTTCAATGGATCTGGGTCTCGACTGGGCCCTAATTTCTCATACCCTCTCCCCTTAGCCTCTTTTGTCTCAGCTGACTGGTCCTTGCCTTGGTTTGGGATGTATGCAGCACCAATTCCAGGTGAGGAATTCGCAGTCTTTAGGTGGGAGAGTGGGGATTTGGACGGCTTTGCCATGTAGCTTTTTAAGCCCTGTCCACAGATGCCCAGAGTGCATGCCTCACAATTGGCTGTGTCATGGGATCCTTCCAGGGCCACTTCCAGGATTACTGGCATTTCTGGAGACTTCCTCATGCCATTTCCATAGTATTTCTTCAGTATATGCTGCACCAGGTTGCTCAGAATCCTCATGGTGCTATCCGAGGAGAACTCAGGCATCTCATATTGGGACCAGGAGCACTTCTGGCACCTTTGGCCAAAGAGCCTCATACGCACCTGGCCCTGAGATGTCCAGTGCTCCCAGGACGTGTGGCACAGAATCTGCACCTGGGCGGAAGCCCAGCTTCGCTGGCAGGAAGAACACCGGAACCTGCAGTCAGAAGGAAGATGCCCATTACGCCTTCATCTGGTTGTTAACCTGAGGGAAAATGGTCCTAGCCCCTGTCTCTAAGACCCTTTTCCATTTGAAAAAAAATTCATGTGATTTAAATTGTCCCAGTCATTGATAAACAGGAACAAGAAGGATTATGTTTCAGATAATACTGAGTAGCCACCCATATGTTATACCAAGTCTACCTCTTTGGTAGTAAAACATCTCCAGATGCCTCTGAGGGAAAATCATGTCTGCCATCTTCCAGAGAAACTTGTTCCTAATTTTGGTCATAGAAAGCTTTGGTAAAGTATCTATTTTGAGGCATACACTATAAATGGTGTTTTACAATTTTATCTCATTTCATCTGTGAAGTAAACACTATTAAACCCAATATCCAGATAAGGAAACTGAGTCATGAAAAGGATACAAAACCTGCTTAAGGACACACAGGGTAAATGTTAGAGGCATGTTGCTAATCCCAGGCCATCTGAAATTAATCTTGTTTACCTGCTGTAACACGTTGCCTCTGATGAGTAGTGTAGCTAATCTCTCACACCTGGAGAAAGAGCCTGCCCCCCTCATACCTAGGTTGAAGATCCAAGTCCACAGTTTACATCAGGAAGACCTTGGGCAAAGCTCTTCCCTTCTATAGCCCTCATTGCTTGAATCCATAGAAAAAAATTCAAGGGTTATACTAGCAGCATCAAATGAGATGATGTATGTGAAAACACTTTGTAAACTACAAAATGGTTTTCAAAAGCTGATTGATATTTTCCAAAATACACTGGTAGGTTGCTTTTCCGATCTCAAAATGACAATCAAATCAATTCATCCCAACAGGAGAAATGCTTTCTTTCTGTTTGGAGCAGTGCCAAAATGTTGTAAGACATCATGAGTCCCTCAAAAAGCTTTGGTTGGTGTGGAAAGAAACATTTACACAGTTCCCTGGATTAGAAGGCAGGGCAAAATGACTGCTATATGGGCTCTGACAAGTGACTTGAGAACTGTTCTGGAGAGGTTTGGGAGGCTTTATTTAAACAATAGATTCTGCAGCTAAAAACAAGCATATACTGTATTTGATACAATATACGATAATACATACATTATTTATAAATTTATTATTCTGAAATACATAGTATATATGTATATATAATTATATATCATTTGTGTATACATACACATATATATTTTATCTTATCCCATTATCCTATGGGAATGTATAAGAAGGAATACTTACTCTGCCTAGGAGAACCAGAGAATGCTTTTAGGAGGAGGAGGCACTAGAGCGGGCCTTGGAGGATAAGCAGGGAGGGGTGAGGGGAGGGTCTGCTGAACAAGTGTGTGGAAGTCTGAAAATGCATGGCATGGCTAATAGTCCATAAGGAATGGAAAAGGCCATACCTGAGGCAGGATGGGGCAGGCAGGTAAGCTGAGTAATAGGTCAGATGAAAACTAGACTGAAGGTCCTGTGTGTCATTTAAAAATAAATTTGGTTGTCCAGGTCAGCAATTCTCACCCTCCTAACATGGGCAAGGAAACTAGTTCCTGCAATCTGGAGGCTTGCTGGGGGTTAAAGAGGGAAGTGCTGAGTAAGGGAGGAGTATTACTTCGTTACTCCACGAACTGGGTTTTAGATTTAGTTTTTGCAACATCATTCTCTCCTGTTATCCCCAGGCCTTCAGTAAAGCAATGTGCAGAGTAATTGCTTGATCTTAGCCAATTCTTAGGATATTTAAAAAAAAAAAAAAAATGACTCCGTCCCAGGCTTGTACTGAGCAGGGCCAAGGCTTGGAGAGCTGCTACAGCTGGGGGAAGCTGGTCGGGACTGCTGGGGAGACTGCAAAAGACCCTGGAACAAATGAGGTGGCGAGAAAATAGAAGGGCAGATTTACGGAACAGGGGGCCTTCTCCACGGTTTTCCAGAAGTATTTATGGAGGGAAACCTAGTAAAAGAAGAAACTTCCTGCAGTTAAACAAAATGGAGGTTTGGAGTCGTCTTATCATTTAGACCCTAAAGAGTACTATGACCACAATAGGATGGAGACGCTGGTGACATTTACTGCTTCAACAAGCTCTCAGAGGAATAAATCATGCTAAGCTGAGCCTGAGCCCCTGTTCTTAGAAGGGCTATGGCCTGGGAAACCCACACTCACCAGCCAAATGCTCTCTGTTGGTATTGCTTCCACCCTTGAGCCAGGCAGTCTAGCTGAAGGTTTCCATCCAACTTCAGTGTCCATTTGGCCCAGGGTTTTGCCTCTTGGATTAGTTCTTGAAATGTCTGCTCCCAAGTCCAGATATCTACAACCATTTTTTCTCTCTGAAGCTCAGAGAGCACCTTTCAGGTTTGCTCGTTTCTCAGGAAGAGACAAACAGTTTCAGTTTCGGTGTTCAGTTCAGTTTCTGTTTGTTTCCGTGTGTGGACAGGAACTGTTTTATTTAACTTTCATTTTAGACTGTCTGGGGACACAGAACAAGTCTTTGTTCTGAAGACAGAGAGCAGCAGAACTTTGTTAGCTAATAGGCCTTGCTGAGAGAGAGAGCTCTGTTCTAGATTCTGGGGTCACATATAAATTCGCTTTTATTTTATTTCTCTCATTTTTTATAATAGGCAAAGCACTATTTTGGCACTGGGATAAAAGAGAATCCTGTGGCTCAGAAACGGTTCCTACCCCACAGACGCTCACACCCTGGTGGAGGAGACAGGGCGGTTAGGAGCAGAATAAGGGAGCACGAGTTTCACGCTCATCTCATGCACCTGATGAATCCTCTCCAGTCCCCCGAGGTTGGATTATTCTTGGAATTTTGCAGGTTAGCTGCACAGAGAGCTGGGGTACTTTGTCCAAAGACCCTCAGTTAATGAGCAGTAGAAGTGAGACTTGAACCCGGGTCTGTGTGACTCCAAACCCGCCATGTTTCCGCCCACCTCACTCCCTGAAGAGAAGCTGAGAATGGCATTTCAGGTTCCAGGCTGGCACACTGGAGCCAGTGTCAGAGGAACCCAAGGGAGATTTCCTGGGTCCTGAGGCAAGAGGTCAGCTGCAGGAAGCGGTTATCAAACTCTGCCCTTTACTCTGTAAATGATCTGGAAGGGCAAATACACACAGGTGTGGGGGCCGTCTTTCAGTGGTAGGATACAGAGAGTTCCCATTTTGGGGTGAGGGATTGAGACCAGATGACCTTTAAAGACACTTGTAAGTCTAAAATGCGGAGATTCCAGAGAGCAAGTTTTGTCCTCCTGGGGCTTAAATTCAAACAGGGGAGACAGGACAAGCAGGATGCTTAGGTCTTTAGAAGCCCCGCTATGGCTTCTATGTCTGAGACAGGATCAGCCTCAGTCTTCCTGGGTTTTCTAGGCTTCCATGTGCCCTGTCAGGGACTCAGAAACACCCTCTCTCTTTCCTTCCCTTCCTGGATACCTATGTCTATACACATGATACAGGAAGCTCTAGGAACTCGGAACTGGATCCACAGGATATTAGAGTTGGGAAAACCCTTAGAAATCAACTTATTCCTTTTCCCTTTAATTTTGATACATGAGAAAACTGAGGCTGGGCATGGTGGCTCATGCCTGTAATCTCAGCACTTCAGGAAGCCGAGGCGGGTGGATCACTTGAGGTCAGGAGTTTGAGACCAGCCTTACCAACATGATGAAACCCCGTCTGTACTAAAAAAAAAAAAAAAAATACAAAATTAGCCAGGCATGGTGGCGCATGCCTGTAATCCCAGCTACTTGGGAGGCTGAGGCAGGAGAATTGCTTGAACCCAGGAGGCAGAGGTTCCAGTGAGCTGAGGTCATGCCATTGCACTCCAGCCTGAGTGACAAGAGCATAACTCTGTCTCAAAAAAAAAGAAAAGAAAAAAAAAGAAAACTGAGACCCAGAGGAATAAGATCTCCTGCCTAAGGTCACACAGCAAATTAGTGCCAATACAGGGCCTGGCTCCGGGATCTGCTCTCTTGCTCCGCTTATGCATAAATCATTTCTCTACCCTTTCTCTTCACTTTCCTCTGGGTTCAGGATCCCAAGTCCACTCTATTCTGTATCTTCAGAGTGTACCTTTAGAGAGTCCCCTTACCCCTGACATCTCAAATGCTCTGTTTTTCCCAAAAGGACACTTGACCAGTCCATTGCACACCCTCATGATTTCCTTCCGCCTCTCGTTTGTGTGTGCCCTTTGATATACCCAACCGTTCAGGTCAGTCTGGTCCTTTGCTTAGGGGTTCAGCAGGAAGATTAAGGGTCATGTGTGTTGAAGAACACACTCAAAGTGCTTTTTTTATTCTGTCACCCAATAACAATCAACACAAAAGATTTCTAACCTAATATGTGGGGGGTTTCCTCACCAACAAGCAGTCACTTAATTCTGCAGAGGACACCAACGAGATGACCTCTTATTCATTTCAATTCTAATATTATCTATCCCAACCCAGCATGAGATCCCATGGGTGGAGGACCCAGTCCACAAGACTGTTCCCCTACAACTTCAGACTGGGGCTTGGGGCCAGTTGAAAACTCCACATTATTTTACCTGTACTTCTGACCAACTGGTTATACATTAGGATTCCCTCCTTAAGTTCGATTAATTGGCTGGAGTGGCTCATGGAACTCAGAAAAACACTTAACTTATGTGTGCCAGTTTATTATAAAAGCATTAAAGGGGATACAGAGGAAGAGATGCAAAGGGAAAGGTATGGAAAGGGGCACAGAGCTTCCATGCCCACCCTGGGCACCCAATCCTCTAGGAGCCTCGTTGTGTTCGGCTATCCTGAAGATGTCTGAACCCTGTCTTTTTGGAGCTTGTATGGAGACCTCATTACACAGGAATGATTGATGAAACTATGACCATTGGTGATCAACTTAGCCTTCAGCCTTAGAGATTAGGGGATGGGACTGAAAGTCCCAACACTAATTCTGCCTGGAGCTTTCTGGTGACCAGCTCTCATCCTGAAGCGACCTGGGAGCTGCCAGTCACCTGTCATTTCATTAGCATACAAAAGGATGTCTTCAGAGATTCTAAGGATTTTAAGAGTTGTATGCCAGGAAATGGAGTCAATGATCAAATATGTATTTTACAATATCACTTTGAGATTTGAGGGCTGGATGAAGCCCACTACCTACCTTCCTCATCACCAAGAAGGAACGGAAAAAGAAAGAGAAGGAACAGAAGACAAGATACTTCCTGCTGCAACCCTACAATGCACTGAAGCCAGCTGGTGGGCTGTTTGTTTGTTTGTTTTCACCAAGGCATTGTAACTCCAGAATAATAGAATTCTGGGACTTGGTCATTGAAAGAGACCTTAGATATCTTATGACAGCCCCTCCAATTTCACTGAGACCCAGTGAAGAAAATGACTTACCCAAGGAATGCAGCGTGATAGCTGCAACCTTCGAGCTTTCAATTGTTGAAGCCTTATCCCAGATTGGTTAAAGAACTGCTGAGAGACAGCTGGGAAAAAAAAAAAAAGATCCCCAAAGGGGAAAAACAAACAAACAAACAACAACAACAACAAAAACTGATGAATTCTGAAAAAGGGGGTCATAGCAAAAATTAGATTCTTAACAGTGCAGAGCTGAAATGAATCTACAAGATCTTCTAATCCTGGGATGGCAAGCAATGTCTCTCCCCTTTTCTTGTCTAAGACAGACATTGCCAATCAATCTTTTCACCTTTCCCTCAGGGTCTGGATGTAACTTAAGAATTTCCCTCATCACAGCGTTCTAGGCAGTCCCAAGAAACTGACTAGTATATGAAACATTTTTGGCATTTCTGCAATGGTCCAACAAATTACAGAAACTGAAGTCAAGATAGATTTGGGTTAACAAGGCTTAAGTTCAGTTTTTGTAACCTTAGGCATGCACCCGTTTTTGGAATATCACATGACCCATCGCAAATAGGGCTAGCACAAAACTTAACGCATAGAAATATGTTCTTCTTGGGAACATTTTAGGCTTGGGAAGAAAGGAGGCTAGACAAGAGTGATAAGAATTGGTGGATATCGGACTGAAAGAGGAGATGAAAGTCTATGGAACTTGGCTGGCAAGGCGGGCTCTTCCCCCAGGATACTTGTCCAACCTCTGTCTTGGTGGCCAGCTGCTCTGTAAAAGGCGAAACAAGAAGTAAAATGAAGTGTGACACCCAAAGCCAACTGCTGCTCAGGCCTAGGGGCTAAGCCTGCTAAGAACACCATTCAGGAGAGCAAAGATTAAATTAAAGATAAAGTCTGAGAAATAGCAAGAAGAAATGTATAAAATCAAAAGAACTAAAATAAAAACTTACAAGTTTCCAAAGGGGCCGTTTTTTTTCACAGCTTCTGTGAAAATCTGCTTGGCCTCAGGCCTTTTTCTGCTCTGTTCCAAGGCTGTGGTGAACATAGGTACCCTACATATGCAGAGTTTTTAATCACCCCCATACCAGGCCAATGTCAGGAAACTAGCAGGCCAAAGCTGTACTCTGTAAATGAACTTTTCTCCTGTCCCTGATTCACTTTACCCATCTCTCACTCCTGCCCTCAGGGATCACTTTTCAGATTAACTACTAGCCACAAGTTCTTGCCTCAGGCTCTACTTTTAAAAGAATTTCAACCAAGACAGAGAGCAACTTATTTTCTTTTTCTTCTTCTTCTTCCGTGTGTAAAAAAGGCCGCTTCCAGTCTGACTTGTAAGAAGCCTGGAGGTCATCACCCCCATCCTCATAACAAGAGAAAAGCTGAACAAACTGAAAATCAACAACTCTTCTTAAGTCCATCAGAGAACTGAAGTCACAGGGCAAACCGCTACCCTGAAAACTGGAGCGATAGATGGGCAGATACAGGGAGTCACAGCTTATCAGAGTCAAAGTCCAGGAACGGAAGTTCACAGCCAGAACTAGTACTGGTAGGGTAATAACACTTTAAACTGAAATTGGCAATTGCTGAAAGCTCAGTGACAACAAGCTTGAGAATTAAATAACTGGGGGGCAGGGGCTCGGTTTTAGGAGAACCCTCACCTTTCATGAGTTTTACCTCCAGAAGCCCCACCAGGTTGTCACTATGAAGATAGAGAAAAATCTTCTTATGCTTTCATCATGTGAGGAGAAAAATAACCATTTTTGTTAACACTCAGTAATGTCTGTTCTCCCTAACAGTCTGCCCTCAAGGGAAACTATTTCACCAGAGTAACACACTTGAGTTTCCCAATGCCTAATCAACCTGAGAGAAGGGAAATGCGAGCAATAGGAACTGCCCCCACTTGTTTCGTGTGTGACTTCCTTTCTGCATGGCAATGAGGACACAGTCCTCCATGCTTCCAGGGTCAGGAAAAGAGAGTCTGGCACAAGCTCTAGGAGGCAGGGCTGCCTGCGTGCTTTTTTCTAGCAGACGAACCAAGTCCCACACAGTTCAGACTAATTCTCTACTCAGCTAATAATATCTGGGAGAGAAATAAAGAATTCAATCAACCATCAAAATTTCTAAACATATTACAATAATAATTAAACCACCAAGCCGTGGAAGAGATTTTAAAGGTTCCCTAAGTTCCATTTATTACTTGCTGGCTTTGTAATAGTTAACACCTAAGTTATAAGTAAAAACTTGGATACTATTCCCAGAGTTGTCAATGGAAAAAGTAATGAACTTCAAATTATAAGACAAGGTTATCAATTCCACTTCCAATACTTACTGAGTTACTTAATCTCTGTTAACCTTAAGGTCCTCGGCTGTAAAATTGAAATAATACTCATTCCATTAGATTTAATGATATATATACTAATATGACATAGATATGGACTGTAATAAAAAAAAGAATTATTTCAAAAAAGAAAGACTATGAAGAGGCATAAGGTAATAGGACTTAAATAGAATACAACATTTGAACTCATTATTTAATGAATGAGAAAGAGATAAGTGCTCACATATGGAAAGGAAAGAGATATTTAGAACAAGAACCTAGAAAGCATCTGTGTCTGTGTGTTCAGGAGAAGAGAAGCAAAAGATAAAATGAATAACTAAGATTTGGGGCACTATATCTCCTCGAACGCACCTTTATACCTGTATCTATATGGTTCCTACAATAACCCAATGGTTTATGTCCTTTATCAAGAAATGTTTCAGAATGGACGCATCTACTGGAGCTTTGTAAAATATAGATATCCAGGTCCACCTCTGGAAATTGATTCCACAGGTATGGGGTGGACTTGTATTATTTAAAATCTCCAATAATGATACTTAAATACTCCTGGGTTAAAATCACTATAAATAGAAAATATGAAGTTTGAGTTACTTGCCAAGATCTCACTTTAGGAGTAGCAGAGGTACGATGTGAAACAAGGTGCTTTAACTGCCACTTGTGTGCTTTCTTCCATAGTGAAAATCTGGAAGGCAGGGTCAGCCTCTGAGTCTATTTATTATGACTGAGTTGACTTGGCACTGGAAAGCAGCTTGCTGTCTGATGGATGGAGTCCAGGAGACAGCCACAGTCATAATGTATGAATTTAATTAACGGCAGAGGACGTCGAAAGCAAGGGAGGAGAGCTATGGGAAACAGAGACAGATCATTTGGGGCTATTACAATGCAAAGCTGAGGCGAGGCCACAGTCTGCCGATGATAATGCCAATATGTAGGAACTTGACATTTTACCTCTGCAGACTCGGTCTGCACATGAGAATGCAGTGCAGGCCTCGGTGAGCCCCCTGTAGCCCCTTTTGATGGCAGTGAGAATTTTACAACTGTGCAAAGAGCAGCCAAGAGCCCAGGAAATGAGAAGGAAACAAAAAGCCCACCCAGGAGTGGTTTGATGAGTGCGTTAAAGGACTCCCGGTTTTCACCTCGATGCAGATGTTTTGCAGAGATTCAGACTCCTTCCCCCCAGGACAGTTCACAGGATTCACACTGTGATAGTTTCAGAATTTGACCGAAAGTCTTCCACTGAAGTTATTGATTTCTCCTGAGTTCCTTCTGAGGGGTCATTTTCACAGCCTGTTTTGTGTACCTCTCTGTGGGGCACTCTTTGGTTCGCAGCCAGGGGATCGCGGATTCGGTTTTTCATTGTTGTTGGGGCAAAGAGGTCGATTCCCTCTTTCTCTGCCAGCCCTTCAGACAGAGATTTTTTTTTTTTTTTTCATTTTCATGTTTAAAAATCCAGATACAGGCTGGCCCTGTGAGCTTCAGTTTTGGGGTCTCAGTCGCATATGTCAGGAATGTAGAGAGGGATCAGTGTCAGTGCAGCCTACTGCTTCAGAACAAAACCCACTGTGCACAGGACAGGCTCTGAAGACGCGAGGCTGGGAGATCACAGATGATGAATGTTGCTCAGGGCAGCAGCCACCATTGCAACTTTTCTCTCCTTGCGCTTCCCTTACAGACCCAGGATTTATAATGCTCTGTCTTATCCAGTTTTGGTCACAGCCTGATGGATGTCATACGGCTGTAAATACTCTGAGGTTTTACTTTTCTGTGTGTGTTTTCTCCTACTTTGTATTTGCTATAATCCATGTCATCCAATAATGGATTAATTTTTGGATCCATTTTTTGTTAATGCTAAGCTCCTGAGATTTGGAAGATGAATATTCATAGTATAAATATGGGAAACTGAGCTGAAAAATTATTCTGGCACAAATACATAGGGAATACAAAATGCAATATTGTCCCAGGGAATCTGATAAACATAAAGAGAACTGGATTAGAGATAAGAGGACCTGGATTTGAATCCAAGCTGTGCCACTAGTCAATTGCCATGATCTGGATGAGCTGCTTCACCTCCCTTTCTGCATAATAAAGCACTGGACCAGGTAGCCTCCAAGTTTGGTTCCAGTTCTGTCATTGTATGGATGGATCAGGGCTCTGGCTCTCCATTAGGAAACGCAAAGAGTCTTCCTAGATCTCAAGTTGGTGATGTTGACAGCGCCAGGCTGTCCCAAGTGTGTAGCGGAGTGACGAACTTGAGCATAGTCCTCCTGAAGGCCAAAGGCCTGCCTCCTGGTAGAGCTTACTTTCCCTCAGAGAATGCAGAGACTTGAGGTGAAGCTGGAAGATGGAAGGGTGATAGGGTAGATGGGACTGGTCGCCTTGAGGAAGGGAAGTTGCACTAGAATCTTGGCTACTTGACAATATCAAGTAAAGACGTTCCATGTGCAAGAGGAAGCAATTTTATCCCCAATGGCTCTAAGACGCTGAACTACATGCAGGAGGCAGGAGCCTCAAGGAGGGCAGCTGTATCAGCATGAATACACACAACCATCATTCCAAGTTGTGGGAAACTATGTGGGTTACCCCACTCGCTGCTCTCTCCAGCTCCCTCTCCCTAGTGGTAGCCCAGGAATTTTGATATAGCATAAAGAAGACCAGGTTAAGAATTAAACACTTGGATTCAAATCCAAGCTCTGCCAGGACTGGGTTGCAGTGACTGAGTGGAGTGGCCACATGGCGAGGATATTGAATAGTTCAGCACCAAATGTCAACTGGAGAAGATGACTCTAAGGCCTCTTCCAGTCTTAGATTTATGAAAATCTTTGAGTGTCTCTCCTTCTTTCCCTGAAATCAAAACTAAAATATGGAAGAAACTGGCATGACTCTGCTTGGTCTGGTGGCAGTCAAACTCTTGGTATAAGTATGTTAAGTGAGCATTTGTTTACAAAAAGATGGTAAAATCTAGGCTACTACTTCTCCATAGCTTCCTCTAACCTTCACATCAATAAGCACACATAGAAATGATCTATATTCATTTGCAGCCTTCTGAAATGTTTTCATTCTTCTCTGTAATTTCCTTAAGTGCAAGTAATAGACAGATTTGAAATATAACAAGTACTATTGAGTCTAGCAGTATGGATAAAATCCAATTGAGAATTGAAACAAAACAAGACATTACTTAGAATCTGCACTTAACCAAAGAGGCATGATATACATTTATTCTGCCAAGACAAGTCAGGTTTGATGAAGAAAATCCATCCTATACTCCTGACCCCATTCATTTTCGATACCCTTTACCTCCATTTATGTAAGTCAGCCAGTTTCACGGCCACATACTAGACCTTATCATATTGCAGGCTATCTATCTGTCTAACCACATCCAGCTCTCCAATTCAGCTACTTCCACCAAGCCCAGTGTTAGACCTTGCAAATCCCTGACCCCTCCATCCATTAGTGCTCTGCTGCCTTTACCTCCTTCTCTCTCTAGTTTAAAAAAATGTAGTTCAACACTAGGAATTGTCCCATATTACTTGTAAGAATCTCAACCTAGGATTAATCTACTCCCCACTTTATTCGAATCTGCTGAGTGTTGTTAGGAAAAACACACACACACACACACACACACACACTCATGCCATTACACATTTATGTTCCCCTATCTCAGTAGAGCCTTCCATATGGTCCATAAATCTCTCTGCTTTCTTTTCTCCCACTTTACTACAGCTGTTTCAAACTGTGTCCACTACCCACAAAATTTCAACTCTGCTGTTTCACTGGCTTACTCTCAGGAAATGACCTTACCTCCTTCACAGAGAAAGCTGAAATCTTCAAATGAGAATTTCCTAAAATTTATGCCACCAAACCTATAAACTCTCTGTGTTCTGTAGCCATGTTTTTATCCTTTGTTCCTACTTTGATAGTAGAAGCATCCTTCAATCTATGTTGAACGATGACTTCAGTGCTTTCCCAAAATCTTGACTTTTTAATTTCCCCTACTCTGTGTATCTAATTTTTTGTTGTTGGCCCCTTTTACTCAGTGCTTAAACATATCAAAGTAAGTCTTTCTTGTCTCAAATACCCCCAACCTTGATCCCTGAATGCCCTTCCCGCTATCATTGATCTCCCTGTCACAACCACATTCTCAAGTGAACTGCCTACACTCACCACTCTGCTTCCCTCCCTTCCAGCTACTTCTTAACACACCCCATCTGACTTCTGTCCCCAGTGCACCACTAAAGCCCATCTCATCACAGTTGCCTTCAAACTCCTTGTTGCTAAGTCCATTGGGTGATTCTCCATCTTCCTAGTGTATACTATAAATTGTATACTGTGGCCTCTTTGAAATCATCTTTCTTTGACTTCTATCATACTGCACAGTCCTCGTTTTGTTTGGTTTTGTTTATTTCCTCAAGTTGCCTGCCACATTCTAAATAGCCTTTAGATTCTTTCTTCTATGCCTGTTAGTGTTCCTCCGAGTTCTGCCTTTTTATTTCATGCACACTCCTCTTAGGCAGTGGCACGCATTCCCATGTACAATTGCATTATATATCCTGATGCCCAATACATGGCCCCAATCTCTCCAGTTTCCTGATCTTATCCTCAGTTACTCCTTAAGAGTCTCCACTTTGATTTTTAAAATGACAAAATTCAATTTGTCATTTTCTCCCCCAAGCCAGCTCCTTCACCTTTGTCTGCTGTGTCAGCCAAGGGCCTCACTGCCATCACCTACTAGCACAGCCAGTAGCCTGGATCCCAAGCTGCTCCTCTTTCTCCTTTTTCTGAACACTGAATCAAACAAGTCACCACATCCTGAGAATTCTTCTTAGGGAATTAATATCTTTTAAATCTTTCCATTCCCTCTGCTACCACCCTACTTAGGTCACCATTATCTCTGTCCTCCCTGACTCTCTAATCTGTTTTCTAAGCTGTACACACAGTGACATTTTGGGTATTCAGTGGCAATTTCATCATGCCAATCCCTCAATTAATACCACTGTTGCTTCTTCAGAGGAAGGCCAAACTTCTCAACTTTACCCCATAACTCTTCATAGCTTGGCCTCTTACCTCTTCAGACCAAGGTTTTTCAACTTTGGCACTCCGACATTTTGGGCTGAGTAATTCTTTGTTGGGGAAGTCGTCCCATGCATTATAGGATGTTTAACAGCATCCGTGGCCTCTACCCACTAGAAGTCAGTAACACCATCATGCAAATTGTGATCATTAAAAATGTCTCCAGACATTGCCAAATGTTCTGTGGAGGGCAAAATTCACCCTGGTTGAGATCTACCACGTTAAACTAATTTATCACTACATCCTACACCCTGTATGTTTGAAGTTCTAGCCATACTCAACTTTCCTCTACTCTGCTAAGGAACCATTTTTATTATTTTAAAAAATGTTGTAATAACTTTATTGAGATATAATTCACGTAGCATACTATCCATTCATTTAAAGTATACAATTCAATGGTTTGTAGTATAATCACAAAGGGGGACAACCATCACCACAATCAATTTAAGAACATTTTATTAACCAAAAAGAAATATTATACCCATTAGCAGTCACTCAACTTTTCTCAAATTCCCCCAACCACAGGCAATCACCAGTCTACTTTCTGTCTGTGTAGGTTTGCCTCTTATGGACATTTCATATAAATGGAGTCATGTAATACATGGTCTTTTGTGGTTGGCTTCTTTCACTTGGCATAATGTTTTCAAGGTTTAGCCATGTCGTAACATACGTCATTACTTCATTACTTTTTATTGTTGAATAGTATTCTCTACAATAATATATTTTGTATATCATTGTAGTCTCTACAATGATATTGGAGGTTTGTTCTTATTTTATGGACACTGCATTTTTTTCCCTTTCATTCAAACACTGCTCTTATATTTGTTATATGACTGTCCTTGTACACTGCCAACCCACAGTCTCTACCCTAAGTTCTAGAAGCACAGGTGTATTATGAGTGGCTTCAACAGGCCAATTTAG
This sequence comes from Mandrillus leucophaeus, assembly GCF_000951045.1. Lineage (NCBI taxonomy): Eukaryota > Metazoa > Chordata > Mammalia > Primates > Cercopithecidae > Mandrillus > Mandrillus leucophaeus. The sequence continues at coordinate 84,615 of NW_012107530.1, forward strand.
AAGCCATCTTGCTGTGATCTAGTATTAATCATTGAGTTTCTCCTGAATGAAGACTTTCTTAATCCTCTTTCTCTATCCGCCTCCATTTCTCACTTCTCTTTTTGTCCTTGCAGTTGTGCTTAGTAAGGTCAGAACTTTTGGGTTGTTACTATAGTGCCCTGTGCATATTTTCATCAAAGCATCACATCATCTGATATCTGTCTTTCTCACTAGTCTAAACATTTTGAAGGGAGAAACTATATATTACTATTAATACATCCAGTACCTGACACATTGTCTGGCACAAGTTAAGCATTTAAATAAATTTTTTGTAGGAAGGAAGGAAGCAGAAAGAGAGAGAGAGAAAGGAAGAAAAGAAAGAAAGAAAGAAAGAAAGAAAGAGAGAGAGAAAGAAAGAAAGAAAGAAAGAAAGAAGGAA
>NW_012107530.1:85194-110009 GCF_000951045.1 Mandrillus leucophaeus
AGAGAGAAAGAAAGAGTTAGTCCTTTGATAACCGTCCTTGTATTGTGATTTTCTTGGATGCAGGCCTGGCTTGGTGCTGGTCAGGCTTCCCAGAGATGGAGTCTTGCCTTTTCACAAGATATGGAAGTGGCAACAAGAACTTCCTGTCAGTCTCCATGACCACCTGCCCAAATCACTGATAGCTGCCTTGCCTGGCTTTTATCTTAGATGTACACATGACCACTTCTCCTGGATTCCATGTTGGCCCTCTTCCCGTGGACTCACTGACTGAGCTGCTGTCTCTCAATGTTCGTGGTTCTTTTCTGAGCTTGTGTGTAAGCGTATCTCTTAAGCCAGCTGGAAGAAGGCAGGACAGGGGCAAGCAGACAGGCTCATTTAGGCAGCTGGGTCCACTGCTGCGGATGTCAGAGAGTAAACGTGGCCGCCTCCAACAGGAGACACTAAAGAGTAGATTCTTTCTTACTCATTGTTGACTGAGGCAGTGTGGAAAGATTTGTTTTGTTTTATATGTAGGTTTAATTGTATTTTTATGTAACAAACAAAGCCCTGTTTGAAGTGTTTTACAAACTTGCTCAATCTTCATGATAACTTCACGGGATAGCTGCCATTTTTATTATCCCTGTCAAAATAGCTTGTGCACGATCACACAGCTGATAAGTGGAAGAGCCAGGATTCCAAACCAGATGGTTTAACTCTAGAACCTTGCCCTACTGCCTCTCTCATTGCTGGGCCTTCCCACATGAGCTCTTCTTGCCTGGAGGCTCCTTCAGCATCTCTTTACCTGGCCCATGCCAACCTTCCCTTGAAGTATTACTCAGTATTCTCCTCTAATAAATAAGCTTTTCCTGCTTCCCCAGGCCTAGATTTGGTGCCTGCTCTATGTGCTTCCATAGCACCTGGGGCGTCTTGTATAACAACTTCTCACGACAAACCTATTGACTTCACTGTGATCTCTCCCATGACTTAAATTCTTTGAGAGCAGGAACATATCTCTGGCTGGTACACATTACACTCTCATGCTCAGTAATGAAACACAGTTGACCCTTGAACAACGCCGGTTTGAAGTGAGTGGATCCACTTCTACATGAGTTTTCTTCACCTCTGCCACTCCAAGACAGCAAGACCAACTTCTCCCCCCTCAGCCCACGCAATGTGAAGATGACAAGGATGCAGACCTTTATGATGATCCACTTCCACTTAATGAACAGTAAATATATTTTCTCTTCCTTATGATTTTCTCAGAAACATTTTCTTTTAACTAGCTTACTTTATTGTAAAAACATAATCAATAATATATATAATACAAAATACATGTTAGTAGGCTGGTTATGTTATCAGTAATGCCTCCAGCCAACAATGTGCTATTAGGAGTTAAGTTTTGGGGGAGTCAAAAGTCATACACAGATGTTTAACTGTGTGGTGGGGGCGGGTTGGTGCCCCTAAGCTCCACATTGTTCAAGGGTCATCTGTACCTGGCAAGTAGTACATGCTAAAAAAGAATTCTTACGTAAATAAGCAAATCTAAATATTCCTGTTTTAATATTGAAGTATAATGTCATTCTATAAATGCCCATTAGCCTCCCTGCTCCCCACTCATTGAGTTCGACTTAACGGAGTATCAAAGTAAAATAAAAATAACAGGTAAGAGGTTTTCCCAACTTTACTCTCAAAACTGAATCACACTATTTAAATAAACTACATGATTAATATAGTAGATTCACAAAAGTAAATAAATCTATCCTGTGTGTCTCTACCACTTCCACAACTTGGCTAATTCTGAGAACTCACTTAGAAGAGGCATTAAAAACCTGAATATACTATGGATTACTATCCCTTAGCCATTTAACTCTTTCACCTGGGTAGCAGCTGTGTGGTGGAACAGGAAATAGTGAATTAACCCCATCCCAGCCCTAGGGGCAGCAGCAGTGCCAATATGAGTGTAAGCCAATTAGTGAGATCTCATGCTCCTTCAATAAAAAGGAGTTCAGATACTGCAGTCTGACCCAGTCAGTCCCATCTCCTACTGGGTCATGTGCTGTGCAGACATGAACTGTGGGAACTACTGCATCTACTTTGTCTCCTTAAGGAAGGTCTGGCTTGGGCTGAAGACATCTGGGAGGCAGAGAACAAAGATTAAAAGAAACGTGGTCCTTGACAACCTCATTAGGCTATGAGGAAAAAATCCTGTAGCGTTCAGCTGATCTCAGTGAACTGAGTGCTCATTCCCTTTATTGCCTAGACTTGTTTGGATTAGGTTTCCTGGTCCACGCACCACGAAGGGAGTACCAGCACACTGGAGCACACCCAAGGACACGTGAGCTGGGGGGCATGGAACCCTGAGGGTCAGCAAACGAGGCCACTGCCCCAGCTAGCTCTCAGATCACATGAAAACAGGGGAGAGGAAAGAAACCTGAGCAGAGAATCCCAAGACCCTGATCATCATTTTCTCGAGCCTTCTGCCTACCCTTGTCAGGCTTCAGGAATGCAGACAGGCAAAGAAAAACTGCTGTATATCCAAACCTATTCAGTCCCTCCTTGTCTAGACCTAACCATTTAAAAGGTCCACAAATAGTTCTTGAGTAATTCAGGCTCAACATCCAATACTGGGAAGGACAGGCTCTGAAATCAGAGAACTTCACATTAAATAAAATTACTAGGGAATAGAGAGAACATTTCATTTGGATTCTGAGAATCTTTAATTAAATAAATATTTCTTTTAAAATGACATCATGCAGTTTTAACCTGCAAACAAAGAATATCACCAAAAAAATTCAAACAGCAAAGGGGCACTAGATATCATGGAAAAACAAGGAAGGAGGGCACAAGTTCAAAAACATCTCCCAAAATCGAAGAAAAGAGAGAAAGTGGTGAACCACTGAAAAACAAAGATGTAAAGAAGAAATGCAGAAGATCCCATTTAGGTATACATAAAATACAGTAGGGGAAAAGTGCAAATTAAGAAGAAATAATTAAAGAAGAAAAAAGAATTTTTTTTGAGTCGAAAAAAATGTTTGTGTTTGAAAGGATTTCATAAGCAATCAAAATTAATCAATAGAGCTTTCTACGTACACATACTCTGGTAAGTTTTTTTTTTAGTTTTTTAGATTGGTTGGGTGAGGTGCACCTAGGCAGGGATGGGAGGAAATGGCTTTCCTACAAAGCAACAAAAATTAGATTTGCTTCAGATCATTTCTCATTAATGTTAAATTCCGGAAAATACGAAGCAACTTTTGCAGAGTTTAAAGGAAAAATATTCGAGTCTGAAAAATCTATCAAGTTATTTTCACTTGCAAAAGGGAAAAAAAAGGATCCTTAACAAGGTGAATCTCAGTATATATATCTGCGCTTCCCAGAAACCTTATTAAAATTGTGCCCTAAAAGATAATTAAAATAAATACTCTAGGATGGGAATGTCTTTAGTGCTGCAATATTTAACATACATTTTGCTTTTAGCATCTAACTTTTTTTAACCATATTTAAACTTCCTTGCTATTCTGCATACAGTGTTAAATCCTAATATGTAACCTCCACAAAGCTGGGAGTTTGGCTTATTTTTGTTCACTTCCATACCAAAACCAGAAAACCATACAGAATTGGTCCTTAAGAAATGTATGTTGAAGGAATGAATGAACTAACCAGAAATGAGTGCTAAATCAAATCTAATGCCTTTCCCCACATGATTTTTCTTTTTAAATAATTAATATTCTCATTTATATTCATAGACTTCCTAATACTGAGCCACAACCTAGGAGTGAACACATAATTCACTCCTGGCCAATTAGAGCACCAGATTTCCTGGCCACAGTGAATGATTTAGTAATGGCATGGGAACTAAGCCGGACCAATGAGATGCCACTCTGGGGACTTGTGCTGGAGTTGCCAATAGAGAGATGCTCTCCTTCTGCTGGAGTGCCAAGCTAATAGAATGTCAGCTTGTACCTACTGGTAGACAGCTTGCCACAGCCAGGTGAAAATGTGCTTGCGAATGAAACCAGTACAAAGGGAAGCTTTAAGTACTTGTTTCCAGCATGCTGAAGAACATTCTGCCATATTTTTTAGTAATATGAACAAATCAGCTCCCTTTTTAATTTAAGTCTCTTTGGTGTGATTTAATATACCACTTGTAAATTAGAATTTTCTGTATTTTTATTTTTTGTGCTCTCATCAGGTTTTAGTGTCAGACCTATCGACATAAAAAGATGTAGGTGAACTTTCATATTGTTTGCATTCTTGGAACTTGTTGGAAAGTAAATAACTCATACCTCCTTCCACCTTTATTTAAAACACATTGAAAGATAGACACTGACCTGGGGGAAATTAAAATACCATACACCCTTTATTACCTGCAAAGATGGCCTGAAGGACATGAGCTCTGCGGGAAAAGTGGGATCCTCCTAGCAGAACTCTCCAGGCAACTGGAAGGTTCTGGAGAACCATAGCCTCTCCACTGCCACCCCTATACCCACATACACAGGGTGGGGAGGGGTGGAGAGCTTTGTCTGGAGTCAGTTTTGGCTTTCTAAATTTCCTAAAGAATTCTGTATTTTGTTTAGATTTTCATCTAGTTATACTTTTCTCATTTCTAATGCTTTATATTTTTATTTTCTGCCTTCATTCAAGGCCCAAATTCCAAAGAACTTGCATTTTTTTTTTTTTTTTAAGACACAGTCTTGCTCTGTCAGCCAGGCTAGAGTGTAGTGGCATGATCTCAGCTCACTGCAACCTCCTTCTCTCAGGCTCAAGCAATTCTCCTGCCTCAGCCTCCCGAATAGCTGAGATTACATGTGTGTACCACCACGCCCTGCTAATTTTTGTATTTTTAGTAGAGACAGGGTTTCACCATGTTGGCCAGGCTGGTCTCGATCCTGACCTCAGGTAATCTGCCTACCTCGGCCTCCCAAAGTGCTGGGATTACAGACATGAGCCACTGCACCGGGATGGACCTGTATATTTTATTTATCTTTTTGAAGAATCGGCCCTTTTATCCATTAATTGTATTTTTTATTTTTAGCATTCAGAGTCATTATTTTATGCTTTTATTTCATTAATTGTATAATTTTATATATACATCTATATGGCTTATTTTGTTAACTTTTCTGTATTGAATTGAAGGCTTGGTTGTTATTTTTGGCCTTGTGAATTTAAATGTATGAATGGTCCTTATGCTTAGCACCAGCCCATAATTTTGGTATACGCTATTCTTATTTTTGTTGATTTTTAGATCTCAGAATATAGTTTTGATTTGATTTATAATTTTTTAAAGAAATTATGAGATTTTGTTTGTTTCATTTTTGTTTTTAAATTTTTCAGTAGCCCTCAGTTTTGATCTAGCATTTATGTGGATCTAGCTTGATTGTGTGATAGTCCTAGAATGTAGTACACATTTTTTTTCCTGCTTCTATGGGCGTTTAATATATACCCTTTATAAGGTACCACATACTAAATTATCTAGTAAATTCATCCTATTAATTATGTGACTAAACTCATTAATATTCTATTTTTGGTCTATTTGGTCAATTAAATTTAGAGACAAGGTGTTTAAAAACTCTCTTTTGTACAGAAAAATTGGGATGAATAAAAATTCTTTAATTCTAGTGTATCAAATTTTATTCTTATATCTAAGAATTATGCTTTCTATGTCTTGCAATACATTGTTTAAAGTGCATATAAGTTTATGATGAATATGGTCTTGATGTTTTAAATCAAATAGAAAATATTCTCTTTTTCCATTTTTTCTCCTGGCCTCAAAATTTACTTTATTTTTGAAATGTTTTTACATGTGTGTTTATTTATTTATTTATGTTTGTTGTTGTTGTTGTTTTGAGACAGCGTCTCGCTCTGTCACCAGGCTGCAGTGCAGTGGCCTGATCTTGGCTCACTGCAACCTCTGCCTCCCAGGTTCAAATGATCCTCCTGCCTCAGCCTCCTGAGTAGCTGGGACTGCAGGCACACACTACCATGCCCAGCTAATTTTTTTCTGTTTTTAGTAGAGATGGTGTTTCACCATATTGGCCAGGATGGCGATCTCTTGACCTCGTGAACCTCCCGCCTTGGCCTCCCAAAGTGCTGGGATTACAGACGTGAGCCACCGCGCCTGGCCTATTTATTTTATTATATGCTTTTATGAGACACAATATGATTTTTTGATATACATATACATTGTGGAGTGATTAAATCAAGCTAATGAACATATCCATCACCTGACATGCTTATTTTTTGTGGTGAGAACTTCACAATTTTCAAGTCTATGGTACATTATTATTAAATGTGGTCACTAGGCTGTACAACTGATCTTGTACAGAATGTATTCCTTCCATCTGACTGAAACTTTGTACCCTTTGACCAACATCTCCCGTTCACCACCCTACTCCTGCTGCCCCAGCCTCTAGTAATCGCCATTCTCTGCTCTGCTTCTATGGATTCAACTCTTTTAGATTCCACACACAATTGGGAAACAGTCTCTCCAATAAACAGGGTTGGGAAAACTGAATATCCACATGCAGAAAAATGAATTTGGAACCTTATTTTATCCTATATATAAAAATCAACTGAAAATGGAGTAAAGACTTAAATGTCAGCCCTAAAACTATAAAACTTCTAGAAAAAAGTAGGAAAAAAGCTGCTTGTCATCGGCCTCAGCAAAGATTTTTTGGATATGACTCTAAAAGCACAGGCAACAAAAGCAAAAGTGGACAAATGAAATTGCATCAAACTAAAAAGCTTACACACAGCAAAGAAAACAACAGAGTAAAGAGACCAACTCTAGAATGGGGGGAAATATTTCCAAACTATATAACTGAAAAGGGGTTAATAGCCAGAATATATAAGGAACTCGAACAATTCAATAGGATGAAAGCAACCCAATTTTAAAATGAGCAAAGGGCATAAATAGAGATTTCTCAAAAGAAGACATTCAAATGGCCAACAGGTATACGAAAAAAATGTTCAACATCACTAATCATCAGGAAAATGCCAATTAAAACTACAATACAATAAGATATTACCTCACACTTGTTAAAACGGTTTATATCAAAAAGACAAAAGATAACAAGTGTTGACGAGGATGCGGAGTAAAGGGAGTAGTTGTATGGTGTGAGTGGGAATGTAAATTATTACAATTGTTATGAGAAACAGCAGAGATGTTTCTCAAAATAGAACTATATATGATCCCACTACTGGCTATATATCCAAAGGAAATGAAATCAGTACATCAAAGACATAACTCCACACTCATGTTCATTGCAGCATTATTCACAGTAGCCAGATGTAAAATCACCCGAAGTGTCCATCAGTGGATGAAAAGATAAAGAAACCGTTCTACCTCTATCCATTGAATACTGTTTGACCTTAGAAAAACCTGTCCTTCGTGGCTGGGCATGGTGGCTCACACCTGTTATGTCAGCACTTTGGGAGGCCAAGGTAGGTGGATCACGAGGTCAGGAGTTCAAGACCAGCCTGGCCTAGATGGTGAAACCCCGTCTCTACTAAAAATACAAAAATTAGCCGGGCGGGGTGGCACGTGCCTGTAATCCCAGATACTCGGGAGGCTGAAACAGAGAATTGCTTAAACCCAGGAGGCGAAGGTTGCAGTGAGCCAACTTTACACCACTGCACTCCAGCCTGGACAACAGAGCAAGACTCCCTCTGTCTCAAAAACAAAACAAAATAAGAAAAATCTGTCATTTGCAACAATACAGATGAACATGGAGAACATTATGCTAAGTGAAATAAACCAGCCATAGAAAGAAAACCTTTGGGTTCTGTAGTTTGTTTGGTTATAAAATATTTTATTATAAAATATAACATACAGAAAAAGATGCATAAAACATAAATGTGTGACTTAAAGAACACTCATCTGTTCACTACCCAGGCCCAGGAACAGAATGTAGAATATAATGGAACGCCAAAAGCCAGCAGTTCTTCTCAATCTTACCCTCAGGTATGAATCACTATCATGACTTTTATAGGAATTCTCTCCTTTCTCTTCTTCATATATCATCCACCGAAGTGTGTACTCCTTACTTCAAGGTTTAGATTTGCCTTTATTAAATTTACACTATAAAAATTATTTAGTATAAATTTGTTATGTTTTACTTCTTTTGCTCAGTATTATCTTTTAAAGATTTACTTATCTTTTGTGGAGCTATAGCTTTTTGGGTTGTTGATGATGCTTTATACTATTCCATGGTTTAAATATATGTTAATTTATTTTTCTCTTCCACTATTGTCTGCCATTTGGGTTATTTCCACTTTGGGGCTATTTCGTATAGTGCTGCTATGAACATTCTTAAACAAATTTCTTGTGCATACATTTACATTGATTATACAACAATAAGTAGATTGTATTGTATGACACACATACTGTGTATCATCAAATTTGGGATTTGCCAAATTATTGGACAAAAGGATTGTATCTATTTATAAGTCCCACATGCATGTATGAGTTTCTATTGGCTCACATTCTCAGCGATACATGATTAGTCTTTTTGACGATAATGATTCTGATGACTATACTGTGATACGTTCCAGTGGTTCTAATTTTGCATCCCTGAGATTGCTAATGAAAGCGGGTGCTTTTTCACATGTTAATTTTCCATTAAGTTTTCTCTTTAGTGCAATGTCTGTTCAAAATTCTTGGTAACTATTGGATTGTCAGCCGTTTTCTTATTAATTTGTTTTTTGAATTATATTCAAAATCCCTTGTTGTAAAAATCTTCTCCCACTCTATGGTGTTTTTTCACCCTCAATAATATCTTTTGATGAACAAAATTTCTTCATTTTAATATACTCAAACTTCTCATTCTTTTATGGAAAAGAAATTTGTGCTTTTCGTGTCTTTTTAAAGTAACCTTTATAGGCCGGGCCCTATGGCTCACGCCTATAATCCCAGCACTTTGGGAGGACGAGGCAGGTGGATCACCTGAGGTCAGGAGTTCGAGACCAGCCTGACCAACATGGAGAAACCCCATCTCTACTAAAAATACAAAATTAGCCAGGCGTGGTGGCGCATGTCTGTAATCCCAGCTACTCGGGATGCTGAGGCAGGAGAATCGCTTGAACCCAGGAGGCGAAGGTTGTGGTAAGCTGAGATTGTACCATTGCACTCCAGCCTGGGCAACAAGAGTGAAACTCTGTCTCAAGAAAAAAATAAATAAATATGAAATATTTACTGGAAATAGAAATTCTCCTATTTTATCTTATAAAAATATTTCTTTTTTATTAAGTCTTTCACATTTAGGTCTCAAATCTCTTGAAATTAGTTTTTGCATGTGTTGTGAGATAGGGATCAAGCTTAGCATCATTTACTTAGGAAAAAAAAGATGCCCTTTCTCTATTGCTCTGCATTGTGACCTATATCACATATCAAGTATTTATCTCTGCTGGAGTCTGGCTCTGGCTTCTCTATTCAAGTTCATTGGCTACATCCTTGTGCTGATATTACAGGGTTTTAATAACTGTGATTTTATAATGTCTTCATACCTTACATAGCATGTCTTCCTATCTTGGTTTCTTCTTAAAAGTATTCTGGGTATTTGACTTTTAAAATTTCCATATAAATTTCATAATCAGCTGAAATTCCTTTGGAAAATTTGGGAAAAAATAATTCTTTGGGATTTTGATTGATATTGCATTTAATTTTCAGTATAATCTAAAAGAAATGTCATATTTACAACAGTGTCTTCCAGTCTATGAGTGTGTTACGTCACTCAATTTAGTTTGTTCTTCTTTAATGTCTCTCAGAAATATTCTGCTCATCTGAAGAGAGACCTTGCACATCTTTTGTTAGATTTGCTCCTAGATATTTGATATTTTTTATACTCATAATATATATTTTTAGAATTTTATGCGTTAACCGTTTGTTAAAGATATATATGAATACACCTGATTTCTGTACATTAATTTTGTATCTAGAAAACTTACTAAATTTTAAAATTACTGTAATGATTTATCTATAGATTTATTTAGATCTTCTACATATATAATCATATATCTATGAAAATTATCATTTTAATTTTTCCTTTAAAATCTTTCATACTCTTTTATTTACTTTACTTACTATAACTAGAATCCCCTGAATAATAGTGAATACAGAAGTGGAACTTGGGCATTTTGTATTGTTCTTACTTTGAGAGAGAAGCTTTCAGCATTTCACCATGATGCGTGAATTTGCTGAAGGGTTTATGAAACCACCTTCCAGGCTTGCTAAGAGCTTTTATCATGAATAGATGCTAAATTTTACTAAATGTTTTTTCTTTATGTTTCTGTGATTATGTGATATCTTCTATTCATGCGGCAAATTCATTTATGATTTTTTGTTGTTAAATGATCCTTAAATTTTTATAAGAAGTCAATTTAAATGGGATGCGTTATCTTTTTTACATATTGCTAGAATCCACTTGTCACTATTTTGTTTAGGACTTTATATTTCAGTGAAAATGAACTATAATATTTCTTTTGCATACCATTCTTGTCAGATTTTGATATCAAAACCATATTAACCTTAAAAAAACAAGTTAGAGGCTGCTCCCTCTTTCTGTTATATGAGATAGTTTGTGTAAGATTGGCATTACTTCTTCCTTAAATGTTTAGTAGAATTATTCACTGAAACCATTTGAAAGCTTGAGGTTTTTGTTTGTTTTGTTGTTTTGTCTTGTTTTGTTTTTGAGATGGAGTTTCACTCTTGTTGCTCAGGCTGGAGTACAATGGCACGATCTCGGCTCACTGTAAACTCCGCCTCCTGGGTTCAAACAATTCTCCTGCCTCAGCCTCTCAAGTAACCGGGATTAGAGGCATGCACCACCATGCCTGGCTAATTTTTGCATTTCTAGTAGAGACAGGGTTTCACCATGTTGGTCAGGCTGGCCTTGAACTCCTGACCTCAGGTGATCCGCCCTCCTCAGCCTCGCAAAGTGCTGGGATTATAAGCGTGAACCACTGTGCTGGTGGAAAGCTTGAGTTTTTTATTTTGTATTTTACATTCATGTAATGTATTACTTGCCCTTTTTTCTTTTCTTATCGCAACGTATTCTTTTGTCTTTTATTTCCCTTGTGATTTATTTTAGTTCTACTATGTATTTCGGTTTTACTAATGGTTAGTTTTAAGCATTTAACGAACACACTTAAACTTTATGCAAATATAAAACTTAGAAAGTTAAGTAACTGTGTTTATATTCCCTCAAGAAGAGAGTGCTTTCTCCTACTCTGTCTTCCTTGTGCCTGTTAGAGTGATTGGAATTTTTACTCTGTCTGTGTTGTTAAAATATTTTTTTAGTACTTCCTCTTCTATAAGAAACTTGATTTATATTTTAAAATAAGATTTCCTGGATTCATTGAGAATCAATATTTTTCTGGTGTATTTCATCTCCCCCAGTCTATCTTTTTTCCTGATTAAATTTTAATTTGGAAGACATGCTTTTTCAAGTTCTCTGTAAGAAGTTGGTGGGTTCATACTTTTGGAGTCCTTCTAGCCTCTGACTGTGGAAGATTCTGTAATCACAGTCCTCTCCCGCTGATATTCTTTAAATATTCCCCAGTGTCTTTAGCGTCCAGTGTTGAAGATAAGAACTCTGATGTCAAATTATTTCCTTTCCCTTATAAGTAACCTATTCTTTCTTTTCAAAAACTTACAAAATGTTCTTTTCTTATTCCTAGAAATTAGAGTTTCACCAGAAAATGTTTGTGTTATTTCTTTAATTATGTACATAATTCTGTGACTTCCAGTCCAAAAATCTTGGTCTTTTTTCAGCTCCAGGAATTTCTTTTTAACTTTTTATGTTATTGTTTCTTCATTCTTTCCTCTTTCTCCCTCAGAGCTGCACATCTTTTTTAGTTATGCATCCTGAATCTACCCTCCATTTCTCTTTCATTTTCACTCACTAACATTTTCATTAATTTGTCTTCTTTTTTTTTTTTGCTTTATGTTATGGAGTATATTTAAGTCTGTCTAAAGATCAATAATTCAATTTTCAGCCTCTCCACATATTTTCACTCCTTCTAAAGATGGTTTTAATTTCAGAAATCATGTTTAAATTTTCTTCCTAATTTCTGAGATTTCTTCCTTACTATGAGTTTTCTCTTGTGTAATATCTTCCTGAGTCTCATTGAGAATTGGTATCAGAGTTCTCTCTTTTGATCTCCTCTTTCTCCTGTTCTGTTTAAACCAGCCCTACTTTATTTTGATTTGTCAATATCATGTTTCTCCCTTTAGGCTTCTCATTCCCTCAAATGTCCACTATTTATGTCATAGTCTTTTACTTTTTTTTTTCTTTTTTCTATTTTCATTTTTATGAACACAGACCTAGACCTACCAGCACCATCAGCCAGTATAAGTCCCTTCCACATGACTAAGGCTAGGCCATGGAGGACTTACTTCAAGGTGCTGGCCCCTTTCCAGGTAGATCCACAGCAATGGGTTAGAGAGGCTTGGATTTCTAAACTGAGGAGAGAGAAAGGCCATTAGGTTCACGAACTTCTCCAGGTTCAGGGAGAGGGAAATGTGAGCACTAACAAAGAGCCGTGCCCCTCGACAGGACTGAGAACCTACCAGGATAGCTGGTGTGTCAGCAAGGCTGAGCTTCTCCTGGAGCTACGAGCTGTATACTAACTGGAAGGCTGGGCTTCTCCCACACTTTGCTCCTTGTCCTCTGAGATGCAGGCTATCACCCATGGCAAGCAGATCCCCAGACACTGCCTAAATCATCTCCATGAAAACCGAGGCTGCATTTAGGTAGGTGGGACCTCTTCCAGGCTTCCTTTCTTTTCTGGTCTTTGGCCACAGAGTGAGTGCTGAGACAGGGAGTGAGTTCAAAGCATATAGATAGAATATTTCATTTCCCTCTTACCCCCTTAGAAAATACATTCCATTATTTGTAAATTGGAAAGTAAAAATAATTACTATCTTTAAAAAAGGAATGTTTTTATTTCCTGAGATGGAGTCTCGTTCTCGTTGTCCAGGCTGGAGTGCAGTGCTGCACGATCTCGGCTCACTGCAACCTCCACCTCCCAGGTTCAAGTGATTCTTCTGCCTCAGCCTCCCAAGTAGCTGGGATTACAGGCACCCACCACCATGCCAGGCTAATTTTTATATTTTTGTGGAGACGGGGTTTCACCATGTTGGCCACGCTGGCCTTGAACTCCTGACCTCAGGTGATCCGCCCACCTTGGCCTCCTAAAGTGCTACAATTACAGGCATGAGCCACCATGCCCGGCCAGGAACTCCTTTTTGAAAGCACCTCATATGTAGACTCACAAGACTCTGCACTAGATTCACGGTGGGGAGCCAGATGGACCTCTGTTCCTCATCAGTGAAGCAGTCATGATAGAATAAACTCAGGCTACTCCCCAATAACTTTGAGAAAAATCGAACAAAACAAACGTGAAAATACTTTATTGGAGATAAACCACTAAGAGAAAGAAAGCTGATGTTGCTATTAATATCAATGAGAATGACAGTTATAATAAAGAAAAAAAATGGACTGCCTCGAATAGTAATAAAACATTCCATCACTGGAAGCATTTGTAAGGAAGGCACGCAAACTTCTCTCAGAAATGTTGGGGGAGATTGATGCATAGGACCTTCAAATCCTTAATCTCCAAGTCCCTTTTCAATTTTCTAAAACCTGTGATTTATTCAGTACTGGGAAGGGTTGTAGGCCTGGGAACCAAAATCTCCCTGAAGTTAAATTCAACTCCATGAATTTGAAATCAAGGAGGAGCAAATATGTATTGTAAATCGGGGTAAAGTATGACTGCAACATGTGGCTAATGCACACAGACTTCCCTTTCACTAATGACAGAAAAAATTACAATGGGAATTCTCCAGTAAAATAACTAGCTGCAGCCCATTGGCATCACCTTGTCAGGCAGAGGGAGAGAGGAATCCCAGATTAATTAGCAAAATTTGACAAATTCTCCCTCGAGTCCTAGACTCCAAGACCACCTGCTCCTGCTGCTTCAGAGGCTCAGAACGCAAAGCCTCCAGTCTGTGCCTAGATGTGGTGTAAATGGATATGTTTATAGGATACAAGTTATCAAGAAAGTCCATTCCCCCATGCTCAAAAGAAACCTGCACAAAAATCACATCTCTGTCATTTATGTCCAATATATCCTGAAAACTAATGAGCCTTGTTAGGAAATGAATGAGACTTGTAGAAACTGACAGTAGAGCCCCATCCTCATGAAACTAAAGTGTAAGAAGAATACAAAATGAAAAGAAAATCAATCTGGCTGTTGAGGCTTTGTTTGATTTACTTGACTCATTAATTCAATCAACACTTACCAAGAATCCTTTATATATTGAAGCTCTTGGTTCGGCACCTTGGAGAAGATCCAGGAAAGACCTGGAGACATATTTTGTTCCTAAGATATTTACAGTATCAGGTATTAACAAACTATGACAAAGTAGAAAATAACTGTGATATGTAGGAGTCAGAGATTCAATTAAGGGGTGAGTGAAACTTGGGAAGATTATTCTTACCAACAGAATCAGGAAAACGTTCCTGGACAGTCAATATTGGAGCTGAATCTTGAGAATGAGAAGAACGCAGACATGCCAGGAGGAAGGTGAGTCAAGGCATTACCTGAGAGGCAGGTGAGTGTGAAGACTGTTCATGGTACAAGGAGCTAATCCACAGCATTTATCAAGCGCCTACTGTATGCCAGGAGTTGTGCAGAGCTCTTGAAACAAATTATTTCATTTGATTGAGAAAACTGAGGCACAGATAGGCTGATCACCTTGTTTGAATCTTAGAAGTGATAGAATGGATGCCATGTCTGATAATAGTTACAGGAGGATGTGTAAAAGGTGCTGACACTAAATCAAGAAGACTTTGGATGTCAAGCTTAGGAGGCAAATGCGTCCAGCTCTTGAGATATTCTCTATAGGTCTTGCTACTGAAAAGATTGAACATATTAGCTATTAGCTAAATGTTTCTCTCATCATCGTGATTTGGGATGTCTTGAAAATCTGGGCTTCTATGGCAGAAGTGAAGTTGGTCAACTGCTGTTACTTTTTCTTACCACAAGGCTCTTGCCTCTAAATTAAGCAGAACTCTGAAATAATCTAAGAAAAGTCTTACTACAGTTGGAACCCTTTGACTCTGGCAGAAGAGAAGTAAGCAGTCTTGCTACAGGTAGGCAACAGACTGGTCTAGAATGGAGTCCCCACCTCTCCCTTCAGGCTGAGTGAGAAAGCCCTATTGTGTGAAGAATAGATAGAAGAGGCTGGAACAAGCATCTGCAAACCAGGGGTCAGCAAACCAAGTTCAGCTTTCCACTTGCTTTGTAAATAACATTGTAATGAAACAAAACCAGGCTCATTCATCTATTTATTGTCTATGGCTGCTTTCACACAACGATGACAGTGTTGAGTAGCTGTGACAAAGTGCATGTGGTCCACAAAGCCTAAACTCTCTGGTCCTTTACAGAAATATGTTGTTGACCTCTGAAACAGAAAACCCAGAAAATCCTAGCATAGTCACATGGAAAGGGAGAATGGCGATCCTGTAATTCCATTATCTTCTCCCTCTCCACCCCGCTGCCACCCACACACAGATCAAGAATCTGAACCGGAGAAAGGAAGAGATTTGCCTAAAGTCACAGAACTGGTAAGGGAGCATTCTTGGGGTCCCTAACTGTTAGACTAACGTTCCTTCTGTTAATATCACACCAATCCTGAAGGCTAAAGTAAGTTGTTGTCGTCTTCGTCTTCGTCTCCTTCTCCTTCTCCTTCTCCTTCTCCTTCTCCTTCTCCTTCTCCTTCTCCTTCTTCTTTTTCTTTTCTTTTTTTTTTTAAGACAGAGTCTCGCTCTGTCACCAGGCTGGAGTGCAGTGGCGTGATCTCGGCTCACTACAACCTCCACCTCCTTGGTTCAAGTGATTTGTCTGCCTCAGCCTCCCAAGTAGCTGGGACTACAGGTGTGCACAACCACACCCAGCTAATTTTTGTATTTTTACTAGAGATGGGGTTTCACCATGTTGGCCAGGATGGTCTTGATCTCTTGACCTTGTGTTCCACCTGCCTCGGCCCCCCAAAGTGCCGGGATTACAGGTGTGAACCACCATGCCCAGGCAGGTAAGTTGTTTTCTAAGCAACTATTCAATAACTACTTCCTGAAACACTGGGTGCCCAGCACCATCCCTTCTTAGGTTGCTGTTGGGAGTACAAGTTGTAGAAAGAAGGCTTGATGCCTTTCTATCCTGTGGTCTGTACCACAAGTGGTGGGAGACCTCACACAGTGGAGCAGTACCTTAAAACCTGCAGCCTGTGAGGGGAAAGAATACAGCATCATAATTTCCCTCTGAACTCTCTCAGAAAGTCCCCACAACGCAAACTGACTTAACATTCCTCAGTGAGTCCAACGCCAGCAGTCAGCCCTCCAGGGCTGGAAATGATTTCTGCTTTTGGATGATGCCTCAGATGAAGTCGCCAGCTTGCGTTTAGCAGCCGTGTAATTCAGGATGCCTACAACTCTGAGCAGCACTCAGGGAGTGAGACACGTTGAGGAAACGGCAGGCTCTGAGCTGCCGTCCTACCCTCAGCCTGGGCTGGGTCTCTGCTCAGTGAGCAGAAGGTCAGGCGGCCTCCCCATACTGTTCAAATTACTTTCCTGCTCTTCTTCCCCGTCAAGCTCAGGTAGTTAAATGAGAGCAAGTGTGACTCCACTGAATAGAGGAAGCAATTCGAGCATGGGGTTCTATGTGGTAAAGCTGTCAGTGTCTAGTGGAGACTGGCCATGTAGGGGAAGTGTGTGGAGTGTATGTGTGTGCAGGTGGGGGGGTGTCTAATGCTTAGGAACTCCAATTATGCTCCCTTAGCAGTTCTGTAATTTTAGGCAAATCCCTTCTTCTCTCTTGGGCTCAGATTCTTCTCGTAAGGTGGTGGGAAAAGGAGATAACAGAGTGGACTGTGACTGTGTGATCCACCCCCATGAGTAGATTACATGGGGGCACCCGTGTGTGGGGAGGTGAGAGATTTCCTCAAACAGGAAAGCCTTTCTGGAAATAGCAGAATTTGATCTGGACTTTTTACCAGGAAAGTCTTTCTAGAAATAGCAGAATTCGATCTGGACTTTTTATCAGAGATTTATAGAATCATGCAATCGAATGTCACCTGAAGGTCACTGACTCCCAGGTGATGCCCAGAGTGAGAACTGCACCTGCAGCATCTGAGACAGACAGGCCGTGCTGAGTGATCCCAGCGGCATGCTCACTATTCCCCAGGGGCGCCCGCCACGTGTTCAGACAACTTCAATTGTCGAGTTATGGTTCTTTACACTGAAATGAACTCACAGTTTCTAGTCCTGTCTTCAAGACCACTTAGAATGAATCTGTTCTCCCTTTCCGCATGTTGGCACTGAGGGTGTTTGCCTTAGGCAGTAAAGTCCCCTTTCTATCCCCTCCTCTGTCCTCCTGATCACAGAGCAGATGTTTGTGTACATGTGTGAGAGGGCGTGTGTGTGTGCACATGTGCATATGTATTGGGATGTGTACAGGAGAGAAGAGGGAGTAAATACAGCAGTTCTGAGTTAGTACAGTATAAAAGCCAGGTGGAAGAGACGCTAGAAAAATAGGCAGGCTATATTGTAGAGGGCATTATATGTGAAACTCACATGGCTAGACATGAGGTAGGAGAGTGACACAGCCAAACAGGCAGTTTAGAAAGATCATTCTGGGGCTGGGCTCAGTGGCTCACACCTGTAATCCCAGCACTTTGGGAGGCCGAGGCAGGCCAATCACCTGAGGTCAGGAATTCAAGACCAGCCTGGCCAATTTGAAACCCCACCTCTACTAAAAAATACAAAAAATTAGCTGGGCGTTGTGACACGTGCCTGTAGTCCCAGCTACTCAGGAGACTGAGGCAGGAGGATTACTTGAACGCGGGAGGTGGAGGTTGCAGTGAGCTGAGATCACGCCACTGCACTCCAGCCTGGGCAATAGAGTGAGACTCCACCTCAAAAAAAAAAAAAAAAAGAAAGAAAGAAAAGAAAAAGAAAAAAGAAAAAAAAAGATCATTCTGCCCTATATTGCAGAGGAGATGCCTGAAGGACCAGGACAGGAAGATTCATAAGAAAATATTCTAAGTGGTCCGAGTGAGAGATGGTGAGTGCTGAGCAAATCAAAGGACATAAAGATGGAGAAACAAAGTTACCTCCAAGAAATGTTCAGGAGAGAAACTTGGCAAGACCTGATGACTAGTGTAGAGTTTGAGATAGAGAAAAGAATCAGGATGATGCCAAGGGGTTGGCTTGGGGTGATGGGACAGTCAGCAGATGGAACATCTTCAAAAGTCTGCCACTGCCAGAGAGTTTTATTTTGTGTCCACCTCAGAGCCCTCCCAAAGGAGTTTCTGCAGAAAGAGAAATGATATATTAATTTCATGAGTTGGCAAGGAGTGAGGAATAGGAAACACTAATTACAGGCCAAGATAATTAACCAGCAAGTCTGGGATCAGCTGCATGTAACCTCAGCTCATCTGCTCCTGAAAATGACCAAGGGAAGATGTGAGGGGAAGAGTGTGGGCAGGACATTTTGCAAATGCTGAGGGAGCAGCTGAGCTCAGGCCTCGGTGACACTTGAGTTTGATGTTCTTGGCACTTTGGCTCTGGTTTCTGGAGCCCTTGGGGGTGCCAGATGCACCGCAGCCGGTCAGCCAGTTGTCCAAACATCACTTACGCCTCTGGGCCACTAATTACAAGGCTCCACTTTAGCCTTGCTGCTGTGCTCCATTAGGGCTTGCTGGTGACAGGCACAGGAAATGGACTAGAGGCCATTAGACCATCCGGGTTGAGAAAGGTCAGGTCTTGCCTCTGGGGAGAAAAGCCTAAAGTCTAGCTTTATAATCTGATGCTTGAAGCAGGAAAAAGATCTCAGGACTAGGAAAGAGGGATAAGTTCTTGTCCCAGCCCAGTCATATGACCTTGGGCAAGCAAATCATTTCACTTCACACAACCTCCGTTTGCTTACCCCTTACCTAGGCATAAATAATCCCTTGTTGGGAAGATCAGATGACATCAGAAGCACGGAAACACCTTCTGAATGGATAGCGCATTTTAAGAGCTCTTTTTCCTGCTGTTGATGTTAATTTCTAACACAAACATTAAGGTACACTGAACTGGGAAGGAAGAAAATAGGGTTTTGATCCCATTTCTGACTCTGATCTTCATATGACCTTAGGCAATTCACGTCTCTCCAGGCCACAGTTTCATCTGAAAACATTGATTTAGATCAATTATTCTCAACTAGAAATTTGAATTATAATTGCCAGTGGAGCTTTGTAAAGATGTCCATTCTCCACCCCAGATATGCTGAAGTAGATTCTCTAGAGAAAGGAGAATCTTCATGCCCACTGAGAACTGTTGGAATGGACAGTCAAGCTCCGCCTTCCTCCCACCTCTGCATACCTGCTCCCCCTACTGCTAGAACTATAGGACCCCTCCCTTAGGATAAGGCTGGACACAACTTCAGCTCTGACCCTATCCTCATGCTGAGGCACTTAAACCACGTCATGCCCAAGCTCTGGACCTCAGCGTCAAGTCTTCCAAGTCCCGAACTGGTTCTGACCTCTTATGTCAGTCACATCTAAACTCCACCCAGACATCAAGATGTGGTGCTCACCTCATTTCCTAGGAGAGCTGCATGATGGCCTTGTCCAGCCCTGCTTGTTTGGCTTTTCTAAGAGTCTGAACCCAAGGCTACTAGCTGAAAGATTGCCCTGCTCTGACCACCTGCTGGGATTATACAGCTATCACTGGCCGTGGGACCCTCCCTTTAGTCATTCCACCTGCCTCACAAAGAACCCTGTCCCAACCTGAATTCCTGTTGGACAGCATGATGGGCTTCCCAGGACTGCATGTGGCCTGTTGTGCAATGTAGCAGGTGGCATTTTCTGCCTCTAGGCTGCCTTCTCAATCCTTCCCTACTCCGAGCTTATTCCTGCACTGTCCAGCTGCAACCAAAGTCATTTTGTCCATTTCTGCCCCACATGTGATTTCAGTGGTTGCTACTATCCCTCAGGGCTGAAAAGAACCAGAGTGGTTTCTCTGGACTTCAGGGAAAGCACTGAGCCTCTCTGGGCCTATTTGCTCATCTGTAAAATAAGAGTAACAACCTCTGCCTTGTAGGAGTATTATCCAACTCAAATGCTCCTCCCCATCTATTAACTGAATGAACTTCCTGTCCTCTGGCCTTAGGTCTTAAACGTTGCTTCTTAAAGATCTCCCTCACAAACATTCCCCCTGCAACTCTTCTGTGCTCTGAGAGCAACCGGTACTTTTCCTTTGCAACTTCTTAAACTTGTGTAATTGTTAATTACCAGTTGAAAGTCTTTCTGCCGGCCTGACGCAGTGGCTCATGCCTGTGATCCCAGCACTTTGGGAGGCCAGAGTGGGTGGATCACTTGAGGTCAGGAGTTCAACACCAGCCTGGCCAACATGGCAAAATCCCATCTCTACTAACAATACAAAAATTAACTGGGCGTGGTGGCAAGTGCCTATAATCCTAGCTACTCGAGAGGCTGAGACAAGAGAATCGCCTGAACCTGGGAAGTGCAGGTTGCAGTGAGGTGGGATCACATCACTGCACTCCAGTCTGGGCAACACGAACAAAACCCCATCTCCAAAAAAACAAAATAAAAAATAAAGTCTTTCTCCCTTACTATTTCATAAGTGCCATGAGGGCAAAAACTACCTCACCACTATTAAATCCCCCATGCCTGGAATATAGCAGACATGAAATACACATATCTGATGACCGACAGATGAAGTGTTGAAATCAACGAATATTATTCTCTCCTCTCCTTTCCTCTCCTGTCCTCTCCGAGAGTGCACCACTAAGCCCAACGCAGACAGTAATCCCTCAGCACAGAGCAACACAGAGCATAGCCGAGCTGTTGCATGAGGCCTAGCCCGTCCTCTCTCCTGGGCCCTGTGTGATCCGAAGCCCAAGTAGCAGCCACAAGTAACTCGAAGTCTGCTGAGAATGATGCCCATATCAGCAGTTATCAATCCTGAAGTATTCAGGATTTAAGAATTTTCATCTGGAAATCTTTTTTTAAATAGTGGTGCCTTTGTCCTACTCATAGAGATTTTCATGTAGTTGGTCTGGAATGTGGCCTGGTCTTTGGTCTTTTTAAATAATTTCCCTAAGTGATCCCAATATACAGCAATGGATGAGAACCACTGATCTGGTTCAATCACCATTTTTCAGATACAAAGGCTGAGGCACAAGGGGGAAAGGAGTTAGCCCAAGAACCTCCAATACCTTTTGCAGAGCTGGAGCTAGAAGTAGAAGAGCTAACTTTCCACCCACAACCCCTTCCACTGCACCAAGTAACAAATTGAAATCCCCTTTATCAATAGCAGAGGCGGCTTTCCTGGCATCAGACAAAGCTGGGAGCAGAGAGCTTGTTTTTTCACCCTAAAAGATCTGTTATTAAAAGCCTGTTTATGCAAGAAGGATATAATTAAAAGTGAATGAGTGCGATTTTTTATCGCAATGAATATTAATTAAAGGAAAACACTGAGTCAATACTCAATTAGAAAAAGACGGAGGCTGAAAGGCAGACTGCTCATACCAGGGTTGTCAATCACATCAGGCAGTAATGAGATGACAGGACCCTAATAGCAAAATGTTGCTCTATTTTCCTCACATCCTCTTGGATTTAGAAGTTAGCCAAAATGCAAATCTGCTCTCAGGCTAGGCTCCATGGCTCTGCGCTCTGTTTGGGCACAGGACTGTCTTGCCTAGGACACAGCCCTCAGAGGGCATCAGGCTGTAAATGGTTTTACTCATGCAGGGTCAGAATGCTAGAGAAGCAATTGGCCTCTTCAGCCTCTCTAAAGAGTGAGGGCCAAACAGATCCAGTGACTTGCCACATCCTTCCTGTCCCTGAGCCCTGGGAGAAAGGCAAAAGCACAGACTTTCCCAAAGAAGAATCCCCAAGTCATCAGCAGGTCTCCTGAGCTGATAAATTAGGCTCAACCAGGAGGCTTTTTAAAATGCAGTTTGCCAGGCCTTGCCTTGGTCCTACTGAATCTGAATCTTAGGGCTAAAGCATCGTAATTGGGAGTAAGCATTTTAACAAACTCTCGTGTTAAACTCTGGTTTTTAGCCCAGCTCAAGATCTTTGCTTGCCTTTGTCAATTGGGGAATTAGATGATTTTAGTCATCTAAGAATCAATCAATTATTGATTCACTCATTCAGCTGATAAACATTTGCCTTCATTAGGCACTGTGCTGGTCACACATAAACACAGAGACTTGACCTCTGTTTTCTAGTTTCCTGTGGTTTAACAACAGAAACTGCCACAGTGATGACTGCACCGTGAAGGAGGAACACAGTGGTGAGGGAACACAGAGGTAGGAGAGCTCAGCTCTGAATGGGGAGTCCATGAAGGCTTCCAGAGATGATGAATGGAGAACTAGGTTGAGTGGTATGTTCTCCCAGCAAAGGTGCAGAGCCTTAGAGAGTTGGCTGAAGAATCCATTTTAACTGGATGGGGAAGAGCTCATGCCATGTAAAGGCATGTGCATTTCACCATGTCAAACACAAATTGTACCTAAATTGTCTGACAGAATACAAATATCAGCAAAGAGGAAAAGAAGTGAATGGTTCAGGAGACTGACACATACATTGGTGGGTTCTAGTGGGAGCACATGCAGAGATTGCAGGTTTAAATGCTTCTTCATTATACTGGACTTTGGAACCAAACAAGTGTTTGGGGGAGTAATACGGTTTGGCTTGTGCCCCATCCACATCTCATTTCGAATTGTTATCCCCACATGTCAAGGGAGGGAGGTGATTGGATCATGGGGCCAGTTTCCCCCATGCTGCTATCATCAGAGCTAGTGAGTTCTCATGAGATCTGTTGGCTTTTTAAGTGTTTGGAAGTTTCTCCTTTGCTCTTCTCTCTCCTGCTGCCTTATGAAGAAGATGCTTGCTTCCCTTTCATCTTCCACTATGATTGTGAGTATCCTGAGGCCTCCCAGGCCATGTGGAACTGTGAGTCAAATAAGGAACTCTTTTATAGTCAAATAAGGAACTCTTTTATAAGGAACTCTTTCCTTATAAATTACCCAGTCTAGGGTATTTCTTTATAGCAGTGTGAAAATGGAGTAATACAGAGAATTTCAAAAGAAATGCCTGATAGGAGGGGCACATCTACTTAGGAACCAAGATAGCAAATGTTTAAGTAATAATGGAAGGCAAGAAAAAAAAGAGACCAGAAGTTCAGAGAAAGAAGTGATATCTTCCCAGAGAAGCTGAGTAGATCCTGAACAGGCAGGGAGGAGAGAAGAAGGAACTTTAGGCTGGACAAGGCTTGGCCCTGGGACCAGCAGCAGTGAGCAAGGGCCCTGACCACTATTGTAAACCAAAAATGTCTTCATGGGCTTTTTGACCCATGGCTGTGGACAAATGCCTAACAAATTCCTAAAGAGAAGGGCCCCATGTTTGGCTGCAACTGCACAAACGGAGCAGCAGGATGCGTACCAGTTCTGATGACCAGGAACAGGTGAGCTCTGCACTCATGTGGGTCCCATGTGGTACATTTTAGAAGAGAGTAAGTGGATTCTATTTTTTCTGAGACTCGTCTTACAGAATTGGGGTTCCTCAGCTCTGGAACAGCCTGCAGAACTCCTCCATAGCAGCTCTCACAACTCAGAGAGATGTGAGATTTCAAAATGAATGTCGGAAGGTATAGGAACCCTCCCACTGTCACTCTGCCATCTAGTCCCACCTGAAATGAGACCTTTCCCCTTCAAGGACCTGGTCTCTATTCTTCTGGTTAGCAAACCCAGCTTCACATTGCACTGGACTCACCTGAGGAGTTTTAAAATTTGTTGATGCTTGGGTCCCACCCCTAGAGATTTTTTTTTTTTTTTTTCTTAGAGACAGGGCATTGCTTTATTACCCAGACTGGAGTGCCATGGCATGATCATGGCTCACTGCAACTTTGAACTCCTGGGCTCAAGCAATCCTCCTGCCTCAGCCTCCCGAGTAGCTGGGACTACAAGCACACACCACCATGCCTGGATACTTTATTTTTGTTTTTTGTAGAGACAGGGTCTCACTATGTTGCTCAGGCTAGTCTTGAACTTATTATTTCAAGCTGTCCTCCTGCCTTGGCTTCCCAAAGTGCTGGAATTACAAGCATAAACCACTATACCAGGCCAGAAATTCTTATTAATTGATGAGGAGTGGGGCCTGAGCATTCAGCCTTGTAAATATTGCCCATTCTTACTCTCATTTAGTCAACCAACAGATGTTAGAAGGAAATTAAGGAATTATTCAGCAATTGAGGTATTCGCTAAGAATGTTATTCCTATTTTAATGAAGGATTATTTTCTTTTTCTTCTTATTCGTATCTTGCTGATTTTCCTTTCAAACTCCAAAGCAGTTCACACTTATTGCTATAGTCCAAACAACACAATAAACATTTTTGTATATCTAAAATTAAGCTATCTATATTCTCCTTTATTTATCATAACAAAAACAATAACTTCCTACTACCCACATCCTACACAGGGATCATTTGGGGATTGATCTAGCATAATATTGATTTTTTTATTGTCCAACAATTATTTAGATTTAATTTTAAATTTTCTTTCTTTACTCAAGAATGCTTCTCTCTCCTGTGAATTCCTGTTGTATTCCTTTTTCATTTTAAAGATTAGAGTTTTCAGGAATTCTTATAGTGAGAATTGTGCAGAATTTTGTATCCTGAAATACTTCTATTTTGATCTTGCCTTTCAATGATCATTTGAGTCAGTACAGAATTCTGGTTTCAAAATTATTTTCCCTCATAACATTGAAGATA
>NW_012107530.1:111164-130002 GCF_000951045.1 Mandrillus leucophaeus
CATTCAGTCTTGCTGCACACAACCTTTCTCTTCATGTATATCCAATGAGTCTTTGCAGCCCATTTATTGACTTTTTCTTCTCAACTAGCTTTTTTTTTTCATTTCTAAGATCTTTAATTGGTACTTTTTTATAACAGCTTGTTCTTATTTTATAAATGTAAATGTTAATTATAGTTTTTACATTTACTGAATTTTCTCTTTCCTAAGGTGCTATTTTCTGTTAAGTTTTATTCCTTTCTTTCTCAATATTTGTTTTCTTAAATACTTAGTAATTCTTGGTGACATATTCAACTTTGTATTAGAGATTGCTTTAGGCCATCTGAGAGTGCTCTTTCTTTACCAAAATCTGACTCTAGTCCTGTGGTGGAGGAATGGGATGTGCTCTAGTCAATGAGTTGTGGCTGTGCCCAGAATTAGGTATGGGGGTGGAGGGGTTCCAGCCCCTGCCTCTGGGGCCCCAGCACTAGGAGGCACTGTCCTGTTGCACTCGTTCATCCGGCTTGCTACTTGGCTCTGTGAAGGGAATTCAAGGCGAAGGCTGACAGCGCTACTAGTGGGTCTTGAGACCCTCCAGGTCTGGGGAAGTAGTTTGCCAATGCTCACATGTAGAGGAAGTGGGCCTCTCTTTGAATTTTATTAGTACTGGGCTCAGAGACACTTGGGAAATACATGCATCCAAACATAATCCAAAGACAAAAAAAAAAAAAAACCTTTAAACATTTCACTATGTTGCCTTTCCTTATTCTAGGGTGAATATATGTGTTTAAAAGGCCAGACCCTACTGGTTACATGTGCATAGTTAACTTGAATATGTTAAGTGTTTTCCACAAGACCTGAAGCTTAATAAATTAGAGCCAATATGAAAAGACATTCAAAGAATGTATTATAGTCATCAAAAGTCATACGCTCTCCTCTTTTTCCCTCTATCTCTACTGCTTCTCTCTTTAAAATCAGATTTTAAGTTAGAATGGGTCTTAGAAGCTATTTACTTCAATCCCTATATTTTCACTTTTTTGAGGTTAATTAATACATTAATATTTCAAAGTTAATTAAAACATTTTCATTGCAGCAAATATGGAAAGTAAAGATAAAACAATACGAAGAAAAAGTCATCCATAAACTCATTACCAGAGACCAGATCAGCTCCATAATGTATAAGCTGTGGCTCAGGAAGGAGAAGTGGTGGGCCCGGAATCTAGCTAGCCATGAGTAGGTCATTTGTCAAGTCGTCTCCATGCCAGTCCTTGGTCCTTCCCTCTGAATCAGGAAGACTTTGTGTTTCCTATTGGTGGGAGAAACATAAGATTGACAACAAGCCAGGGTTGTGGTTTTGCAAAGCAAGTACAGCACACAGAAGAGAAGGAGAGGTAAGGGATTTGGGAGTAAGTACAAGGAAATTGTAGCAACAGACCCTGAAGAAAAAATTACTGTCTTACTCAAGAAGCCCAAATGAAACCTCAATTCTGTCTGCTCATGCCCTCTTTCCTGTCCCTAATCGTGTTGGTCACAGTGTCTGTCTTCTGAATCTCATGGCCTCTCAGAGCTGAAAGAATCATTCTGCTCTTTGTTTGTCTTAAAGTATGAGTGTGGTAGGGGCTTTGTCATTCCAGGTGTGAGGCCATGCCAAGACCAGTCTCGGGAAAGCTGTGGTGGCTGTGCAATTGTTCCCCTGCACTACCCGGAAGCTTCAATGTCACCTCCAACTTGAAGTCCTCCTTCCTCTGGCCAGGCAGGGGCTCAGTCCCAGCTCTGTGTTCCTTAATACTTAGTGCTTATTTCTCCTACAGCATGTATAGGGTGAATGTTTATTTATAGGTCTGTCTTAACTGAACTTCCTAAAGACAAAGATACAACAGCTAGCACAATTCCAGGCACATAGCAAGGGATGAATAAAGCTTGATGAATTAATGAATAAATGTTCAAATGACTACACTTTACTAAGGAGGCTTACCAAATATTTTGGAAGCATTTTTGTTTACACGGAAAATAGGCCCAAGAACAAACAAGACGAATTCACATGCCATACTAAACGTGATATAAACATTCTAATCAAGGCTTTCTTCTGTTAACATAGACATTTATTCCCTGACATATCCTAGAGTCAGGGGTGGAAAGCATGTGAGCAGTCATTCACTCTCACACCACAATCACTGCTTGCATTTATTTATTCTGCAGCACCTCAGAAGAGCGCTAATCTAGTACAGACTCCTCCACTGTCAGGGACACACCTGCTCTCCAATTCACCTATTTCAATCTCAGGAAAACACTATTTTTAGAAGAAAGCATTTTAGGAAATGGAAAGAGAATTGAATTTAAAGTTAAAGATTTAGACTTGAAGTCTCGGTCTGCTATTAACCTGCTTTTGTGTTCATCTCTTCACTATCCCAAGCCACATGGTATTATCTTGAAAGTAGAAATAATAATAACTGCTTTCATAGGTGACTGTGGACACAGTGTGAAAATGAATATAAAAGATTTTGTGAATAGTGAAACATTGTGTACACTTAAAGAAAGAAAGGAAGGGAGGACAGGAGGTTGGTCAAATTAAAATGATCCTTCTCCAAAGATGAGAGGGAAATCGTTGCAGTCATGGAATATCATATTACAGGGAACAGGAATGTCTTCCTTAGGGTTACGTGGAGAGTCAGCAGAAGGAATCGGTTTTGTAACTCTAATCTGATACCCTGTCTTTCCTGCCTCCATCCTCCAGCCTTTCTGATCCTGTGTCTCTCATAGGGAGCTATGTGCTTTGAGTCACACTGCCTGGGTTTGGATTCTGGCTCTGCCACTGATCAAACCTCAAAAAGTACTTAACTTCTCTGTGCATCACTTTCCACGCCTGTAAAATCAGTGTAATTATAGTATCTCCACATAGGGTCTTTTCTTCCCTCTTATCCAACTTTTTCTTCAGGGTCTATCACTACAACTTCCTTATGCTTACTCTCGACTCCCTTGCCTCTCCTTCTCTTCTGTGTGCTGTACTCGCTTTGCAAAACCACAACCCTGGTTAATCAACCCCTCCTTTTCAACTCTCTGCCTGCTACCATGCAACTGAGAGGAGCTTGAGAAAAACCCACAACCACACAAACTGCCCTGCTTTAAATATAGAACCCAGGACCACAGGTGTACCCTTAAGGTTACCTGGCTACCATATTGTGTTTTCTTACTCTCCCCACTCTCCCACCTGCTAGAAACAATTTTGCACCTTTCCCCCTCCTTAATCTGCCATTGCCCACACCTGCGGCAAGTGACCTTGCTTTCCACATCTCTGAGGCAATGGAAACAATTAGACGAGCATTTCTATGGACTGTCGCAAATATATCCATAAAACTGCCAGCATGTTCAAACGAATCCTCTACCTTCCCTTTTATTACTAAAGACAAATTTTCCATCTCCTCTCTAAAGCTGTTGTAGGTTGTATTGTGTATTCCAAAAATTCATACGTTAAAAGTCTTAATCCCCAGTGCCTCAGGATGTGACTTTATTTGGAAATGAGATCATTGCAGATGTAATTAGTTAAGATGGAGTCATACTGGAGGAGGGTGGGCCCCTAATTCAATATGACTGATCCTTAAAAAGAGGAAAAGTATATTCACAGATACACACATGGGGAGAAGGCCATATTAAGATGAAGGCTGAGATCAGAGTGATACACCTACGAACTAAGGAACACCAACACGCCAGCAAACACTAGAAACCAGGGGAGCAGCATGGAACAGATTCTGCCTCACAGCTCTCACAAAAACCAACCCTGCTCACACCTTGATCTTGGACTCTCAGCCTCCAGAACTGTAAGATAATGAATTTATGTTGTCTAAACCACTCAGTTTGTGGTACTTTGTTATGGCAGCCTAGTAGACTGCCACGAATTCCAACCCTTCAATTACCTAAAATGGCTAGGTCTTACCCTCTTTCAACTACTTAAAGATGTTGTTTTAAGAGCACTTCCTTTCCTCTCCTGTCGTGTTAGTTTTTCCCACTCTATTGCATCATTCTCATTGGCATCCACATAGACTGTTATTTGTCCCATCATAAAAAATAATAGTTTTTCACTTCCTTTGACTCCACCTCCTCTGCCTTCCACCCCCTCTTTTCTCTGTAGTACTTTGCAGCAAAAATTCTCATGTTGATATATTCACTGTCTCCAGTTCTCCTCCTCCTATTTTCTCTTAAAGAGACTCGAACTAAGTCTTTCATGCTCATTACTCCACATCAAGAGTTCTTGTCCAGGTCACTAGTGACTCCACATTGCTAAACCCAAGGGTTGATTTTCAGCCGCGCTCCTACTTCAGCCACCGGCAATATTTGATGCAGCCAATCTTTGCTTCCCCCTTGAAGCATTTCCTTTCCTTGGCTTGTGGGACGGCACCACTTTGGCTTTCTTTGTCCTTTTTCACTGGCTGCTCCTTCTCATTCTCATCTTCTTTGTGACTCCTGACATTGGAGTCCACAGGGCCCTGTCCTTCATCCTCCCCTGTGTGTGCACACATTTCCTCAGTGGGTTCATCCAGGTTCAAGGTTTTAACTACCGCGTGTGTACGAAAGACTTCTAAATGTATACCTTCAGCCAAGCCTGTTCCCTGAATCCCAGGCTCACCTGGCCTACTTTAGTAGATACCAACAAACTTAACATGTCCCAAACTGGACTCCTCATCTTCCTCCAAATGCCTGCTCACCAGTATTCTTCTCCCTCTCAGTAATGGGCAACTCAGTGCTTCCAGGAGCTCAGGCCAGAACCTGGTAGTCATCCTTAACTCTTCACTTTCTTTAACTCTTCACTTTCTCTCACTCCACAGACTCACTAAGTTAAGAAGCCTGATTGGAGCGACATTTAAGCCATATCTGGCATCTAAACCTTTCTCACTTCCTCTGTGAAGCTATCATTATCTCTCCCTAGAATTATTGCAGTCACCTCCGGATTGGTCTCTGGATTTCCACTCTTGCACCCTATGTCATGGGTGTAACTGGCTGGGGCTGACTTTGCGAGTGGTAAAGGAATTTATCAAGACAGTTGTAGGTACAAAAAGGAAGATTTATTAGAGAAAGTATGAAAATTTTTTCAAGGCGGCAGTGGGCAGCACAGCAGAGAAAGGACTATCTGCAAAGATGCAGGGGCTGGAGGGAAGTTTTTTAGGGTCCTGTTGAAGGGGACTATGTGTGGAATAAGGTCATTGTGCCTGCCAAATAATGTCATTATACCCACAGATTATTCTCCCCCACCTGGGGCGCCTTCCTCATTGTTGCTTCCTTACCTTCTCAGGATTCCACACCCTACAGTCCGTCTCAACTCAGCAGTCAGAGAGATCTTGTGAAACACAAGTCGCATTAAGTCAGCTCACTTTTAAAGTCCTCCAGTGGCTCCCTGCTTGATCTTACTTGATTTGGAGAGAAAGCCAAACCCTTACAGTGGCCCCTTAGGCCCTTCATGGCCTCTGCCCACCCTTATATCTCTGACCTCATCCCTTTTATTCCCCTCCTGCCTCCACTCCAGCCACAGGACTCCTTGCTGGCCCTAGAGCATGCAAGTTGCTCTCCCCTTAGAGTCCATGCACTGGCTGGTCCTGCCTGGATCGCTGTGCCTCCAGCTACCCACAGGGATAACTTTCTTTCTTTTTTTTTTTTTTGAGATGGAATCTTGCTCTGTTGCCCAGGCTGGATTGCAGTGGCACAATCTTGGCTCACTGCAAGCTCTGCCTCCCAGGTTCATGTCATTCTCCTGCCTCAGCCTCCCGAGTAGCTGAGACTATAGGCACCCGCCACCACACCCGGCTAATTTTTTGTATATTTTAATAGAGACGGGATTTCACCGTGTAAGCCAGGATGGTCTCAATTGCTTATTCACATGATTATCATATATGTTCTACCTCCCTGTGCTAGACTATAAGCTCTGGAGGGCTGGGATTTATTTTTCTGTTTTGTTTATTCATGTATGTAATAAGTGCTTGTGAAAAGAAAATACATGTCAAGACCCCCAAATCACTAAGTGAAAGGCAAAAGTCAAGCTGGGAACTGCGTCAGGCAAATCTGCCTCCTATTTTAATCCTAAATAAGATAGCTGCAAAGATTTTTTTAAAAAACTATATACCTCCGTCACAATTTACCTGCGAGGAAATTCCTTGTGGGCCTCAAGATCTTTGCCCTAAACCAGTTCTGTTGCATTTCACCCTGGCAACGTAAACTGATAGCTTATCTTCACAAGTGTGGGACAAAGGACAGACAGAATCAAGGTCATTCCTCTGCTCACCTGAGATAAATGCATACCCAGCTGCTCCCTCTGCCCTATTGTTTATGTAAAAATGCCGATTCACTGAGTCAGACTAAGGCATAAAAGACTATTCCTCCTCTACCCCCTCTTATATGTAAATTGTGTCTTTGGTGAAAGGCTGATCAAAGACCCAAAAGAATGCGACCTTTTGTCTCTTATCTACCTATGACCTAGAAGCCCCCATTTTGAGTTGTACCACCTTTCCAGACAGAACCAATGTGTATCTTACATGTCTCATGTCTCCCTAAAATGCATAAAACCAAGCTGTGTCCCAGCGACCATTGGGCACATGTCATTAGGACCTCCTGAGGCTGTGTCACAGATGCGTCCTTAACCTCGGCAAAGTAAACTTTCTAAATTGATAGAGACCCGTCTCAGATGCTTTTGGATTCACATTCTCAAAATTGATTTGTTAGATGAGTGAATAAACGAATGGATATAAAATTTTTAAATAGTGCCTGGCACCAAAAGAGTGCTTCATAATTATTTGCTATCATCAATGTTACCACCCATTGTTCAGATCACATTTGCATTATAGAGATCTGGGAACTTGGTTGGCAAAGAACCCCTTGAAGGAAAAGACTATGGGTGAGGAGGAAAATGCAGGGAACGTTTGCAGATTAATGAAGCTCATCCAAGACTCATTTATTTCCAGTAGACTTTGCCTGGGCTCTTTGGTTTTTCCCCAATCAATCTCTCATGCCAGACTTGAATGGATCCCTTGGACCTAACCCTGGCAAAGCTCTGCTAAAATCACTGCTCTGGGTTTCTCAGGAGAACCACGGGCCCAATTTAGCTAGCAGGAAGTAAAAATTAACAACTTTGAAGAAACCTCAACCTATTTCTGCTATTACCTCATTTCCAGAAATTTTCTGTCTTTAAGAATGTAAACTCAGCCAAAGAGCTGGTAACGGTTAATGCTACTAAACAAAGAACAAGCAGGCTCTGCACAGCCTCTCAGGATATTCCAGTGATCAGTAGAAAATACAAATCGTTTAAAATTTGTTTTTAATAGAAGGGCTTACAAGGGGACTGACTTAATCAATCCATGTGACTTCTGCTTTACAGGATGACTCTGGCTGTGGCTTTTAAAACAGAGTGTAGGGTAGAAGGGTAGAAGTAGGGAGACCAGCTAGGAGGCTACTGCAATCATCCTGGAGAGAAGCGATGACAGCTCAGATCACAACAGTGACAATAGAAGATGTGACAAGTGGGTGGGTACTAGATATGTCTTGAAAAAGGGAGTCAGTAAGTAGGATTTCCTGGCTGGCCGGATGTGTGATGTGTGGCATGAGAGAAAAAGAGGGGTCAGAAACACCAGCACAGCTTTAGGGCCGAGCATCTGGAAGGACAGAGTTGCCCTCAGCTGAGTTAGAGGGAGCCCTCAGAGCACCTCACCCCACCTCCAGGACACTGCTGATGTTCAGAGAATGTGTGCTTGCAGTTGCCTTAAATTTTTTTGTACATGAACATTTCACTTTTTCTTTTTTTTTTTTTTTGAGACAGAATCTTGCTCTGTTGCCCAGGCTGGAGTGCAGTAGCATGATCTCAGCTCACCGCAACCTCTGCCTCCTGGGTTCAAAAGATTCTCCTGCCTCAGCCTCCTGAACAGCTGGGATCACAGACGTGCACCACCATGCCCAGCTATTTTTTTTTATATTTTTAGTAGAGACAGGATTTCACCATGTTGCCCAGTCTGGTCTCGAACTCCTGACCTCAGGTATTCTATCGCCTCAGCCTCCCAGAGTGCTGGGATTACAGGCGTGAGCCACATGTCTTCTTTAATGCAGAACTGACGGGTATTTTTCAATTTTCTCAGAAACAAGAGAGAATAATTCAAAATCCCTAATCATTAATTCCTCCTTTCCCTGCCTTTTTCACTCTGTCCTGAAAAATTAGTTTTCTGAATGATATTCACAGAACAGAAATAGCTCAAGTCTGACATGTTCTTCAATAAAAATGCAGATTTTAGTGACCTCCACACACACACAGCCTCTCCCAAGTGAACACAGACCCTCAATGTACAAGTCTTGCCTGAAAGCCTCTATGTCCATTTAAAGCCACCCAGTAAGAGGGGCAGGTATTTCTGTAACTGGGAGGAGTACTGGGAAGAGGTTAGAGACAACATTTTATATTTCTGAACCCTTGGGATAAGAAAGAGCCCCATTTTCTTGCCTGAAGTCCTATGCGCAGTTAGAACCACTGGGCCACTGCTGCTCATCTGTAGCCCGTCCACTGATAGCTCCTCACCCAGACACAGAACCTGACCCAGCCTGCGGACCTGGAGAGGAAAAGGGGATAAGAGTGGGAAATGGGAACTGAGGGCCTCCCAACTCCCCGTTATAATATTAATTTACTTTCTATATGCCACTATGGCTATGGGAATTTAGGACCACATGAAGCAATAGGATCAAGTGGAAATCTTGACCTGCTTGTTTGGGCGAATCAGGTTTCCTGGAAGGCTCAGGGCATTGTAGGGAAAGAATGCATACAAGGTGAAAGCATGGCTGCTGCCGGAGCCCAGGAGACCCCATGAGTTCAGTCAAGGCTGGGAGAGAGTCAGGGGCTCTACCCTGTGACCCCCAGAAGAGCTTGCACCCAGCATGTCACAAGGGCACTGCTGCATTCTCAGAAGGGACCTGTATTACAACAACTTTTCAAATGATTCACTGCTCTTTAGATCAAGGTTATTGTTATGAAGCAAAAGCAGTAGGAAGAGTGTGTGAGTAGAGCACTCTGCAGTTAACAGAAGATGTTCAGATACTTGCTGATTTGATTCTCAAACTATCCTGCACTGTCGGCTTCATCAAGACAGAGAATCATGTCTGTCCCATTCATTGTATCCACCGTGCTTAGGACAGGGAGTGGCACGTAACAGCACTCAGTGCATATTTGTTAAATAAAAGTAAAAGAACCCAATAAGATAAGAAATAGGAGTGATTATTCCTATTTTATAACTGAGGCCGAGAGTCCCACAGGTAATAAATGGCAGAGCCAAGACCAGACTGAGAATCCTAATCCCAAGGTCATTGCTAGCTATTTTGTCTTATGAGGCTTCTAGGTCACAAGCTGCAGGATGCAAAGAACTCCAAAGGTAGGAGCATATGGAGGAGCTGTATAGTGCAGAGAAAAGCAGGCAGAGTCCCTGGAGCTTCCCAGAACACAGAAAGATTTACAAAGAAAGCTCAGGACTGAGATGTGGACACCGACACGGCGAAGCTTCACTTCCTCCCTGCGTGGCCAGGGCACATCCCCAGGGAGCAGGCACTCATTGGGGCTATGTGTGGCTCTTTAGCCTCCCCTGCAGGAGAGTTTCAGAATGCACCCTCTCTAAGGGGCTCAAGTGCTCATAGGAAAGCCCAGATCTGAAGGATGATCCGCTATTGAGGTATTCCTAAATAGTGAGATTCATCACCCCCACTTCTTCTCCGGAGGAAATAACCAAGAGTTTAGTCTTACTACAAATAAGAAAGCTACTAATGTGCATCGCTCGTTATGAAGGACAACTATAAGACATTGGGTTCTTAACCTTGAGAGGAACCCTAAATAGTCCATAGCCTGGGTCCCTAGACGAAAATCTGCGAAGCTGCTGAAATAATCTGCATATTACGAGTATTCTGGAGGGGATTGTCCATGACTTTCATCAGATCCTCAGAGGGGTCTCAGATTCAAACCCAGCCACAGGAAGGTCTAGAATTACCTCTTCAGCCCCTCAACTACCCAGATTTGCTCAAAGCCCCAGGGACGGGAGGTCCGTCTTTCCCAAGGCAGCCGAGGTCATTTCCTGGGATCAATTCCTGCTCCCCACAGAGAGTGAGGAATGTACAGATGGTTCCACTAGAACCCGAACAAAACAACTCCCTCCATGTGTCCGGCATATGAGGTCCAAAAATGAGTTGTAGGGTGGGAGTACTGGGACAGCCTTCAAAATGCACCAGCCAGCATGGGAAGTGCTGCTTTTTAAATTTGTGCATTTAAAGACAACACTAACGACTAGTTTCATTGCCTCCCACAAAGTGAGGTTTTTAAGTGACAAATTCTGCTCCTCTGTCTCATGATAGTCTTACATAAAGATTAGGCATGGAGCTGATGGCACCCATCAGTCCCAAATTCGAGTGGACCACCTCCAGAATGAAGTTTAAGTCACGGAGACAACGCCCCGCGCTTGTGCTGAATGAGATCCTCTAGTGCTATCTGGTGGCTGCGACTTGTTACTGCACCTTTCACAACGCATTTGTACCAAGTGTGTATTTCTGATTTTTTTAAGTATTTCAAAACTGAAATCAGTTTAAAGTCCTCTCTTTGCTTACATATGAGTTTGGGCTCAACGACTGTATAATCAATGTGTCATGTGACTTATCAATGGCAGAGCCAACACTGGGGCTTAGGCCTTTCCTCTCGTTCAGGAGCTCTTCCCCACTCTGAGATTTGAAGGTGGGTGCAAGTGACACTTGATGGAGGGCATTTTGGCAGCAGGAACTGCCAGGCTCAGGGTGCGGGCAAGCCGGTGTGTTAAGGATATCTCCAGAGCACAGAGTAGATTTGAGAGTTGGGGGCAACCCAAGAGCTGCACAGGGGCCAAATCACCAAAGGTCTTTTATGCCAGGATACGGAGCTTAGCGTCTGTTTGTAAGGAAGAGAGCCCATGAAGGATTTTAAGGAGGAGAGCAATGGGATGGGGTCAAGGCAGCAGTGGGGAGGATAAACTGGGAAACACTGAAAAGTATGGCCCACAGGCTGGGCCCTGTGGCTCGTGCCTGTAATCCCAACACTTTGGGAGACCAAGCAGGGTGGATCACTTGAGGCCATGAGTTTGAGACCAACCTCAGCAACATTGTGAAACTCTGTCTCTACTAAAAACACAAAAATGGTGCACGTCTGTAATCCCACCTACTCAGCAGGCTAAGATACAAGAATCATTTGAACCCGGAAGGCGGAAGTTGCAGTGAGCTGAGATCCCAGCACAGTACTCCAGCCTGGACAACAAAGTGAGACCCTGTCTCTCTCTCTCTCTCTCTCTCTCACACACATACACACACACACAAAGGATGGCCCACAGCCTGGGCAAAATAGCAAAGCCTCATCTCTACAAAAATTTAGAAATTAGCAAAGTGTGGTGGTGCACGCCTGTAGTCTCAGGTACTTGGGAGGCTGAGTTGGGAGGATCACTTGAGTCCAGAAGATGAAAGCTGCGCTGAGCCGTGATCACACCACTGCACTCCTGCCTGGGTGACAGAGCAAGACCCTGTCAGGGTAGGGGTGGAGGAGGGCGGGAAAGTGTGGTCCAGGGAAAGTGTCAGAATCTCCAGGAGGGACAACTTATAATGCACGTTCCTACCCACCTCCAGAGACTCTATACAGTAGGTCTGGACTAGAACTCCGGTCATACCTTTAGCAAGCAGAAAGCTCCTTGGGTGTTTCTGACGCAAAAGATTCCAGAGGCATACCTGAAGAGTCACTGGAGGAGAATGAGAGGAGGAAGCAGTCAAAGACAGAGGCAATTTGCAAGAAATGAAAGGGAAAGAGTGCCTTGAGATAACAGCTGAAAGGGGGCAGTCCAGGGTGTAGGAAGGAGAAAGGAGAACAGACAATGTGCGAAAAACTAAAGGAAGATTGTTTCAAGGAGACAGTCGTTCACAAAAACATACTCAACAGGAAAGTTAAAGTAGGTATGAACAGAAAACGGGTTGATTGGATGTGGCCACTCAGAGGGTCTCTAATGGCTCCAGCTGGCAGCGGCTTTATTGGAACAATGAGGGCAGAAGCAGACAATAGAGAGGAGGAGCTAATTGGAGAAGAGAAATAAAGAGAACTCAGGAAACATTCCTCTCTCCAGAAACTTGACTGGGAAAGAAAATGAGAAAGAAGATGAAGGCTGAATGGGAAGGGAAATTTTGTGCCAAAGAAGGATTTTGTTTTTCGGATGGGAGAGATTTGAATATCGGTCTAAGCTGTGGAAGATGAGTAGGCATAGAGTCACAAGCAGTGGATACAAGACAGAGTTGGCATCGCTGGAGACCGGAGACTCCTGAGGACCAAGGAGGAGGGCCCCTTCCCTCCTGAGGCAGGTGGCTAGAAGCAAGAGGAAAGTGTGAGGGAAAATAGGCTCGCAGGTTGATTAAAGGTAGAGGCAATGAAAATAAATATCCTGAATACAAAAGCTCATTTGGTAAAATTTGAGATACTATAAATCTGGGAGAACTGATGAATTCATTAAATAACTGAAGATTCAAAAAGATATATACAATCTAGAGTGAATTGCTACAATCTGGCTTCAGTAGTATAAGTGGAAATTCTGCAGTTGGTTTTTAAATTAGCTTGTGCAAAGACAGGAGAATGACTTGATCTAATAGCAAATGACAACATGAAAAAAATTAATTGGTGATATCTCCATTTGACTAAAAAGGCTTAGGAGGCTTTGAAAAGCTAAGAATTTGAGGTTATCAATGTGGGTTCTCAGGGGTTTGCAGAATTCTAGCCTACCAACTATTATACCATTTCTTTCTAAAGATGCAAAGACAAGAAATGGTGGGTGGTGTGATTGTTGAGGCAACTTAATCTATACTGTGCTTTGTAATCTTTTAATGGCCTTTATTTGCAAACCTTCCTGTTTAAGCTATAATTGGAAACCAGTTCTCTGTGACCTATCTCAAAACTGACCATACCAAAGGATGTGGCTACAAATGAGGCTCATAAACCTCCCCGACTACCTGGAATTTGTTTGGTTTTTTTTTGTTTGTTTGGTTTTTTTTGGGGGGGGAATGGAGTCTTGCTCTGTCACCCAAGCTGGAGTGCAGTGGCACCATCTCAGCTCACTTCAACCTCCGTCTCCCGGGTTCAAGCAATTCTCATGCCTCAACCTCCCTGGTAGCTAGGATTACAGGTGCACACCACCACGCCTGGCTAATTTTTGTATTTTTAGTAGAGACGGGGTTTCGCCATGTTGACCAGGCTGATCTTGAACTCCTGACCTCAAATGATTTCCCTGCCTTGGCCTCCCAAAGTGCTGGGATTACAGGCACAAGCCACCACGCCTGGCCTGGAAAAACTTTTTAGGAAGGATCCCCACAGAAATTCCAATTGTTTAGGTCTGGGCAGGGGGTGAGAGGCCAGTGAATCATTCAGATGATCGGTTAGGTTTGAAACCACTGAAGTGCGTAGGAAACTAGTCATCAGTTGGTTTGGAAGTGACTGGTTCCATCCTAAACTCCTACAGAGAGATAGAACTTTTTTCCTTGTGCTTCACAAGCATTCAGAATCATTAGATTGGGCCTGTAGTGAGTATGACAAACTTATGTGCTTGAATCTGTGGCTAATTATGATTTACCAGTGGCCTTTGTTGGTATTGGATATGAAAATGTAGAAAGATCTGCTTAGACTTATAAAACTCATTTTCTTAAAAAGAATTCAGTTTTCAAAATAATTTCGATCAGTATTTATCTATTCTTTTTAATATTTTCAAGTGAATAGTCATTGATAAGCAATAGCTATGTGTAATGATGCTGTGGATGTTATGAAGAGAGTTGAAGAAAGTAGTAAGAGGTAGTTCGGAACTAACTTGTCATACCCAGAGAACCTACATTTTAAAAAATGAGTAGGCCGGGCGCGGTGGCTCACACCTGTAATCCCAGCACTTTGGGAGGCCGAGGCGGGTGGATCACGAGGTCAGGAGATTGAGACCATCCTGGTTAACACGGTGAAACCCCGTCTCTACTAAAAATACAAAAAAATTAGCCAGGCGTGGTGGCGGGCGCCTGTAGTCCCAGCTACTAGGGAGGCTGAGGCAGGAGAATGGCATAAACCCGGGAGGCGGAGCTTGCAGTGAGCCAAGATTGTGCCACTGCACTCCAGCCTGGGTGACAGAGCGAGACTCCATCTCAAAAATAAAATAAAATAAAATAAAATGAGCAAATAATTTATCATCTGCATTCTTTAGGTTTAATTGTATTAGTCATCTTATTTATTTGAGTTGTGATTTATAAACCATGAAGTCCATCCTTGATAAGTGTATTGTTTGATGAGTTTTAGTAAATCTGTACCACAGTGTAAGCACCATCACAGTTCTAGAATGCGTCCATTGTCTAACCGCAAAGTCCCCTCCTGCCTATGTACAGTCCCACAGCCTCAGCGAATCTCTGATCTACTTTCTGTCTCTATTATTTTTGCTTTTTCTAGAGATTCCCTATAAATGGAATCATAAAACCTTTAGGCTTTCGTGATTGGCTTCTTTCACTGAGCATAATGTCTGTGAAGATGATCCTATTCCTTATGTGTAGAGGTATAATCAGTCACTCCTTATTTTTTTCACTCTTGCATTTCTGTCTGTGATCCATTTACTAATCAATTTTTTGTGTATCATGTGAAGTAAGACTCTAAGTTTATGTATTTATGTATATATGTATATATTTATTTATTTTTACATCTGGATAACCAGTTGTCCCACTGCTATTTAAAAAGACCATCTTTCCCCCATTGAGTTACCTGGGCACCCTTGTTAGAAATCAATTGACCTTAAGTGTACAGATTTATTTGTGCATTCTCTCTTCTATTCCATCAAACTTTATGTCTATCCCCATAGAAAGCGTATTAATTTATGAAACCTTTGCTTCAGTTATATAAAGTAGGCTACTGTGTAAAATGTATTTCTTACTGAGGATTATGGTAAAAATATTTTTTAAACGACATTTGTCTAGGGAGTGCCCGATAATATTCACAATAAGACACAGAAAAAGAGTCCTAGAATAAATAGGCTGTTGGAACCCATAAAGATTGCAGAACTGGGTGCACCCTCATGCTTTGCAGAAGGGGAAACTGAGGCTTATGGAGAGAAAGTAACCTTCCCAAGGTTATCACAGAAAGCAAGACCGAAGGACCCCTGCCTGGAAGACCCCATCTTCCCACTGCATCTCCCAGCTGCTTCTACATCCTCCCTCCACTAAGCTCCTGCTGGCAGCAGTTGACAGAGCCCACATGGGCACAGGGCTCGGCAGCAGCCCACTGGTGCTCCTGTGCTAACCCCTCTCCTTAGCCTCCTCTCTGAATCTCACTGAAAACAGTCTCCCCAGATGCTGCAGAGCCCTTCCAGGTCCAGATGACAGTTCCCTGGGCTCTTGCCCCTCCCTTCTTCAGAGATGAAGAAGCTGGCTTTTCTTCAAGGACTCTTCTCAGAATGGAAAAAAGAAAGCAGTGCCACCGACGTCAAATGGCTCTTACACAATGGTAGCATCTTGCTCAGAGTTGTGTAAATAACTGGGGAACACATGGATTAAATTTCCCTCTACTTACCCAGGAATGTAGTTAAGTCAGGACTGTGAACAAAGGCTGCCACTTGGCCTTGGCACTTAGAACACTTGAAGGAGTTGTCGTGTCCCCAACCTCAGTGGCTTCCTACCCTGGAGCATTTCTATCCCTCTCAAATTCCAAGGGCCCCTATGTTCTGCAAGGCACCCACATGTGGGCTTGGCTCTGTCCCTGACAGGTTGGCGTCAGTCATGACCTCAGCGTCCCAGGCAGCCTCCACCCCTTCCTTCACACGGAGAACATGCTTCCAACCTCTCAGACAGGGCTGATCATTAGTTCATTCATTCATCCCTTCACTCAACTAATACTAGTTAAGCACTGTGTTGGGAAATGCTGTGCTAGCAGTAGGAATACAACAGTGAACAAGAAAACACAGTCCTGCTCTCATGCCTAGTGAAAGAACTTTCTGGCATTCCAAGTAAGCAAAGCTTTTAGATAGAGGTGAGTTCCTAGCACTGGAAGTGTTCCGCAGAGGTTGAGACTCAAGCATCAGATGAAGAATTGAGTTATCGGACTCCAAGATCACGCCCAAGTGCAAGGTTTCAGGAGGATTTTAAGTGCCTTCAGCACTGCACCTGCTCTCTTCCTGCCTCCTGCCTGTGCAGTTCTCTTCGGACAGCACCTGTAGAAGCTTTCAGCCAGAGGTTTCTGTTGAGGGCATGGATGGTCCCTGGAGAAGCAACGATGAGTCTAGGGAAAGCAGATGCTCACCTTTCCTGCCTGAAAAAAAAAATCATTATAATTTTTAAAAATGTTCTGTCTTCTCTGTCCCCTCAGAAAAGATCTGAGAATTTTCTCCTGAATGTGAATAAAGCTGAAGAATAAAACAAAAATACTTAAATATAAAAGTTCTAGATAAGATGTTCCCATCGGGAGAAACTACATAAAGAATGCATGGGAAATCTTTGTGGTTTTTTTTTTAACTGAATGTAAATCCACAACTAACTCAAAATAAAAAGTATAACTAAACACCCCAAGAGCTCCTGATGCTTGTACCATGGGTATGTAAGATGTTACAACTAGGAGAAGAGGAGTGAAGCAGGTTCTAGCAAGGGAGCTGCAGATCCAAGCCTGGGAGACAGAGAGAGGGCATGACCTGGGAGAGAGAGAGAGAGCATAGCCTGGATGAGAGAGAGATGGCATGGTCTGTGAGAGAGAGAGATGGAATGGCCTGGACAAGAGATGGCATGGCCTGGGATAAAGAGAGAGAGATGGCACGGCCTGCAAGAGAGAGAGAGATGACATGGCCTGGAAGAAAGATGGCATGGCCTGGGAGAGAGAGAGAGAGAGAGATGGCATGGCCTGGAAGGTGGAGATGGCATGGTCCAGAAGAGAGAGAGAAATGGCTTGACCTGGAAGAAAGAGAGAGAGATAGCATGGCATGGGAGAGAGAGAGATAGCATGATCTAGGACAGAGAGAGAGAGAGATGGCATGGCTCAGGAGAGAGAGAGATGGCATGGCCTGGGAGAGAAATGGCATGGCCTTGGGTGTGGGAGATCAGAGTAGGTATCATTCCTTCAAGATAAAGGGTAGAGGGAGAAATGGCTCCAGCTCCTCCTCTTATTTCTCCCTTCCTACCTACAACAAAGCCCTGCCCTCTATAAACCCCACCCCCTCCCCACCTGTACCCCTGCTACTCCAGAGCCAGGAGGCTGGGACTCAAGTTCAGAAAAGGGAGAAGGGCTCAGGCTAAAGTGCTGGCTGCAAAAGCAGAGGGAAGGAAAAGGAGGAGTGAGGGAATTTCCCCAAAGCCTAGAACAAACAAGCTGAGAGGGGAGAATTGACCAAATTTAGTCAATTCCGGTGTAGGGGGGATGCTCCTGGGTAATGTGGGAAACTAGATAAGTTGAAGGTTGCCTGTGGTTGTGTTTGTCAACACACAAGTGATCTAGCGGAAAGTTACGTGGATGATGAAAAAAAAATGGCTAACATTCATGAAGCATTCAAATCAATGGCTGACTCTACACTAAGCAGCTTACACACTATGTCTTCATGAAGTAGGCATTATTCCCCATTCATACATAGCAACTGTTTGTCATACCAGTACCTGAGTCACACAGACACCCAAACTGCCTGAGGCCCGGAATCAGACTCCTGCTCTATCCACTAGGTTACTTTACAACCTCCTGAGCTCTGTCACTGCCTACAAGCTGTATGACTTCCAGAAAATTAACCTTTCTGAGCTTTAGGATTTTTTACCAGTAAAAGAAGTTATGGTAAGTATTCCCCAAAAGATTTT
This sequence comes from Mandrillus leucophaeus, assembly GCF_000951045.1. NCBI lineage: Eukaryota > Metazoa > Chordata > Mammalia > Primates > Cercopithecidae > Mandrillus > Mandrillus leucophaeus. The sequence continues at coordinate 128,970 of NW_012107530.1, forward strand.
GAGGTTCAGATAAAATAGTAAGTTAAAATGCAGGTTGCTTCATGAGTCTCAAACACCAACCTGATCGCTATTAGTAGTGGCTATGGCCTCTGACATTCACAAGGCTAGCCACTTAGAGAGTTTACATTTAGTTCTCAGCACCACTGGGTTGACATTTTAATTCTATTTTAAATAAAACCATTACTCACCAATGTAACTAATGTTTTATTGTTGCTAATTCCAGAACCATTACACCATGGAGCCAGAAGTTAAAAAGAATTTAACTGAAGACCAAAACATGCTCAGTAACAAATGCCTGTTTTATAAATAATTTCTATTTCAAATTCTAACTTGGAAATTAAACAAAACACTCCTAAACAACCAATGGATCAAAGAAGATATCCAAAAGTGTCTTGAGAGTAATGAAAATAGAAACACACATAGCAAAATGTGTGGACTTCAACAAAAGTGGTCCTGAGAGGGAAGTTTATAGTAATAAATGTCAACATTAAGAAAAAAGAAAGGTCTCAAATAAACAACCTAACTAACCTTCCTCAAGGTAGTAGAAAAAAAGAACAAATTAAGCCCAGTGTTAACAGAAGGAACTAAATGTTACTTCTGAATACATGCAACAGAGACTAGAAAGACAATATAAAAATCAACAAAACTAAGAGTTTTTTTTTAAAAAAGATAAAATTAACAAACTCTTAGCTGGACTATCCAAGAAAAAAATAAAGAGAAAACTAAAATAAATAAAATTAAAAATGAAAAAGAAGACATTACAAGTGATACCATAGAAACACAAAGAATATGTTTTATGTCAACAAATTGGGTAATCTGGAATAAGTGGATAAATCCCTAAAAACATACAACCTACCATGAAGAAATAGAAAATCTGAACAGTCCAATAATGAGTAAGGAGACTGAGTGAGTAATGAAAAACTTCCCAACAAAGAAAAGCTCAAGACCAGATGGTTTCATGGGTGAATTCCAACAAACATTTAAAGAACTAAAACCAATCCTACTCAAACTCTTCCAAAAAAAAAAAAAAAAA
>NW_012107530.1:130052-131086 GCF_000951045.1 Mandrillus leucophaeus
AAAAAAAAAAAAAAAAAAAAGATGAAGAGGAGAGAAAACTTCCTAATTCATTTTATGAAGTCAGCATTACCCTCATACAAAAGCCAGACAAGGATACTACAAGAAAGGAAAATGACAGGAAAATATCCCAGATAAACATAAATGAGAAAATATAATAAAATAAATAAAGTAAACTGAATTCAACAGCATATCTGAAAAATCATTAATCATGATGAAGTGGGATTTACCCCCAGGATGCAATGATGGTTTAACATATGCAAATCAGTAAATATGATATACTACATTAGCAAAATTAGGAAGAAAAACTGTATGATCATCTCAACAGATGTAGCAAAAGCATTTGACAAAATTCAGCATCCTTTCATGATTAAAAAAAACTCTCAAGAAATTAAATATAAAAGAAACATACTTCAACACAGTGAAGACCATATATAACAAGCCCGCAACTAACATTATACTCAATTGTGAAAAGGTGAAAGCTTTTTCTCTAAGATAAGGAGTAAGACAAGAGTGCCCACTCTGGCCACTTGTATTCAGCACAATACTGGAAATCCTAGCCAGTGCAATTAGAAAAAGACATAAAAATAAAGGACATCCCATTCAGAAAGAAAGAAGTTAAATTGTCTCTGTTTACAGAGATATGATTTTATATACAGAAAGCTCTAAAAACGCCATTAAAACAGTTTAAATTGATAAACAAATTCACTGATGTTTCAGAATATAAAGTCAACATACAAAGATCGGTAGCATTTCTATACATTGACAAAAAACAGCCAACTCCGTCACCCGCCCCCCGCAAAAAAAAAATAATAAATAAGTAAAAAATAAAAAAAGAAACACTGAGAGTCCAGACACAGTGGCTCATGCCTGTAATCCCAGCACATTGAGAGCTCAGACAGGTAGATCACCTGAGGCCAGGAGTTTGAGACCAGGCTGGTCAACATGGTGAAACCCCGCCTCTACTAAAAACACAAAAAAATTAGCTGGACATGGCGGTGGGTGCCTGTAGTCCCAGCTACTTTGGGAGGCTGAGG
>NW_012107530.1:131256-133553 GCF_000951045.1 Mandrillus leucophaeus
TATGGTGCTTAATGACAGGGATATGTTCTGAGAAATGTGTTAAGTGATTTTGTCATTGTGCAAACATCATGGAGTGTACTTAGACAAACCTTAATAGTACAACCTACTACACACCTAGGCTATATGGTATAGCCTATTGCCCCTAGGATACAAAACCAAACAGCATGTTACTGTACTGAATACTATAGGCAATTGTAACACAATGTGTATCTAAGCATCTTTAATCATAGAAAAGTTAATGTGTTGCACTGCAATGCTAAGATGGCTAAGACACCAGTAGCTGATAGGAAATTGTATATGCAATCCATCATTAATTGAAATATTGTTATACAGCACATGACTTTACTTAAGAATAAATTTAACCAAGAAAGGGAAAGTTCTACGAACTAAAAACTACAAGACATCGACAAAGAAATTGAAGACATAAACAAATAGATGTCTCATGTTCATGGATTGGAAGAATTAATATTGTTAAAATGCCCATGCTAACCAAATTGATCTACAGATTTAATCCAATTCCTATCAAAATTCCAATGGCATTATTCACAGAAATAGAACAAACAATTCTGAAATTCGTAGGGATCTATAAAAGACCACAAATAGCCAAAGCAATCTTGAGAAAAAAGAATAAAGCTAGAGGCATCACACTTCCTAACTTCAAACTATAATAAAAGTAAATAATTAAAGCTATAGTGATCAAAACAGCATGGTACTGGCATAAACACAGACAGATAGACCAATGAAACTGAATAGAAAACCCAGAAATAAACCCAGGCATATACAGTCAATCTTCGGCAAGGATGGCAAGAGTTCACAATAGGGAAAGCATAGGCTCGTCAATAAATGGTATTGAGAAAACTGTATATCCTCATATAAAAGAACGAAATTGGACCCTTATCTTATACCATATGTGAAACTTGAAGTGGATTAAACACAAATGTAAGATCTGAAACTGTAAATCTCCCAAAAGAAAACACACAGGGAAAGTTCCTTGGCATTGGCCTTGGCAATAATGTTTTGGATATGATTGATACTGAAAGCACAGACAACAAAAACAAAAATAAAAAGGTGGGACTACATCAAACTGAAAAGCTTCTGCACAACAAAGGAAACAATCAACAAAATAAAAAGGCAACTGACAGAGAAGAAAATATTTGTAAATCATGTATCTGATAAGGAGTTACTATTGCAAAATACATATATAGGAAACTCATAAAACTCAATAGAAACAACAACAACAAAATGACGTGACTGAAAAATGGGCAAAGAACCTGAATAAACATTTTCCAAAGAGCACATAGAAATGATCAACATGTATATTGAAAAGTACTCAACATCATTAATCGTCAAGAAAATTCAAATCAAAACTGTGATGAGATATTACCTCACACCTGTTAGAATGGCTTAAAAAAATAACAAGTGTTGACGAGCATGTGGAGAAAAGGGAACTCTTGTACACAGTTGGTGGGAATGTAAATTTATACAGCCATTATTGAAAATGGTATGAAGATTCCTCAAAGAATTAGAGATAGAACTAGCACACAATCCAGGTAATCCACTTTGGGGTACATAGTTGAAGGAAACAAAATTAATATCTCAAATATCTGCGCCCTCTTGTTGATTGCAGCATTATTCACAATAGCAAGATATGGAAACAAGCTAAGTGTCTGTTGATGAATGATGTACACACACACACACATACACACACACACACACACACAATGGAATATTATTCAGCCTTTACAAAGAGGAAAATTCTGCCATTTGTGACAACATAGATGAACGCAAAGGGCACTGTGTTAAGTGAAATAACAGGCACAGAAAGACAAATACCATGTAATCTCACTAACATTCTACTCTCAAATTCTGTGAGTTCGACTTACTTAAACAGTAAGGTGCTGGTAGGTGGGAGTGGGGATGCAGAGGTACTGGTTAAAAGATACAAAATTTTAGTTAGATAAGAGGAGTAAGTTCAAGAGCTGTATTGTACAACGTGGTGTCAATAGTTAATAACAATGTATTGGATTTTTTAAAATTTCTGAGAGTAAATTTTAAGGGTTTTTACCACAGAAAAAGTATGTGAGGTAATGGTATACATATGTTAATTAGCTTGATTTAACCATTCTACAATGTATACATATTTCAAAATATCATGTTATACACAATAGACATATACAATTTTTGTCAATTATGAAGTAATTAATTTTAAAAATAAATTAAATTAAATGCTTACACATAAAAAAAAAAAAAAAGCCTTAGGATTAGCCAGCTTCCCTGAGATGGTTTTTTGTGAATAA
>NW_012107530.1:135113-135414 GCF_000951045.1 Mandrillus leucophaeus
GTGTGCATGTGTCTTTATAGCAGCATGATTTATAATCCTTTGGGTATATCCCCAGTAATGGGTCAAATGGTATTTCTAGTTCTAGATCCTTGAGGAATTGCCACATTGTCTTCCACAATGGTTGATAGCTTTTTAAAGCTCAAGGGAGGCACCTCCCAGTAGGGGCCAACTGATGCCTCATACGGCCAGGTGCCCCTCTGAAACGAAGCTTCCAGAGGAAGGATCAGGCAGCAATATTTGCCGTTCTGCAATATTTGCTGTTCTGCAACCTCCACTGGTGATACCCAGGCAAACAGGGTCT
>NW_012107530.1:140604-146642 GCF_000951045.1 Mandrillus leucophaeus
AAAGCAAGTCCTTAGAGACCTACAAAGAGACTTAGACTCCCACACAATAATAATGGGAGACTTTAACACCCCACTGTCAACATTAGACAGATCAACAAGACAGAAAGTTAACAAGGATATCCAGGAATTGAACTCAGCTCTGCACCAAGCAGACCTAATAGACATCTGCAGAACTCTCCACCCCAAATCAACAGAACATACATTCTTCTCAGCACCACATTGCACTTATTCCAAAATTGACCACATTGTTGGAAGTAAAGCACTCCTCAGCACATGTAAAAGAACAGAAATTATAACAAGCTCTCAGACCACAGGGCAATCAAACTAGAACTCAGGATTAAGAAACTCACTCAAAGCCACTCAACTACATGGAAACTGAACAACCTGCTCCTGAATGACTACTGGGTACAAAACGAAATCAAGGCAGAAATAAAGATATTCTTTGAAACCAGTGAGAACAAAGACACAACATACCAGAATCTCTGGGACACATTTAAATCAGTGTGTGGAGGGAAACTTAGAGCACTAAATGCCTACAAGAGAAAGGAAAGATCTAAAATTGACACCCTAACGTCACAATTAAAAGAAATAGAGAAGCAAGAGCAAACACATTCAAAAGCTAATGGAAGGCAAGAAATAACTAAGATCAGAGCAGAACTGAAGGAGATACAGACACAAAAAATCCCTTCAAAAAATCAATGAATCCAGGAGCTGGTTTTTGGAAAAGATCAACAAAATTGATAGACCGCTAGCAAGACTAATAAAGAAGAAAAGAGAGAAGAATCAAGTAGACACAATAAAAAAAGATAAAGGGGATATCACCACCGACTAGGTGGCTTAAACAACAGAAATCTATGAAATTTGTTTTCTCACGATTCTGTAGTGTAGAAGACCAAAGTCAACGAGTTGACAAGTTTGGTTTCTTCTGAGGTTTCTGAGGCTTTTCTCTGTGACCTGCAGATGTGTCTTCTCCCTGTGTCTTCACGTGGTCTTCCCTCTGTGTCTGTGCCCTGATCTCCTTTATAAGGACACTGGTCATATTGGATTAGAGCCCACACAGACCATCCCACTTTAACTTATTCACCTTTTTAAAGACTCTATCTTCACATTCAGTCACAGTCTGAGGTAGTGGTGGGCAAGGACTTCAACATATGAACATGGGAGACAATTCAACTGATAACAGAGAGTATATGTATCAAGTACTTAAGAACTTGGGGAACCTGAGGCTGGCAGATCACCTGAGGTCAGGAATTCAAGACCAGCCTGGCCAACACGGTGAAACCCCATCTCTGCAAAAATTGGCCAGGCATTATGGAGGGTGCCTGTAATCCCAGCTACTCAGGAGGTTGAGGCAGGAGGATTGCTTGAACCCGGGAGGTGGAGGTTGCAGTGAGCCAAGATCACATCATTGCACTCCAGCCTGGGTAACCCCCAGAATTCTTCCTAATACCTCACCCATGCTCCTGCAAGATTACCATGGGGGAAAATAACCAAAGAGGAAACCAGATATCCTGTGTTACCAGCTAGGCTATTACCCGATTTCATAGCATTGGACTCTTCTATAATTCTGGGTTAAATGACAGGGCTTCCTTTGATTTAAGTGGAGCAGCCCTAGCCCCTGCCAGAGCTTAAATCCTAATCTTGGTCTCCTATCACCCTTTGTCCAACTGCATGAAGAAAGAAAGATAAAGCCAGAATGATTTAAAGGAGGCTGGTCCCAAGCTGTTTTTTCACTGTATGAAATAGGGCAGAAAGCAGGAGAAGTTAATGTATAATATGGCCAGGTGATGACACTTTCACTGCCCCTAATGAACAGACTCAGGTCTGGATAAGAATGAAGAAGAGGGTGGGCAGCAGATTAGGCTGAGAGGCTGGAAAAAGGGGAGAGGTGTTCTCTCTTATATAGTGACTAAAGTAGGTTCTAGAAGTGATCATCCTAATGGCATCCAAGAAAGTGTGAAGATTTTGTTCTTCAGGAGAAAAAACATCTCAGTGTACCTTTATTTGACAATACCATGTGCTAGAAAGCCAGGCTGTGTTGACCAAGAAAAGGTCACTTTGTACCTTCAAAAAACAGTGAAGTTTCTTTTTAAGTACTTACTCTCAAATGGAATGGCCAACAACCTAATATAAAAGAATATGAGCATGGCTAAGATATGGAATTAACCTAAGGGTCCATCAGTGGATGAACGGATAAAGAAAGTGTGGTGTGGTATACATACACAGTGGAATACCACTCAACCTTCAAAAAGAAGGAAATCCTGTTCATTTGTGACAGCATGGATAAACATGGAAGACATTACGTTAAGTGAAATAAGCTGGGCACAGAAAGACAAATCTCACACGATGTCACTTACATGCATGTCTTAGTCCACGTAGTGTTGCTATAAAGAAATATTGAAGACTGGGTAATTTATAAATACAAAGGGTTTATTTGGCTCGCAGTTCTGATATTTGGAAAAGTTCAAGATTGGGCACCTGGTGAGGTCCTCAGGCTGCTTCCACTCGTGGCAGAAAGTGAAGAGGAGCTAGCATGTGCTGAGATCAATCACAGGAAGTGGGGGTGGAAGGACATGACAGGCTTTTTTTTTTTTTTTTTTTTGAGATGGAGTCTTGCTGTTGTCGCCCAAGCTAGAGTGCAATGGCGTAATCTCAGCTGCAAACTCCGCCTCCCGGGTTCCAGCAATTCTCCTGCCTCAGTCTCCTGAGTAGCTGAGATCACAGGCGCCCACCACCACGACCAGCTAACGTTTGTAGTTTTAGTAAAGACAGGGTTTCACCGTGCTGGCCAGGCTGGTCTCAAACTCCTGACCTCAGGTGATCCACCCGCCTCGGCCTCCCAAAGTGCTGGGGTTACAGGCGTGAGCCACTGTGCCCAGCCGCCTGGCTCTTTTTAAGACCCGCTCTCATGAGAAAAGATAGAGTTAGAATTCACTCATTCCTGAGGGAGGGCATTGATCTATTCATGAGGGATCCATCCCCAGGACCCAAACACCTCCCATCAGGCTCCACCTCTAACACTGAGGATCAAACTTCAACATCAGGTTTGGAGGGGACAAACATCCAAACTATAGCAATGTGTAATCTAAAAAAGTTGAACTCATAGAAGTAAAGAGTAGAATGGTGTTTGCTAGGGTGTGGGGGGAGGTAATGTGGTGGGGAGATATTGGTCAAAGGATACAACATTTCAGTTAGATAGGAATGCATTCAAGAGGTTTATTGTACAACTATAGTAAATAACAATATATTGTATTCTTGAAAATTGCGGAGACTAGTTTTTTTTAATGTTCTCAGTGCAAAAAAAAAAGTATGTGAAGTAATGCATGTATTAATTAGCTTGATTTTTCCTTTCTGCAATGTATATATAGTTCAAAACATCATGTTGTACACAATCAATATGTACAATTGTTATTTGTCAATTTAAATGAACAAATGTTCAAAATGAAAAAAAAGAGCATGAGTACAGGGAAATCCGTGTTCATGATCCCAGCCTCACCTACCTTCTATGTGACCCTGGGCAAGGCCTTTCTCTCCTCTGGGACTCAATTACCTCCTCTCAATATTGCTAATTTTATAAGTAAAGTGAAGATGATCATGTTTGACTTTTTCTGTTGTTTTCAGTATGAAATGAGTATTAAAGGAGAAACATTCTTTTTGGGAATAATGTCTTGGTTCATACCAGAGTGCACCCCCTTTTTAAAACTACTCTGAGAACCTCTAAAACTTTAATCCAGTCTTAATAATAATGTAAGAGGTATAGTTCCACACACTGAAACAGAGATATCATAAACTGTTTTGAGTAGAAATGTGCTTTAAACACACACACACACACACACACACACACACACACACACACACACACACACACCCCCCACCAAATCCGGCTCAACATTGTGAATTAGAAATCCAAAGCCCAAGGAAGACCAAAAGTTCAAGGTTTCACATTGGGTTAGGACAGAAATTGGCCTCTGTCTCAGGCATTGCAACTCACACTCCAGTCCTCTCCCACCTTGCCGGGATGCTTTTACTGAGTCTACTCTCCAGAGCAATGTTTCTGTATTAGTAAGGATCTCCAGAGAAATAGAACCAGCAGGAAATATATAGATTTATACGGGGAGATTTATTATAGAAATTGGCTCACATGAGTATGGAAGACAAAAAGTTCCAGGATATGTCATTTACAAGCTGCAAAACCAAGAGAGCCGGAGCTGTAATTCAGTTCGAGTCCAGAGGCCTAAGACCCAGAGGAACCAGTGATGTCTAAGTCCAAGGTTGAAGGCCTGAGAGCTTGGGAGGGTGGGATAGGCATGTAACTATTGGTGTAAGACCCAGAGTTCAAAGGTCCAAGAACCAGGAGCTGTGATGTCTGATGACAGGAAAGGACGGATGTCCCAGCTCCAGAGGAGACAGCAAACGCACCCTGCCTCTGCTTTCTTGTTCCACTGAAGCCCTCAATGGATCAAATGATGCCCACCACATTGATGACAGCAGATCTCCCATACTCAGCCCACTGATTCAAGTGATGATTTCTTCTGGAAACGTCCTCACAGACAAACCTAGAAATAATATTTTACCAGCTATCCGGGCATCCTTTAACCCAGTCAGGTTGACATATAAAATTAACCATCACTATTTTTAACACTTAGTAATTTATCTTTATGTTTTTTCATATGTCTTAATACCACCTGTATTATTACTTATTTCTATATTTTTGGTTAAATCTATTCTGGAATTTTGTTTGTTTGTTTTTTGTTTTTTGTATTTTTAGTAGAGACAGGGTTTCACTATGTTAGCCAGGATGGTCTCGATCTCCTGACCTCGTGATCTGCCCGCCTTGGCCTCCCAAAGTGCTGGGATTACAGGCATGAACCACCGCACCCGGCCTATTCTGGAATTTTTGACAGAAATCCACATATTTAAAAGTATGTTGGTCAGGCACAATGGCTCACGCCTGTAATCCCAGCACTTTGGGAGGCCGAGACGGGTAGATCACTTGAGGCCAGGAGTTCAAGACAAGACTGGCCAAAATGGTGAAACCCTGTCTCTATTAAAAATACAAAAATTAGCCAGGCGTGGTGGCGGGGGCCTGTAACCCCAGCTAATTGGGAGGCTGAGGTTCAAGACTTCCTTGAACCTGGGAGGCAGAGGTTGCAGTGAGCTGAGATTGAGCCACTGCATTCTAGCCTGGGTGACAGAGTGAGACTCCATCTCAAAAGAAAAAAAAAAAAAGTACGTCACTACCACTGATAATACTTTTTTTTTTGCCTTGCCGTATAAGCTGCAAAATAAGAATTTGACTTCCCAGCCTCCCTTGCTGCTAGTGCTGGTTGTGCAACCCAGCTCTGGCCTGGGAGACACAAGCAGGAATCTCCCAGTGCTACCTCTTCCTTGTGCTCCTTTTCTCCCCTCCCGCTTTGAATGTGGACATGACATCTGGAGTTACAGCAGCCTTTTTGTGACCAAGAGGTGGCAAGCATGAGGAGGAAAGCCCCATCCTAAGGCTGGCAGAGTGGAACAATCTTGAGCAGTTGCCCCAGCCGTGCCTACTTCCTTACTACTTGCTGTGTGAGGAAAATCAGCCCAATCTGCTTCAACATTAGTGAAGATTTCTCTCACTTCCTACCAAACAGAGCCTTAACTGACCCAGTGTTTGTTAATTCCATGAATGTGATGTGTGAAATCAATGCAACACCCGTGATAGTATGGGTTTCATGCTTTGGGAGGCCTTTCTGTAAGCCAGCTGTATTCCTTTGCCAGAGATGCCATCACAAAACACCACAGACTGGGTGGCCTAAATCACAGATAGTTATTTTCTCACAATTCTAGGGGCCAGAAGTTCAAGATGGGAACTGATCATAATCCTAAAGGACAGTCCCAAATGCCATCATCCCCAATGTTACAATCCTGAAAAATCAAAACCCCAAAAATATTTTAGAAAAAAACTTTTCCAGCCAGGCGTGGTGGCTCACACCTGTAATCCCAGCACTTTGGGAGGCCGAGGTGGGTGTCACGTGCATCCGTGTGAAGAGACCACCAAA
>NW_012107530.1:147683-148244 GCF_000951045.1 Mandrillus leucophaeus
CATATTTTTTGCAAGCAGAAACACTCAGATATACTAACAACAGTCACATGGGTATAACAGTTATGAGCATATGAACCATATTCATAAACAAATAGATCAAAAAGCAAAATATAAAAATGTATATCACACTATGGTTGGTAATTTTGTGCCCCCAGCTTTATACAGCAGTCATCTGAAATACTGTGATTCTTAGATTCTTCTAAGTCTTTTGATTGATTAAAAACCATGATGAATCACCACCATATCACCACATCAGTTGCCCAAAGAGCCAGGGTATTGAGAAATTTTATTTTTCATAAAAGCAGATGTACAAAGAAGATACATTTTCATTTATTGAGGAAGTTTTAATGTCTTTATGCACACACATGTTGCTTACACACAAGTTCAACATTTTGAAAATACGCTGTCATGGAGTTACATTTGCAAAAATGCACAAAGCAAATTAGAACTCTCTAAAACTCTTTGTACAATGCATATAGCATTGGAAATGATGCAAAGATGAAATAGGTAGCATAGAGAATTATAAAAAAGAATGCTGACAATTTCAAATAGTGAAAGAAA
>NW_012107530.1:154074-154900 GCF_000951045.1 Mandrillus leucophaeus
AAATGCCATCATCCCCAATGTTACAATCCTGAAAAATCAAAACCCCAAAAATATTTTAGAAAAAAACTTTTCCAGCCAGGCGTGGTGGCTCACACCTGTAATCCCAGCACTTTGGGAGGCCGAGGTGGGTGTCACGTGCATCCGTGTGAAGAGACCACCAAACGGGCTTTGTATGAGCAACAAGGAGGCTGTTTATTTCACCTGGGTGCAGGCGGGCTGAGTCCGAAAGAGAGTCAGCAAAGGGTGGTGGGATTATCATTCGTTCTTATAGGTTTGGGGATAGGTGGTGGAGTTAGGAGCAATGTTTTGCAGGCAGCGGGTGGATCTCACAAAGTACACCCTCAAGGGTGGGGAGAATTACAAAGAACCTTCTTAAGGGTGGGGAAGATTACAAAGAACTTTCTTAAGAGTGAGGGAGATTGCAAAGTACATTGATCAATTAGGGTGGGGCAGGAACAAATCACAGTGGTGGAATGTCATCAGTTAAGGCTATTTTCACTTCTTTTGTGGATCTTCAGTTGCTTCAGGCCATCTGGATGTATACCTGCAGGTCATGGGGGATATGATGGCTTAGCTTGGGCTCAGAGGCCTGACATGGGTGGATCACCTGATGTCAGGAGTTCAAAACCAGCCTGGCCAAAAGACGAAACTCTATCTCTACTAAACATACAAAAATTAGCCAGGCATGGTGGTGGGCGCCTGTAATCCTAGCTACTTGGGAGGCTAAGGCAGGAGAATCGCTTGAACCCAGGAGGCGGAGGTTGCAGTGAGCCGAGATTGTGCCACTGCACTCTAGCCTGGGCAACGACAAAAATAGCAAGGTTCC
>NW_012107530.1:155495-231769 GCF_000951045.1 Mandrillus leucophaeus
ACAATGCATATAGCATTGGAAATGATGCAAAGATGAAATAGGTAGCATAGAGAATTATAAAAAAGAATGCTGACAATTTCAAATAGTGAAAGAAAATAAAAAAAAAAAAAAAAAAAAAAGAAAGAAAGAAAACCTAGAAACTAAAAAGAAAATTCAACAAATAAAAAAGTTACGGAGCTAGATTATGGGCTATTGCATGGAGATTGTCCATAAGAGCTGGCGAACTTTCACAGTCATTAACTATATTTTGAAGTCTCACATCACAAGAAACAGCTACTTTTTTTCTTTTAGGACATGGCTGTCCTTGGAGAATATGTTCACATTTATTTTCTATGTGACACTGCTCTTTTGAAAACTCTTCTGTGGTTTAATATACACCTACATGAGCATTCCTCATTAAGTTTTCCCGTCTTCTGTGCCATCCTTCCGTGTTGTTTCCGTGTTGTTGCGGGTCTGTGGAAATCTATTCCATACGCACACACATACAGACCACAGATCTGGTGGAAGCAATACTGGTGATTGAACTGCAACAATACTGCCCATCGTGCACATAACTGTTTTTGAACCAGTCAGTAACTTCGCTGGCTTCTTCAGGCAAATGTGGCTTTGATTCATTAAAAGCTCCTGGAATGCCATCAGAAGGAATGAATGCCAATACAGGCAAATGACGCATTTTTAAACTGAAGTTTTCGTCATTGCTGTATCACATGACCAGTCCACTCATCTGACTTTTCTGCCAAAGACATTGGACAGAATGGAAAAAACAAACTTTATTGGTAACACCTTGAAGTTTGCCTTTAGAAACCTCGATCACACCTAATTCCAAATCCGTCTTAATGGTTTGAGGATTCAATTGAAATCTATTTTCCTCTGCATAAAGACAATAACAAAGTAAATAGTTTCATCTAATGTGATGCAACTATCCTGTGATTTCGATTTTGGGGGTTTTTAGATGTTAGGGATTTAGACTTCAGAGGTTTTGATTTTTTGGAATTTCAATATTTGGGATTATAGATTTCGGGATTGTGGCTTTCGGGACTATAAAGAAAACCTGTCCGAGATGGAGATGTTGGCGGATTTGGTTTCTTTTGCGGCTTTGACCCTTGGCCTGTAGATGGCCATCTTCACCCTGTGTCTTCACGTGGTCTTCCCTCTGTGTGTGTCTGTGTCTTCATGTCCTCTTATAAAGACACCAACTGTATCCGATTAGGGCCCATTCTAAGGATCCCATTTTAACTCAAACACCTCATTAAAAGCCCTTTTTCCACATACAGTTACCTTCTGAAGTACTGAGGGTTAGAACTTCAACATATGCGGGTTAGAACTTCAATATACGCATTTGAGGGGAATGTAATTCAGCCCATAACAGAGTCTAATCATTTATTTTTTAAATAGAAGCTATTTTTGTCTTCTCTAAAATATTGTAATCACGTGACAGCATGGCGCATGAACGTTCAGAGTCCACAAGAAGTCAGAGAAATTTGCAGACGACAGGGAAGAGCCTTGCATTTGAGATCGGGGGGCCCTGGGCTCTAGATATATATCATTCACTTACAGGCACGGGCAGGTTTAGTTTCTCTGAACCTCTATGTCTTTACTTGTAAAAAGATGTGAATACTACAGGCAATAATATATACAAAAGTATCTGGCATATACGAAGTATATCTTATCAAATCTAAGAAGCCATCAATTATAAAATGTTTCATTATGTTATTTGTACCAAAAGTGGCAAAATCATGCCAGGGGAGATTTTCAAATTACAGATTCAGGAGCCCTACCAGCAGATTCACTGAGTTTGAATCTCCTGGGATGAAGCTCAAGGATTGTCATTTTTAAAAAATATTTTCCCCGTTATTCTGTTGATAGACTCAGAAGCCAGGACTTTCATTCAGCATGCTGTCAGTCAGTGTGCTGAAAAACCGAAATTTTAATTCTAAGCTGCCATCTTTGGAGCTACTTATCGTTTTCTCAGATATTCTATAGGAAGCCTGGATTTCCGCCCTTGCCAACAAAAAGTCATTGCCCAAATTCTTTACATTTTCTAACCCATTCATTGAATTCCAGAAACTCTAGCTCATAAGTTGCATAAAATAAATACTTTGGTAGAACACGTACACCAAAACCTGTTCCGGTGGTAGGAATGCTGCTTCATTTACCCTTAGTAGGCAGCTCTCTGATCCCTTTCCCGGACTATAGGACTATAACGTGCGGGTGCTGAGCCCACCTCGGTCATTCTACACTTTCATGATTCTAAATGATGTCAGTTCCCTGTATGCATTTTTAAAATCATTTTTGCCAAACTTTTAAAAAACTAGTTGAACCCCTTTAAATATTACTTTTTCTGAATATCTATGATTAAATTCTGAGTAACGGTAACCTTATTATGAGCACAGAAAAAGCAAATGTCAAGATTATTAGAGCTATTTTGAACTCCTTGACAATCTTTTAGGTCTAGTAAACTACCTAACCGCCTCCCAACGACATCATTTCACAGTCTTCAGATCCACATGTATATGCTCTATGATCTCAACTGAGTCCAAGCCCCTGATTTCATAGCTGAACAAACTGATGCGCCACCCCTCCACCCCTCAACCCCCACCCCTGAGAAAGTAAGCGACTTCCCCAAGGTCACATCCAAGCTGGCCTATAGTCACTGAGCCCAGTTCTCCTATTTGCAGCCTAATGTCCCTTCCAGTCCTCCCACCCCTCATGGCCCATGATCTGTTAGTGACACTTCAGGGAGATTTCCCAAAAGCATCGGACAATATGTAGTCTAACCGAGCAGAAAACTGCCCTGAATCACACACAGATCATTCCTGAGCCACGTAGTTCCTGTTTTTATGCAGATTTCCTCTGAGCCTTGGCTAACTCCCAGGGAAGCGCACATATCAGCTCTGCTATATATTGGCAGAACTTTGGCTTAGAACACATCTCGAATGCTTTCCGTTGAACATTGGCAGCCTTGAAGAAACATGGCTAGAAAATTATTCCAGGAGGCCTAATTGCTCGGTGACACTTTACAAGGAGAAGCTGATGGCTTTCTCGCCCAAGCTCTTCCCTCTGTGCCCAGAACAAATGACTGCAGTTCCCAGTATACGCCCTAAATTAGGAGAGGGCAAACTCAGGGGCAGCATGAATTGAGGGACTGTCTCTACTGGGCAGGGGCTCTCTTCCCAGCATGGTGTGCATTTTGCCAAGCTCTTTCTCCTTCAGTTTTAAAACCCTGTGTATTCCAAGAGAAATGTTGTCCATGTGTTTCTGATTCACTTACACTTAAATCATTAAAATGTTGTTTTGTGAGAGTGATTTACTGTGTGAGGACCCGGTGAGTCTTCTTAATGGGAATGTTAAAAGCTTGTTTTCCTGCGCTGACTGAGACAGAAAACATGTTGCTAAAACAGTGCCTGAGTTCAAACATATCCTCCCATCTCATATACTTGTACCTGCATTATCAACCACAGCCTCTCGATTATGCCAAGGTTGGCAAGGCTGGCATTCAAAAGTGTGAAAATTAGAGAAACTGGAGAGAAAATGGAGTAAGAGATGCAGTGAGAGTCAAGCCACTGTTTCCCAGAACGTGCCAAAGGAACGTTATCTGAGGGTAGAGAGTGCCTGTGTCTGCAGCTTTGGTGAGCGTGGCTGGCAGCCCTCTGATACTCCCCTGGACACTTCTACAAGCACAATCTTATTTAAGCCTCATAGTAACTCCCATTTTCCAAATGAAGACACAGAATCAGATACGTTAGGTATTGTGCCCAAAGTGCACAGCTGTCTTGGGTAGAAAGGAAAGATTACAGCTGAGTCTAATCGTCTTTTAAAATGGCTCAAATTGAGTTTCTCTGTGAATGCTGTGTGTGTGTGTGCATTTGAAATTCCATATGCATTATAAAATGTTAATGAGTAGCAGTGTAATACAGTGGCTAACACTTCCAATTCTGCCTCTATTACTTTCTAGCTGTGTGAACTTGGGAAAGTTACTTAACCTCTCTGGGCAATTTCCTCTGAAAAATGAGATTACCAGCCGTGTATACAAGATATAAAGATGACTGAAGAGAACTGATCTATTAAGTGCTTGGAGTAGTGCCAGACACATAGCACTCAATAACAGTTAGCTTCTAGTGGTCGTGGCAGTGAGGAGTAATGAATAACTGGATGATCTTGGCAAGTGGCATATTCTCTCTGAGCCTTAGTGTCCTCACTTGTAAAATGAGTATAACAGCGGCACTCTCACCAGTTTGCAAAAGTAACTGAGATGACGTTTGTGCCTAGCACTGTGTCTAACACAGAAGAGGTGCACAGTCAAACTTAACTTCTACACCCAGATATGCCGCTCCCTGTTCAGTGTTGGTTTGTTGTTGCTGTGGAGGGGGTAATTTTCTTATTATTCAGCTCATCTTAGATCTAGTGTTGATTTCTCCAGAAGCCATGGGTATACACCTGTATACAGGCCCAGGTCTTTCTCTACCCCGGGGCAGTGAGATTTCTTACATGATGGGCCCTCTCTGGGCTGGATTAGAGCCATGCATACTCCAAGCCGGTAAATAGTGCCACAGGTATTGCTTATGGGAAGGAACAACCAGCCAACTTCAGGACTTGATGCTCCCCCAATTCCGGGGCCAGTGGCTCCGTTCACACAAAAACCTGTCGGCATTTGTGACTCTGATCATGAGAAAACCTGTAGTTATTTGGGGCTCTGCTCACAAGGAAACCTGTAGTTATTTGCAGACAGAGGCTCTGGGATTTAGACCTTTTTTATCTTCTAGTGTGGGTGCTAGCATTGCCTTCTTAGTTGGTTGTTTCTATTTAATTGCTTTACTTTCACGGGTGTCCTGAAGAAAAGCAGAAAATTATAGTCATCTGGCAAAAAAAAAACTAAAGAGAAATTAGACTTTGTCCCCTTTCACTCTCTCTCATTCTCCACACACACACACACACACACACACACACACACACGGAGTGATACAAATACCTACTTGAGCCCCTCAGTTATTTTCTCTCAAGGGCTGAAGTCGGTCACACGGGATAAAGGAGGGAACGGAAGGAGCAGATCTTTTCGGGAAGAAGACACGTTTTGTTGTCAGGTTCCTGGGAGTGCAAGAGCACGCCAAAGCAGAGAGAGAGGAGAGAGGAAAAGCCAGAGGGAGAGAGGGGGAGAGGGGATCTGTTGCAGGCAGGGGAAGGCGTGACCTGAATGGAGAATGCCAGCCAATTCCAGAGACACACAGGGACCTCAGAACAAAGATAAGGCATCGCGGACACCACACCGGGCACGAGCTCACAGGCAAGTCAAGCTGGGAGGACCAAGGCCGGGCAGCCGGGAGCACCCAAGGCAGGAAAATGAGGTACGTGCCAGGGGAGGAGAGGGCACAGTTCCCTTTTGGGGACCCGGTGTCAAATAGCAGGGAGGGTCTGACCTTGTCACTGGACAGACTCACCTGTGTGTCCTGCCTGTGGTAGAGAGGGGGGTTCTCATCAATTCTTGGGGCTCTGAGAAGGGAGCTGTGGGTGGGCTGGGTGCCTTCCCCAGGACTCCGGGAGACCTAAAACTTGAAACGGGAGACTTTGTGTAAATCCTGCTTCAGGCGCTGCTGAAGCTCGGATTTCTCCCACTGCCTGCGCAGGGTGCTGCCTGCTGGCGAATGTGACTCTTCTCCTGCTCACCCACAAGGCTGATTTTTCCGTGTTCCTCCTCTGGGAAGAGCATTGCTTTCTCTCTTCCAGCACTTTGTGAGTTAGATATGTGTTTGTGTGTTTATTCGTTCTGACCAGAAAAGAAACCAGCTTCCCATAGCTTGACTCTGTGGTTTCTTCAACCTTTACAAGTTTGCCAGTTAAACCTCAATTTAGAAAACTAAAAATCTGTCCCCATTTTACAGTTCCCTACAAATTTTCCGCATTTCTCATTGAAATCAGAGGCAGCTGGTGGCATGAATCAGGCTATGAAGTACACCAAATGGCTCTTAAAGAGATATCACACTTAAAAAAATAAATAAATAAAGGATTTTAGAGTTCTGAAATTGAGAACTTCACATTCTAATTGGTTTTAAACTCTTTAACCTTTCTTATTCCTCATTATACTTGACACTCCTTAACCAGACCTTTCATACAAGTTTTTTCCCACAAGTCTGAAAACCCAGCCACCCTAGTTATTTTTATTACTTAAGTATTAATGCTGTTAAACACACACACACACACACACACACACACACACAATGCTCTGCAGATGTGCAAAGTCCCTAAATACCTCTTTTACTATAATTTTCTTTTCAGTTGGGAAAGTGTTTTTATTTGTTTCTCTTCTGCAAAGTAACCTAGCAACTTTTCTGGGTCTGAGACCAATGAGAGGCTTCAGACTATGTTAACTCTTTGAACTCCAATTACCTGTGGTTCAGAGAGATAACCAGGTCTTTAAAAAGTTAGTGCAATAATTCTGTTCTTTTTAAATCCATTGTAATTTTAAACCTGCCATTAAACATCATTTTTCTTTCTCCAAAAAAAAAAAAAAAAATGGAATTTATGTCAATCTACGTTGAATGATCATCTCATTTATCTGTCAGTGATCTGGTCTGAATCCCACCCTACCATTCAGTGCCCCAGCCCATATCAAACTACTTGGCTAAGAGATAGTTCTGTATCATTGCATATGCTCATCTCTAAACTTGGAGCAACCTTCTTCTTTATTTTCCACCTAGAAGACCTGATTGTTCAAGCTGGCACAAATATCTCTCTCCTGACCACCATCTTCCAGAGTGAGCACCCCCTCCTTTGTCCTTTGTTCTGTCTCTGTCCCTTAAAGCTGCATCTCTTATTGTCCTTGTAGTATGTCCTTGTTTAAATGTCCACCTCCCCTTACAAATCTCAGTGCTCCTTAAGTTACATGATCTATGTCTTCATGTTTGTATGGCCAGCACCTAACATAATGTCTATTTCCTACTAGCCATTCAGTACCTATTTGTTGAATTGAATTCAATTTTTGAATAGCCAAGCAACTACGAGAAAAGCGCTCCGCTAGAAAAGTCTCCAGCAGGTCTTGTCTCACATGGATACAGTGTTTCAGTGTTTGCAGAGCACTTTCAAGAGCACTGTCTCATCTGGTTTTCAGATTCCAGATGAAGTAAGGATTTATGGATAAGTGGTGGGTATAAACGCAGTGAAGCAACTTGCCCAGACCACACTGATGATCATGAAAAGGTGCAGATTCAAATTTGGGTCTTTGGGCTCCAAGTTCAGGATTTTTTTCTACTATATTCCACTAGACTTTCAGCCAAGCATATTATTCTAAACTGATGGCTCGTAATTCTGACTGTACATTAGAACGATCTGTGGTGCCTTAGAACATGCCAGTGCTCAGGCCTCACCCCAGACCAATTAAACCAGAATCTCCTGGGGAGACACTTTGGCATTAATATTTTTAAATTTTTCACATAAAGTCATGGATTTTTAAATTATTTTTCACAGAATTAATTGCTTTGGCCAGATGCCTGGGCATGATATGGGCACGGACCCAGCTTCTTCTGTGAGCTCTTGTTATTCCCTTCTTCTGTTGAAGTTATTCACCATATGGTATTGAGCATGATGTGACATCTCTTGGGGTCTCCTTTTCATCGTCTGTCAAATTAGGGTGCTCTGTAAGGGATCCATGCAGTCCCTTCCAACTCTTCAATTCAAAAATGGAGTCTTGGTGTGGTGTGGGTTGAAACGAGGGGCGTGTACGGAGAGTGTATGGAAAAGAGAGCAAGCATCGTTCATGCCACGATCAAGATATATGCAGGCATTTTTACAGAGTCCTGCTAGCCTGTTTCTACAGTGGGACCTATAAAATCTCAGCTCTGTATATTACTTTTGACATTTCAGCAATGTAGCTAAACTTTTTGATTAGCCGGAGGATAGATAGCAGGTGTCAGAAACTATACAGCCGGTGCCTGGTATATAAGAAGCCAAAAACATTCAGAGAGTGTGACGAGGAATGAAAGCTGCCACTTATATTCTTCAATTTACAGCCCCTAACACGAGCAGGCAAACATATGCTCAAGCCCATTACATGAAGGGAGATATTTGTTTCATATGTTTGAAACCGTTTTGAGATGCAAACAAAGTAGAAGGGAACGCTTCTTGGGCCTTCCTCCCACGCTGACCAGTTGCCTACCACACATGGCACCGGGTTTCTGGGCTAGACAGGGCTCTCTGCTGCCAGTCCTTGACAGAACCGGCCTCAGGAGGTTCAGCGTCTCCTCGATGTGGTCTGGAAAAAGCAGACATGGAGGAAGCTGACCTTTCAGCCTTGCATAATTTCGGTGTCGATATTATAGGGAAGTCCGGTTTAGGAACCAAAGCTCATTCCTGACTCCTGCTTTTCGGGAAGTAGCGCGATGGAATAATCATAACTAATGTTTGGTTAGGGCTAGACAGTTAACAAAATACTTCCCCATCCTCCTTTACTCTGATAGCAGTGCTGTGGGAAGTCATTATTATTACTACTTAATGGATGAGGAAACAAGACCTCCCATGACCTCCTAAAATGGAAAGGACAAATAAAGTCAAAGCTGGAGCTGAATCTAGCTCTTCTGACCCAGGGCCAGTGCTCTCCCCTCCTCAGGAGGCCTGAACCTGAACTCCAGCCCTGTTAACATTGGTTCATTTCCTCACTTGAAAATGGAATGCTTGGGCCCTGCCAACTGGTTTTTTGACTCAGCTTTCCAACTAATTCGCAGGTTAACTTGGACATATGCCTTCCCTTCCTTCTGCCTCTGAGGCCCTCCTTCCACAGATTGGTTTAACAAAATATTGACATTGGCTATGGGATTAAGATATTTTGTTTTCTTCATAGAATGTCACATATTGCTACTGTAGGGACCTTGAAAAAAATTAAATAAATTTACTTTCTTTTTCTTGAAAGAATAGTACATGGTCCTTCTTGACAAATGTAAACATTTTATATGCATAAAAATAGAAATACTTATATTCCCATTTCAGAGATAACTACTGTTAATACCTTGGTGTATATCCTTTCAGAATTTTTGTACTTACCTATTTACACTTTATATAAATATTAACGTGACACCTGATTACCAAATATATCACTGTTAATCTGAAGATGCTGGTATGGTTTCCCAGCATTGACTTTTTAGGCTATCTAAGACTTAGGCCCCACTTTCATGGATTCATTCATTTATAATCTGTTATATATCAGACTCTATACTAGGACCTTTATATGCATCATCTTTCACGCTCATAGGAGCCTTATGAATTAGATATTATAATCTCCATTTTATATCGGAGGAAACTGGGGCTCAGGGAGACTTGTTGCTCAAGTTTTCACAGTCAGTAAGTGGAAGAATTGGGACTTAAATCCAAGTACATTTCACCCCAGAGGGTGTGACTAAAGTAGTGCAATGTAGTGCAATAATAGAGAAATGTGCAGGGAGCCGTGGCCTGTGGAGGAGTGAAAGGATACTCCATAGCTGGGAAGCTCTGAGCTGGATGGTGGAGGACAAGCAAGACGGTGGAGGATAAGTAGGTGAGGAGTGAACAGGGCACATGCAATGAGGCTGGAATGGAAGGGCATGGCATGGCCCCAGAATAACTGGGGGATCACAGGGCTGGCTACTGAGATGAGATGGGAAGGACAGATCAGCCAGATAAAAAGTGCCTCAACAGCCATCCCAGAAGCAGACAGTTTACCCAGCAGACACAGTAGAACAGCATGGTCACCTCTGTTTTAAAAAATCAGTTTTGGCAGAAGACCGTTGGTGGGTGGGTCGGGGATATCTGTTAGGATGCTACAGCAATAAGTCGTGTAAGAAAATGTAAACTATGTAATTAACTGGAGAGGAGGAGAGACGGATTTTCAAAACATAGGAAGCAGAATAAGTAGGACGTGGTAACTATTGACTCTGGGGTAAGTGAAAAGATGAACGGTTAAAGTTCAGGCCAGGGAACTGGTTGATGGTAATACCATGAACAGAAATCAGAAACGAGAGCAGGAAATGATAAGGAGAGGAGTGATGAGGCAGCTTCAGCACCACTAAGTTCAAGGTCACCAGACCTCACAGGGGAATCAGTCTGTTTGACAGAGGCCTGGTGTGGTGAATACTGACTGACCAGGAGGGCTTTGACCAGCCTTGGTCATTCTGCCTCGTTATTGCGTCAGCCATGGTGATGTGCTCTGTAAGTTTTATTGAATTTTCCTTGCCTCTTTTGCAACTCTTTATTAGTCCATTATCTCTGATTCCTACAGGAATAAGTTGTAGGTTTTCAATCCTTTTACTAAGAGGAAGAAAACTTGCTTTGCTTATTCCTTCTTTATTAAAGATTTTGCGTACTTTGACTGAGTTTGTGGTGAAATACCATTTCAACGTGTTAAATCTGTTTAAGGTACTACAGATTCCATCAATGCATTTAAGCCTCATCCCAGTATTACCATGTTATTATCATTTACTTTTTAGAAAAGAGAATCGAGAGTTTATGATTCTTAAATTAAGCCAAGCTGAAGAAATATCAACTTTTACCTAATTATGAAAGTTACATTTTTGACAGTAAAATGGAAGTGTCAGACTCCCAAATGTGATACTTTCTAGGAGTTTAAATTTAACACTATTATCAGAGCTTTGAATGAGCAAAACCAGAAGAAATGTTAGAAATTATCTAGTTACCATTTTCCCATAATACAGACCGAGGAGGAAGGTCAGAAGGGGAAAGGTAATTACAGCACGCCAGAGAGAGAGACATGCTGAGATCTTGTTCTCCTGGCTGTGATTGAGATGAATGGCGGGGGCCTGTGTTTATAAATGTAAGTAGACCTACATTCATGTCTTTCAGGTGGCTGCTTCTCTATCATGCTCTGTGCTTCTCCCTGTCAAAGGCTTCAGCCCACACCGTGGAGCTGAACGATATGTTTGGCCAGATCCAGTCGCCTGGTTATCCAGACTCCTATCCCAGTGATTCGGAGGTGACTTGGAATATCACTGTCCCAGACGGGTTTCGAATCAAGCTTTACTTCATGCATTTCAACTTGGAATCCTCCTACCTTTGTGAATATGACTATGTGAAGGTGAGACTCCTGGTGTCCCCTAACTGGGCCTGGCTCTCTGCTGGGATGTAGACAAGGCAGTATGAAACTAGACACTTCCAGGGTGGCATATAGTGAGAGAGACACACAAGTCACTATGGTATGAATTCATGTCAAGGTGGAAAGCTAAGTGCAAGCTGATGGGTAGAACTAGAAAGGTGCATGAAGGAAACTGAAGCTGATGGAGTATGACTCAGCCCAACACAACATCCCTTCTTTCTTCCTGTTCTCAAAGCCTTTAATGATTCTACCAGTCTCTGTTCCAAGGTCACCTTTAATTCAGTGAGCAGAAAAGGGCAGAGACCTCGGAGTAAGCGGTAATCATGGAAACAGAACCATAATTATGTCCAAAGTTGAGGCATTACAAAGCAGTGTCCAATTTCCCAAATAATGATCAAGTATATGGGAAGTGCAGAGTATACAGTGGTAAAGAGTCGGAGATGAAGTAGGAAGGGTGCGTGGAGGGGACATTCTTAAGGGCCTTGAATGTCATGCCAAGGAGTTTGCATTTTATCAGCAAAAAGCATGGGTAGGGAGGAGAGGGTCACTATCAGAAGTAGATGTAAAAAGTAAATATGGGGGAAGAGCAGGACCACATCAAAACAATATACCCTGGAATTTAGAGAACCCCCCACAAAAAAAAAAAATTTCCATGGGTGAGAAGCTGTTCTTCTTTTAAAGTGCGGCTGAAAAAGGTCAGAATATTTCTAAGGGATCAAGTCTATTGCAATTATATCTAGTTAAAAAAGATGTGGAGACCTAAGAACCTACCTTCTAAGCTCTCTCCAGCTTCCTGGAAGAGGTTCTCATCAAACAACGCTAGAGCATTTAGACATTTTTAGTATTATTGTACACTCATTATTCCATAACCAGTAATTCAACATGAATTAACCTTGTATTAATCAGAATATTTGGTCAACAACAGAGAAGTGAGTTTACAAGGTGCTTTTATAATTATAATCTCATTCAAACTTTAAAACAATTTTGAGACAGGAGCTATGACCCCATTTCACAGGTAAAGAAATAAATCCAGGAAGGTTAAGCAACTCACCCAAGGTTGTACACCTGGTAAGTGACGGATTAAGCTCTCAAACCCATGCCTTGTGTTTTTGAAACACATGCTCTTTTGTCTACACCAAACAACTCCCAAGCTATTCTCCACTGAGCCTAGGATACAGCAGGGGCATATAAAGGCACCGTGCTTCCACTTATTTTATATGTAGAGTGTTGTCATTGTATATGTTGGGTCTGCTTGCAATGTCCCATTTACAATAGGTCTCTGCATCTAAAAATTTTCCAAAATTGGCGTTCCATGGTAGGAATTTTTAACCTCAGCACTACTGATATTTTGAACCAGGTGATTTGCTGAGAAAAGCTGTCTTGAGCATTGTGGGATTTTTAGCAGCACCCCTAGCTTCTATCCTAACTAGGTGCCAGTAGCAGCACCCCCCTCCCAACCAGTTATGGCAATCATAAATGTGTCCAGATATTGTTAAATGTCCCAGAACCACTGCTGTATGGGATGATGACTCTTAGAATGCCCTGTGCTAGGGACAGTGGAAATATTAGGACACAAAAGATCTGGTCCCTTAGAAAGAAAGGTGAGCCTTGAAAATAGCCATTGCACAAGATAGAAAACAGTGATGGCAATAAAAGACTAACTGATAAAGAATGACAAAAGGTGGAACTGGTTGCTCTAAGAGACAATGTAGATTGGTAATCTAGATGCAATTTCTATAAATTCATTAAAAATAGAACCAATTTCTTAGGGTCACAAGGATCAACCAAGAGGTCTTCACTGAGGCTATGAGTATGTATCATCCTAAACTGAACTTTCTGATGAAAAGGTTAGTTATGCCTTTCAGGATAAAAGGGTTAACCAGAGTTAAACTCCAGGATAAGATAGATTATAGGTGTGGGTCTTCAGGCTAAGTGGAATTTCCCAGCCCATTCCCCCAACTAATGTTGGTCACAAAATCATGACATTCTTTAATATTTTGATTGGAGTGGTCTTAACCAGAAGAAAAATGATCAAACCTTGGTTTAATATGACAATAAGTTCCATGGATTTAGACAAGGCTCGATACGAACTTTCTAACCATATTTTTCTCCACTTTCAAACATGTCAACCATCTAGAAATTTTGTCAGTGCCAATAGCTTTTATTGGTACCTGAGACTCAAGATCACAGAAATTATAGAATATTTTTCCTCAGTTGTAGCAATGACCTCTTCTCATAGTTTGCCCCCTCTCCTCCTTAAGGTTTGACTCTTAACTTCATATTCATTGAGCAATTCTTTCTCTTAAGTTTGATTCTTTTTCAGATAGAAGACAAATTTAACCTCGTTAGATCTCCTTTATCAAGGTGATAAACACAGAAGAGAGGGTTTAGCTCTTTTCTTTGCTCCAAATAAGTGGAGCCTCCCAGGAAGGCAGATGAAGCAGCTGACATAAAGCAGCATTTTGTTAATGGGGAAAAACCGATGCTACTTTTCAAGAGCAATAATAAAATCTGAAGACCTCTTCTAACACTGAATTAAAGATATTGGAATAGACTTCTATCCAAAGCTTGGCTTTCTAGGCTACAGAATATTTTGGAAACTGGTTGATGGTTTCTATCTAGAGTGGTGAGACTCCTTCCTGAAACCACAAGTAGATGGACATGGGCCCTCTGGAAGAGGCAGTATGGTCCTGGGCTCTTACATGAAATTCAGAAAATTCCTTTTCTGGTCTCAGATCTGTCACTCACTCCCCAAATGACATGGAGTGGAGAAAAATATTATTTTACAGCATCCTCTCTGCTCCAAAATTAGACAGAAGACCTCTGGGCATAACAGAGAAGTAGTCTACTTGAGACAGCTTAGGGACTGAGCTGCCTACCTGAAGTGCCCTAAGGTCCTTGCATCTGCGAGTTGGGACATTTTTCCAGTTCCTTTGAAAGAAGAGAGTAACATGGTGGCGGCAGGAGGTGAGATCGATTTCTCCACTTGCGCTTGCACAGCTGACTCTCTTCCAGAAAGCCACCCAAATGTCAGCATTAGCCTCCTGCAGAGGTTCCAACAGCCGTGGGGCACCAGCAGGCCTCACCTCTGCAGGGCGCTGCATGCTGGTTGGCTGACTACTGGTGCTCATGTGGAGACCACCCCGTGCCCCTGCCGACCCACAACCAGTGAGTTGCCCTCCTAGAACTGAGAACTCACAGAATGTCAGGCTGCAGGGGCCCTCGGGGACGCATCTCATCTTAAGTTGTGGTTTTCAAATATGTTCTCCCCAGTACACATTTTCTTTTTTTTTTTCTTTCTTTCGAGACAGAGTCTTGCTCTGTTGCCAGGCTGGAGTGTAGTGGCGCAATCTCGGCTCACTGCAACCTCCACCTCCCGGGTTCAAGAGATTCCCCTGTCTCAGCCTCCTGAGCAGCTGGGACTACAGGCACATGCCACCATGCCCGGCTAATTTTTTGTGTTTTAGTAGAGACGGGGTTTCACCATGTTGGCCAGGATGGTCTCCACCTCCTGACCTCATGATCCTCCCACTTCGGCCTCCCAAAGTGGGATTACAGAGATGTGAGCCACCATACCAGGCCTATATTTTCTTCTTGAAAATCTTCAGTTAGGCCCAACATAGAGAAGAGACAGAAGTGAGCTGCTCTAGCTGTAGGTGGCCCTGCTTGCTCATCCTCCTTGGTTACCCTGAAGCACCTTGAGGGATTGTAACTTGAATCTTGCTGCTCTGGTCACGTTCCTATTGGACAGAGAGGAGGTCAGAGTTCAGAGAGAGGGTGAGCATTCTGCCTCTGAAATCCCAGACCCAGAAGTCTTCCACACTTAGTTGAAACCCACTGACTTTTTCTAATTGCCTGGCCAATGCTAGCCCCTATCATATATGCTTTTTCTGGCCATAAATGGAAGAGAAACTCTTCCCTTTCCGTCTAAATAAAAGCGCAAATACGCCATGTGGCCCCCGGGTAAATCCATATCCCTCTCCAAAATTCTGTTCTTTCCTCTGTTCAGTGAGAGGGTGGAGTGAGATGATCCCCATGGTCCTTTCAATTCTGGAATTATAATCCCAATCTTCCTCGCCAGAACTTCTAAGACGACCCCACCAAACCCTCCTTATCATAGTCAGGATAACACCAGAAAACAGAAATCTTATGTTTACAGCAGCTGCGTCTCAATGTTGCATAGCTGCAAGCACTCCAGTAGGAGCCTGCAGCCTGTTGGGGATGCCTTGGTGGTATGTCATCACAGAACTTGTAAACATATCATGCCAACACTGTCCTTTACAAAGCAACTTAAAATAACACTGACTTGCCTTTGGCAGGATAAAATTCCCTGTTTTAAGGCATTTTTGCTCTATGACTAAATTCTCCTCCCAGGCCTATATAGGAGTGGGTTTAAGAAACCTTCCAACTCACAGGAACATTTTCCAGCCAGCCCAACCCCACAAACTGCCCTTCCCACCCAGGCCCATCAGGGCAATGATGATGGAACTGCTGATACTGCTCATCAGTAGCCTGTAGAAGAGCAGGACCCCCAAGTCTGTGGTCCGGATGCTCACATTTATGAAAATCCCTCTCCTGCCTGATTTCCCACAGTTCTTGGTCTTCAAGACTCACGCACATCTGCACAGCAGCATCTGCTTCCTGGGAATGTTGCTGCAATGTTTAGATTCCTGTAGTGCACGGATGAGGCATACGAATCCAGGCTGGTTAATGCTGCAGGCAAGAGGCAAAGCACAGATGCTGGTCAGAGTCAGGCAGCCTGGGTCCTGGGTGTCATTCTATACTAACTAACCTTGGGCAGATGACTACACCTAGAAGGAACTCTGTTTCCTCCTCTGTCAAATACAAAGGGTAAAACCAGATGGTCTCTAAGGTCTACTTTGCCTTGATATTCTGTGCATCTAAGACCTTAGAAATCATGATCCAACCCCATGATCATCATGTCCAAAGCCCAGGGAAGGACAATTCATTGGCCAACATGATGCTTGTATCAGAATTTACATCTTAAGATTCTCAGTCTTTTCTTCTAGTTATTTAACAGAGTTATTTAACAGATTAAAAAACAGCGAACTCCCATCTTGTGAATGACTAGGTTTTTATGTTGTAATATAAGACAAATATTGTCTATAGTCAAACTTACCGTTTAAAAAATCCCTTAAATATTGTAAAGCATTATCTTTTAGATGTCCAGAAAAGAATTTTTTTCCAGAAATGCAAGAAATTAAAGTTCCTTTGGTTGAGCACCAGAAGAAGTGGTTCATTTATACTTACAAAGAAACTGTGAAGCTATGGTTATGGAGAGAGTTTAGATAGTTAGAAACCAGAACCATCAAGAGAACAGCAGATTACACATTCCAATTTCAAGTTCATTTCATGGCATCTATTCACTGTAAAAGGAAGCATAAATTACCTGCATTTGGATACTCTCTTTTTTTCTCTTTATGTCACCATGTGTAATATTTCAATAGCATCTGTGGCATGTTTATGTAATGCAATGCCACTGTTTTCCTTTTAACCCTATATCCTCGATGTATTTGATATTTCTTCCTGCCTTTCCACCGTTAGTTCCTTAGTTCCAATTCTTATTCCTCTCAACTAGTCTATTGTAATAGCCTTCTGTATGTCTACCAGATGTCAGCCTCTCCCCATCTAGCCTACCTTCTATGAGTATCCAGAAGGATCTTCATCGAACATAGCTTTGATTATGCTACTCTAAAAATCTTTCAATGCCTCCCCGTTGTCTATGGAAGGAAGCACAGTAATCCTATTGAAAATCTACCATAAGCTTGAGACTATGCCAAAGACTGGGTGTGCAAAGATCAGTAAAAAAAATTCTTCACAGTAAAATGAACTGTAAAGACCTCAAGGAATTCAGAGTTCCATAGAATGTGATGAAATAAGTGCATAATAAAGCCAGACAAAGTAACACAAGGGGTATCAGTCAGTATATACGTTTGGGAGTGGTCATTTCTAGATGGCCAGGGAGAGCTTTGGAAATACTTGATATCTGAGATTAGTCTTAAGGGGTAAATAATAATTTGGCAGTGCAGTTCCCTAAGTAGGATTTCTTAGCAGAGCTACCATCAAAGCAGGGAGGTTGAAGAGGATGGGAATGATGCAAAACTGAGAATAATCAGAGTTGGCATGCTTTGGGGAGAGGTAAAACCCAGAAAGATTATCTGAGGGTGAACTGAGAAATGTTTGGTAAATTTGGGTTTAAGCATGTGCTCCCAAAATCGCAAAAAAGTGGTCAAAGGTTGAATTAATTTCACCGATGAATTTTGTTAGCCAGCCTAATACTAATTTATACTATGATTTGGGGCCGGGGTGGGGAGTAAAAAAAGAAGAAGAAAGAATTACGACAACATAAAATTTCCAATCTCACACAACAGTCTACATTTCCAAATTATCTTAGAATATTAGAAAATCTGGCAAATCTTGCAGCTTCCTGCCTTCCAACAGCCAGCCAGCACCAGGAAGAGGTGGCCCTGCGGGTAGAGTCCCCACCATTCCCCATAACTCCCCCATACTAATGCTTTCTGGCCTCTTCGTGGCACCATTGCTTCTTTTACAGTAAAGAAAGTGACACATTTTCCCCCAGTGTCTCTATCAAAAATAGGAAAGTTGAAAGTTCCTGAGAAAGACATGTGTTTCAGGAAAAATCTCTTTGCAGAGTGAAGAATATCCCTCTGTATTTAACATGCAAAGTGTGTATTTCTGTCTAAAGAATTCATAGCAGCTTGTTTCACTCATGTTTTCTGCCTGGCATCTTTTAGCATTTGAGTCTAGGACCTCCAATTAGAAGCTGTGATGTCACGGAGGGAGGGGGCAGTGAGGTTCGGGGATGTGACACAATCAGGGGTATGCTTGAGCAAGGTTAATCTGGAGCTACATAAGGGGCATCAAGGACTGGTAAAGTGAAAAGAAACTGGAGCCGCTGAATGAGGCCATTTAGGTGGCTGTGCTAAATAGATTGGATATGACTATGTGGAGCGTAGTATACTTCAAGAAAGCCCACAGGCCTCTTGGACAGCTATGGAAGAGCAGGTAGGATGTGCAGAGGTAAACCCCACAGGAACTGGCTGCATATGGGAGAGGAAAAAGGAGGAATCAGATGCTTTAAGCTCTAGTTAGGAC
Organism: Mandrillus leucophaeus; assembly: GCF_000951045.1. Taxonomy (NCBI): domain Eukaryota; kingdom Metazoa; phylum Chordata; class Mammalia; order Primates; family Cercopithecidae; genus Mandrillus; species Mandrillus leucophaeus. Next base: position 173,701 of record NW_012107530.1, read on the forward strand.
AACTTATTGGCTACTAACCCAGAAATTGAGATCAGGAACGTGAAGATGCGTAGATTTGGAAAGATATAGAGTGCACTGAAGTGCATTGAGTTTTGAATACAGCTGGAAGTGCTGGTCTGAAGTTTGAGACAGAGCTTAAAGAGTTGTAAGAATGGGTGTGGGAAGAGCACAGAGACAGTGATGGAGAGAGGATTAACACATTGAGGATTAAATTCTGTTTCTGCCACCATCTGAGTGAGGAATCTTGGTGAAGCTCCTTGATCTCCCTCAGCACTGGTTTTGTCATCGTTTGAAAGAAAGAGTTCCTAATGAATACAGTGTCTTCCTCACAGGTTGTGGGAGGATTTGAGTGACATAAGGGTCTGAGAGGAATCAGTACTGCAAGCGCAGTTGTGCTCAGCGGTTGGGAGCTCAAACTTTGGAGTCATTCAGACCCATGGTCAAGTCTTGCCTCCACTTCTTACGGGAGCGTTTGCTTAACCTTGCCAAGATTTTCTTCTCCATCTGTAAAATGGAGATAATAATGATGTTTATTTCATAGGCTTACTGTGAATGCCAAATGAAGTAAATGCTTCAATGGCATATGTCTAACACATCTCTAATTAGCTCATAAGTACATTATAGTGGTAATGAAGGCAATGGGATGAGTAATAAAAGTGTCTGCCTGGGCCGGGCGCGGTGGCTCAAGCCTGTAATCCCAGCACTTTGGGAGGCCGAGACGGGCGGATCATGAGGTCAGGAGATCAAGACCATCCTGGCTAACACGGTGAAACCCCGTCTCTACTAAAAATACAAAAAAACTAGCCGGGCAAGGTGGCGGGTGCCTGTAGTCCCAGCTATTCGAGAGGCTAAGGCAGGAGAATGGCGTGAACCGGGAGGCGGAGCTTGCAGTGAGCTGAGATCCGGCCACTGCACTCCAGCCTGGGGGACAGAGAGACTCTGTCTCAAAAAAAAAAAAAAAAAGTGTCTGCCTGGTATCATCAGATGCTCAATGAATGTCACTTTTCTCATCAACTCTGACCCTACCACTGATTAGCTGTGTGTGGCCTTGCTAATGTTACTCAGTTTTTTCTGGCAATTTGTGAAAAAGTGCTTCCAAAACACTATTCAAAAGCTGGGGGTTATTTCTCCTTTGTATTTACTGTGTAGAAACACAAATTTTACAGCAGTTTTTAATCTATTCACTCATTTGATTCTTATGGAATAGGAAGAGTAGGGATTATTGCACCGAATTTACAAAAAAGGAAACAGGTACAAGTGAATTTGCTCAAGTCTCTGCAGGAAAGCCAGGTTTGACTCCCTGCTCTTCTAACTCCCCGAGTCATGGTTCTGTCTGTCTATGGAGGCTTCCTCAGAATAGGCTTTATTGTGGAAGGGGCCCTGTTATGTTTCCTGGCCATGCATTATTCCTAAAACAAGGTTGTGGGAGAACCTTGTTCTCTCCTACTTGTCAAGATAATTTTATAAAATTTGGTAAAACAGAAGGTCCTTGAGGGGCCCTATATTGTCTAGATTATTTTAAATAACTTTCTCGTTTATCCTTTGAGAGAAAAAAGTGTTTTTTAAAAATAATAGAAAATGGAGTCTGAACTACAATGAATCGGCAAGTGCTTGTGTTATCTGCTTGTAGTGCGTAATTTCTAATGATGAGCTCAAGTTCATTCCCACTAGATTGCCAGCCCCATGAGTTCAGGGCCTATGTCTGTGTTTTCTCCAGTAGAAAGCACAGTCCTGGGCAGAACAGGAAAAGGCACATGTCTCCTGGCAGTGGAAAGGGCTCTGGCCTAGAAAACAGCTGCTGACTCCTGCTGAGAGCTTGGGCAAGTCACGTCTTCATTCAAGGCCTCAGTTTCCCCATCTGCCTGATGAGGGAACTGGACGAGCTGGCCTCTCCAAACCTTTCCGGTTCTGATGGTCTGTGACTCCCAGTCCAATGCCCCTTCCCTCAGGCCACATTGGGTCAGTCTGCATCCTGCTGTGTAATTGAGAGGTAAGTCGCTCCCAAGGGGGACTCTTCTGACCCCTAAGCTCCTAATTTCTGTGCAATGCTCTGTGTTTACTTAGAACATGCCCTCGACCTTCCGGCTGAACTCACTTCACCTACTGCAGTAACTCTGCTCAGTCTCTGGGAGTGGACAGGAGGCCTTGGCCCCAGAAGGAAATGAGAAATGGGTAAACATTTCTCATGAATTTCAATTGTAGTCTCCAGTGGAATTCTCCCACTCCAGAGACACAGGGTCCCAAACAGCAATTCTAGCTGACTCAGAAGAATTAGAAAATGAAAATGAGCTTGCATCAGGGAAGTGTGATGAAAGCTCATTTCATGCCGAAAGTGCAAACAGCACAGGCTTCAGGGTGATGGAAAACAAAAGGAAGCTCCCAGTGCTGAGGCAGAGAATGTGGGTGAGTGTGAGGTGGGAATGTCCCAGGTGTGGGTGTATATGGGGTGCACATCTCTGTGCTTGAGTGTATTACACGCTGCTCTTCAAAACACCTTGGTGAAGAGCAGTGCCTGAATTTACTTTGATATGTTTATAAAGGGAAAAGTTAGGGAAGGAGAGGTGTTCATTTATTCAACAAATATTTATCTAGTGCCTACAATTTATTAGAGCTTAGGGTACAGCAGTAATTAGAACAGACAGAAATCTCTAAAGTGAGGCTTACATTGCACTGGGATACACAGACAGTAAACACTAAACATAATACATAACTAAATGATGTAGTAAGTAATAAGTTTACGGGCAAAGAAATAAAATAGAGCAGGGCTCTGCATGAGTCGAGATGGGGGCTCTGATTTAAATATGGTGCTCATTGAGAGAGTGACATTTGAGGAAACACTTGAAGCAGGTAAGAAGGTTAGCCATGTGGCTTTCTTGGTGGGGGGGCTACCCTGGGGCCACTCCAACCAGAGGGAACATTCAGTGCCTCCAGGTGGAAAGTGCCTGGTGTGTTTGAAGAATAGCAAGGATGGCAGTGTGGCTGGAGGGCAGGAACATCAATGAAGACAGAGGTACAGAAGGAGAGCGGGATGGGAGGCTGCAAAATAGGGTTCCTGCTAAATGCTGCCAGGCAATGGCAGGCTTCGCAAGCTGCTTTCATGCCCCGAATCTCATTTGACTTGACGTTCAGAGGATAGTATTAATGTCCACTTTTTACGTTTGTGAAAACTGCGGCCTGGAGACAGGGGTATGAGTGCTAACAACCAGATTGGGGGGTGGGGGCGGGGAATGGGGGAAAAGAGACGTGCAGTGGCTCATCATTCAACATTCAGATATCATAGACACAGAGAGCCCTCGGAGCATAGATCATAGAACAATCACATAATTAGGAAGTAATAAGTTTTCATAGAACTAATAGAATATATTTAATGGTAAGTTTGTGAAACTTAATGATGACTGGATTTAACAACAGGGGAGCAAAATCCCTGAAAAACTAACAGTTGGCTCCTAGAAACTGGTGAGAGCTGCTGGCTCCAGCGCACCTACTGTCTGGGGAGGTTTAAGTGACCCCTGAGGTATGAGTGGCAGAGATGTGACAATTGGTCCTTATTCCAGTGCTCATGTAGGATTTCAGTGCAAAGATTTGAGGATGTAAGTTTAGTGTGGGCCAGGGCAAGGTCCTGGACAGTGTCACAGGAACACAGCGGCTCACAATCCTTGAAACTCTGCTGGAAGACACTTGCCCAAGGCAGCCCCTTCTGTCCACTCAGCACAAGCCTCATCACTGCCCTCACCCGCATCCTGGCTATGACACACCTGGAGACAGGCAGCTTCTGCCGCAGAAGAACACAACAACCCTTTGTGTTTCCCATCCTCGGGCTATTTTCCTGTCCTGAACTGTTTGGGGCCCAGCCTCCAAGTTGCAGAAGGGATTTGCATATGAATGAGCTCAGCTCTGGAGTTCCAGAAAGGGTGAGGTGGGGGAGTCTGAGCCATTCTCAGGCCAAAGAGAGTGTCAATCCTCCCTGGCTCTCCCTCCCAGACACAATTCTCAGACTCTTCCCTCCCACCCCACCCCCCAGCCCAGCTCCCTCTGAGACGGTGGGCACTGCTGGTTTCCCACCTGCGGGATGCCCGCTTCCCAGGCTCTTGGCAGGACCCCTCCCCTGCCAGCTCTTTCTTCTCGCTCTGCTCATGCTGCCCTTTTCTGACCAGAGCCCTCCCGAGAATAGGCAATGCTTCCTGGCAGCAGTGGGATTCTTGGACTGTTTGGGATTCCTGGACTCTTAGGACCTGCCAGCTGTTTCTCTGGACCCCACCAGCTGTTTCTCAGGCCCCCACATTCTTTATGGTGCCAAGCATTTGCATGTACACAATACCTGCTTAGGGGCTCACCCAGCTCTGTTAGGAGGTTTTCACCCTGATTGACAAATAAGGACACCGTCCTGGGAAGAGCAGTGCACCTGCGCCCGGTACTGGCTCTGCCATTGACTGACTTTAAATAAGTCTGTTCCTCCACGTAAGAAAGGACAGGTATAGACTTGAGGTCTTTTCATGATCTTTTCAGCTCTGACCTTTGCTCTGGCAGGTGGCTTATCAGCTGTGCGATTCCAATTATTGAGCCAAACCTGGTTGTCAGAACATCCGGATGTTGTCTCAGGTCTGCTACTTGTAGGTTATGTGGACTTGGGGGAGTCCTGTCACCTCCCTGGACTCAGAACTGTCTCCCGGAAGTGCATTCACTACATGACTGCCATTAGGAGCAAATAAAATAGAGAAGGTAAATGTGCCCTGTCAACTGGAAAGTTCCACATAGAATGAGGAATTATTATCATCATCATTATTTTTATCACTTTTTTTTTTGATGGAGTCTCACTCTGTCACCCAGGCTGGAGTGCAATGGCGTGATCTCCGCTCACCGGAACCTTTGCCTCCCGGATTCAAGCAATTCTTGAGCCTCAGCCTCCCGAGTAGCTGGGATTACAGGCACCTGCCAGGACGCCAGGCTAATTTTTGTGTTTTTACTAGAGACAGGGTTTCACCATGTTGGCCAGGCTGGTCTTGAACTTCTGACCTTGTGATTCACTCATCTCGGCCTTCCAAAATGCAGGGATTACAGGCATGGGCCACGGTGCCTGGCCGATTATTATTACTCTTTTTTTTTATGGTCGAAAGACTTGAGCCAGAACTGGAGCATTAACTTCCAGAACCTCTCATTTGGAGTCAACTTGAGCTTAGATCTGCCAGCTTAGTTATTTTTACTTTATGTGGCTTTCAAGAGCTTCTGAAGTGCACCACACACATGCAAACACACGTACCAGATGCCTCCTTCGTTTCTAGGCCCAGGTTTCTATCTGGTATCAGGTGCCTTTAACTTTCTTCTACTCAGATCCTTAACTGAAAGTAAAGCTACCCGGTGAAGTAGCAGGACTGGGCCATTAACCACTGGCCCAGTGGCTGGGAGTGATGGACTTTCCCTGAAGGTGAGCTCAGGAGTACCAAGCACTCACAATGAGCAGGAGTCAGCCCGGGGCTGTCAGTGAATCATTGGCCTACAATTCATGCACCTAGAAAAATCTTTTGAAGCACAACAAAGTAAAGAGAGAAATTCCTAGACTTAATGCTATCTTCTTGTGGACAGAAGCCTTCAGAGACCCCTCACTTTGCTCTGATCGCCTTTCATAACTTAAGAGTACCCTTTTGATGTCTCCCAGCCCCAGGACTGTTGGAAGGCTTTGCAAAGTGCAAAGAGCCAAACAGCTAATAAACCACCTGCCAGGGGAGGAGGCTGGGCTGGGAGGTCTCTCTAGGTGCCCTTCCAGCTCTATCAGCTTAGGTTCTGAGTCCCCACAAAAGGGGAAACCACTGCTGATGGCTTCAGCAAGATTAGGAAAGGAGTGAAATGGAGAAAATAGAGGGTATCCAGGGACAATCTCAGCTTCTTAATGTTCTCCAAATGCATGAAGTGACCCATGGCAACTAGCTGGGAGCCAGAACATGTCATCTTGGTTGGTGGATGGATCTCAGCAGTCCTGTTTTCCTCACTGATGTACTGAGTGCTCAACATATCCCGGGCACTTCTCTGAGTGTTTTACGTATATCAACTCCTGTCCTATTTACAACAGTTCTGTGATATAAATACTATTATTTTCACTATTTGACATATGAGAAGACCTGTATACAGAGAATATTAGCTTTCTAGGACTTCTGTAACAGTGATCACAAACTAGGTGGCTGTTAAAATGGTTAAGTTTCTTAACCACAGAAATTTGTTCTCACGCAGTTCTGGAGGTGAAAAGCCTGAGATCGAGGTGTCGGCAGGACCATGCTCCCTCTGAGGGCTCCAGGGGAGAATTCTTCCTTGTCTATTCTAGCTTTCTAGAATAGGCAGTTGTAGGCGGGCAGTCTTGGGCACTCCTTGGCTAGTGGCAGCGTAACTCTAATCTCTGCCTCTATCTTCACATGGCTGTCTTCCCTCTGTGTGTGTCTCTGTGTCCAAACTTCCCTCTTCTTATGAGGATACCAGTCATTGGGTTAGGGTCCGCTCTAACCCTGTGTAGTGTCATCTTAACTTGATTACATTTGCAAAGACCTATTTCCATATAATGTCGCATGCAGAGAAACAGGGGTTAGAACTTCAACATGTATTCTAGGGGGACACAATTCACCCTATAGTACAGAGAATTTAAGTAATTTTTCCAACATCTAATCACTGGAGAAGATCATATAAAAATGAGGTACCCTAGTAAGTAAGGGGTTGCATCCTAAAGAAACAGAAAACCTAACAAATTGAAAACAATTCACAATTTGACTCAGTCTTGAGAAGTCAACAAAGGGCAGAGATGCTCTTTTTGCAACCTTTCTTAAATATCTAAGATCTATCTTTCTTCTCTTTTTCTCTCTCTCTCCCTTTCCTTTCCTTTAGGTCTTCATGAACTCTGGACGAAGAAACTCTTCTGTCTCCCCTTAGCCATCTACTTACACCTACCTACTCACTCCTTGGACTTCACAGTCACAAAAACTGTCCCCTGACATGAGACCCTCCCTGCCATATACAGATATATGTGACTTTTAGGTATTCTGAGTTTCTTGATGTTTTCTCAGAATTTTACTTTTCACCTTATTGTTTATGAAGCAAAGATCTCTTTTTCAACTCTGTTGAGACCCAAGGGCTAGAGAAATGAGAGGGGGTGACAGTGCTGAGGAGTACCCACGCCATGTTCTGTGACGAAGGGAAGACTTGAGGGGAGGGTGATAGCAGATGCATGACCCTGCATTTCCAGGCTGGTTTAGTTGCTCCTCCTGTGTGCCTCACTTGTTTGTTGACTTGAATTAACCGATTTTATACCATGGGGTGAAAGATAGAGAGAAGCAGCTTTGAGCTCAAGTTTCTTTTTAAATGTAAAAAGAGAGGAAGAAGAAAAATTACCGATAGTTCCACTAACCATTGCTAAGAGTTACTCTAATTCCTTCCCCTTCTTATTTTCAATGCATACTTTCAACATAGGTATAATTATACCATATATACTATTTTTTCTGCTTTTTCACTTAGTATCGCCTCCTAAGAACATTTACGTATTGCTATAAACTCTCCATGAATGTGATAATTAATGGCTGCCTTGTGTTTAGAAGTTAATACTAATTTAACTATTTCTCTAGAATGGGATATTTACAGTATTTCTAATATTCTATTATTATATGACTGCTATAAATATCTTTGTTTATAGAAGTTTTTTCTCCACATTTGGAATATTTTTCCCTAGATTATATTCCCAGATATGGAGCCAAGAGATAACTTTCAAAGTCCAGGATAATCCAAATAGCCTGATCTATCTTGGAAGATGCTGAGTTTCTCATCCCTGCAGCTGATAGTGAAAAGGTGGTATGATATTCGCTAAGGGTGTGGTAAAAAGATAATAGGTTAGACTAGGTGACTTTTGAGGCCCCAGGAACCCATGAGATTGTGATTCTCCAAATTTCAGTTTACAAACATCAGCCTATTCTTTGTCCCAAATCACTTTCTTACTTGCTATAAAAGTTATCTATTGCTGTATGATAAACCACTCCAATAGTTAGTAGCTAAAACAACTTCCATTTTGTTTGCTTATGATTCTGTGGTCAGGCGTTTGAGCTGGGCCCAATGAGATGGTCTTTTTGCTGGATTAGCCTGAGGTCGTTCATGCAGCTACAGTTGTACAGAGGCATGTCTGAAGCTGGAAGGTCAAAGATGGCCTGAGTTGCTCATCTCGTGGCTAATGGTGAATGCCAGTGAATTGGTCTAGAGATTTTAATCAGACAGTTCATCTCTGCCCTCTGTGGCCACTGATTCTCCAGTAGGCCTCACAGGGCTTCTTCACACAGTTGCCTCAGGGCAGTATTCCACATATGTAAGTGTTAAAGAAAAAATTATTCAATTGTACTTGTTAAAGTGTGGTAAGGCAGACTTTATTCAGGACGAGGACAAAAAGTATAGGGACCACGACAATGGGATTTTGCAGTGAGGGAGAGAGATTGGGTTCAATTTTGAGTACAGCATGGGCAAGTGGGAATTTAAAGCCAGGGAGCAGGGTGGAGGTCAGCGGATGTTAAATTACTAAGAGGAAACATCAGGGGTAAGGGGGGGCTCTAGCTAAAATGACCTAACAGGATTCTTGCTGATGACAGGCCAAGATGATCAGACAGCACCTCGGGGATGGTGGAGGATGAAGATCCCAATTCAATCTCTAGGGTGAAAAGATTTCAGGGATGGGGCATTCTTGCTACACTGATTCAGCAAATATTTTGCTAAAACTGAGTTTTACAAGGAAGTACACAGATGAGCCGAGGAGATGTTTCAGAAGCTGACTAAAGTTTGGCTAAGCAAAGAATCTCTGTTAATAGCTTGAGGCCTTAACAAAGGCCTAAACAAAGGCCTAAACAAAAGAACCTTGAGGCCTAAGTTTGGAAATAGTATACTGCTTTCAACGTGTTGTATACTTATTGTCAAAGCAAGTTAGGTCAATCAATGAGCGGTGAAGTTACATTGCAAAAATTGTCTGTGTGCAGAAATGGAAGAGATTATTGTGAATAATTTTTGCAAACAATATATTATAATCTATCCTAGGGACAAAACAATTCATGTTCTTTGCATATGCGAAATGCACTTTTGCCCCTTCTCTCAAAGTTTTATCCCATTAGCAGGTCAGGCTTGAACTCCAGGACCTCATGATCTAAATCAGGTCTAGAGTCAGATGACAAACAAAGATATAGCTCTTGAAGTATATCTCCTCTGGATTTAGAGATCTCTGAACCCAAAAGAAAAGTTATTTTCTCTCCACATGCTCAGTATCTCCTTGTCTTGGTGAGAGAAGAATAAGATAACCACAATAGAATTTCCATTGAAAAATGAAAAAAGTGGGAGGCTTATAGCAATTACTGCTCCATAGTATTTCTGAAATTTAGCCAGGCAAACGTTGCTGACTCCAGATACCAAGAATGTTCCTTGATTACAGCCCACTTCTGCTTCCTGGGAGTGGTGAGAGTGGATCCCCAGTCCATTGCTCTCTGGGAGTGGTGAGAGTGGCTCTTGCCTCTGATCTTGACTCTGCCTCTGGCTTCTTAGCTTTGCCTTCTGAGACGTTCTTTCCTTTCTATAAGAAATGGCCCATGTTTGCAGCTGAGTAGTCTATTTGGCTCACTTCCTGTACATAGAAACCTGAAGCTCAGGAGCCTCTTTTCATTTTGAATTGCCACAGTCATTTCTAGTCCAAGCTGATATAGCTCCCTTAAAATCTTTTTGGGTCTCCTATGTAGCAGAATATAGTTCACTCCACTAGATAAAAAACATATCCACAGTTCTTTTCAAAATAGACCTTCCTACTTTGAAGGGCATGTCAGGATGCTACAGAACGATGTTCTTAAGATTCTCCTGGCTAACCCGGTGAAACCCCGTCTCTACTAAAAAATACAAAAAACTAGCCAGGCAAGGTGGCAGGCACCTGTAGTCCCAGCTACTTGGGAGGCTGAGGCAGGAGAATGGTGTGAACCCAGGAGGCGGAGCTTGCAGTGAGCTGCGATCCGGCCACTGCACTCCAGTCTGGGTGACAGAGCGAAACTCTGTCTCAAAAAAAAAAAAAGATTCTTAGGTGCCTTGTGGTCTGGCTGATAGGGAGTACTAGGTACTGCCTTAAATATTCTAGGTCTTGACAAATGATTCTTACAGCCACATCATTGATTTGACATTTACCCTGAAGCCAGTTTTGGTTTTAAAATCTTTCTTTTTTTTTTTTTTTTTGAGACAGAGTCTTGCTCTGTTGCCCAGGCTGGAGTGCAATGGCATGATCTCAGCTCACTGCAACCTCCTCCTCCCAGGTTCAAGCAATTCTTCTGTCTCAGTCTCCTGAGTAGCTGGGACTACAGGCACCCACCACTACACCCAGCTAATTTTTGTATTTTTAGTAGGGATGGGGCTTTGCCATGTTGGCCAGGCTGGTCTTGAACTCCTGACCTCGTGATCCACCCACCTCGGCCTCCCAAAGTACTGGGATTACAGGCGGGAGCCACTGCACCCAGCCTTAAAATCTTTCACTAGTGGATAGACTGTTTTCCAACCCAGCTAGTTCTGGGCGCTCTATGTTTCCTCTAAGTTCCGCTCACGTATTGGAGACTTACTTCTTCCTGAAGTACATTGCCATACACAACTAGAAGAACATACTGACACTTTCAACATCCTGTCTAAAGATTTCCTTAGCCAGATATGCAAGTTCATTACATACAGTTTTCTTTTTCTTTCTTTCTTTCTTTTTTTTCTTAGACAGGGTCTCGCTCTGTTCTCTGTTGCCCAGGCTGGAGTGTAGTGGCATGATCATGGCTCACTGCATCTTCAACCTCCCAAGCTCAAACGATCCTCCCACCCCAACCTCCAGGGTAGCTGGGACTACAGGCACGCGCCACACCACCACACCTGGCTAATTTTTGTACTTTTTGTAGAGACAGGGTCTTGCTATGTTGCCTAGGCTGGTCTTGAACTCCTGGGCTCAAGTGATCCCCTCACCTAGGCCTCCCAAATTTCTGGGATTACAGGTGTGAGACACCACACCTGGCCCATTACATACACTTTTCTACCTTCTAAGTTGCCGCAGACAAGTTTTGCCAATTGATTCACCACTGCATTACTCAAGTGGTCTGTTTTATACTCCCATAGCAGTCTCTTCACTGTTTTTCTAGTATTTACTTGCTAGCCGATCCCAAAACTGAAGCCACATATTCTAGTTTTCTGTTACTGCAGCATTCTACTTCTGGTATCAATAACTGTATCAGTCAGACTTCAATCAGGAAGGCAAAGTCTTTATGAGTAATATGAGATAATTAATATTTATGGGTATTAGAACTCATGTAATTATAGAAGGAGTTGGGCAAGTGAAAGTTGGGAATGGGGAGTTAGGGGATTACAGAAAAGGTTGTCACCAAGCAGTTCTTTTAAAGCCCTGGCATGGGTGGAAATACTTGCATCTGCAAGGGAATCTGATAAGTCAATTCTACCTAAGGGGCCAAAGTGCAATTATGAAGGGGAGGCTCATGGAAAGGGGTCTCTGAGAAGCTGTTGGCTGTAAGCAGCTATCACCTCTGTGGTTTCACCTGAAAGCATCTGGTGATAGGCATGGGCCACTGTTGGTCATCAGAGCCAGCAGTTATAAAGAAGAGCTGGGTTCAGAGTAAAGGAATGTGAGAGCAAGTGAGGATGTATTGGACACATCTACACCTTTCTTTCTCTGTATGTGATTACAAAACAACCTTCAGTGAGTGATGACTATTGCCTTTCAAACTTGCACAAATTCCTTTTTTGGCCAACTCTAATCTGGAATTATACAGGGAAAGAAAGTCTGGGGAACATAACTCCCAGAGTAACTAAACTGGCAACAGGGTAATCCAGCATACTCCCTAAATGTCTGCCTAAATTAGGTCTGCAATGCTCCTCAAGGGCCCTGAGCAGATTTCAGAAAGGCTCCAGGAGTTAGCTCGGGCACATTGACAAACAAAGTCATGAGGCATTTGGGTTATAAGACAGCCTTTGTTTATTTGCCTAATGTCTTAGAGGAGCACTGGCTAGGGAATCAGGATGTTGCAATTGTGGACCTAAAGCCATCACTCACTAGATTCATTTATCATGAGATTCATTCTCCACTCACTAGATCCACCAGTCACCTTGCCCAATTTGTTCAAATTATCTGGGCTTCAATTTCCTCATCTATAAAAGGAGAGCAATCCCTCCTGGGCTGCTTTCTCTATACACTGCTTTCAGGAGCCAGTTGGTAGCTGTCAATGCATTTGTTAAGCTGATGTAATGAATTCATGGACATGCAGAGAGCAGCCATACATAGTGAGAGTAGCTGTCCTTCCATAGAGTAGCCGTTCTTCCATAGAGTATCTGTCCTTCCACAAAAATTTGGTCAACCCCTGCTGCCCTGCCATAGTTTTGCCTAGGAGGTTTGTGCTGTTTCTGCTGAGGTAGGAAACTCATGGAAACCAAAGCCTCGTGGCTTCTCCTTTTCAGATCTGCCTTCCCAGCTCTCTGTCCTCAACAGATCCCCTTTCTGACACCAGGCAATGGGTAGTGGGGAGGAGCAGTTGAGACTTGAATATCCCAGACCTTCACTATTTCCTCTCCCTACATACTCTACCCACCCCCTGCCATCCATCCACGATTTCTACCTGCCTAAATTCTATTCATGTTTCAGTCTCCAGCTCAAAGATTATTCTCTTCTTCCTAAATGTTTTCTGATTCCCCTCAGCTGGATGCAATCTTTTCCATTCCTTCAACCCCCAGGGCAGCCTATCTTTGATTGCACTTACCATACCCTGACAATACCCCAACACATATACCTTTGAGTACTTATCTTATTCTTCTACATTCCTGAGGCAGGGAACTTGCTTATTAAGCTTGTATAACAAATAAATAATTTTTGGCATACTTCACATTAAAATGTAGACAGAACTTAGTACATACATATTTGGTGAATTGAGTTCAAAGAAAACAAATTGAGGACATATAGCCACATGTTGGTGTCCTAAATAACAAGTCTATAAGGACACAGTTGCCCACAAGAAGAAATAGAAAAATGAAGAGTTTATGATTCTCAGCCGTGTGGGTCTCTATTATTACAAATGTTTTGCCTTCACTTGATAAGGTCTCTTCATCATGTTGATATGATGACCTCTGAGACGGGACAGTCCAAACAGAAGCTAGGTCTCAATCCGCCTATACTCAGAGGTAAATGATCTTTATAGAACTCCATACTCCACAGCAGAGGATGCAAATGTTAACCAGGGCCTCTGTTTAAGTTATGACTGGAGCTGTCAGTGAGCTACATCCTCTCTAAGAGACAGTCCATGCACCCAAGATAAGGTTTCAAGAGCCCTTTGAGCCAGGAAAATTGTTTGGCCAAGTGTCTGTGTCTTTAGTCATGTACTCTCTGGGTTGGTGGGTTCTTTTCTCTCATCTCAGAATAGTTCCCAAAGCAAAACTGATATCAGAAAATGTTCGTGTTATCTCTCCAGTCTTGAGCAAGTCACTTCCCCTCTCTTGACCTCTGTTTCCTATAGAAGGAGGCAGATAGAAATAGCTCTTAAAGGTCCTGCCCAGCTCTGATATTCCAGGACTCTATTCTGAGCTACAGGCTGAATTCCCAGGGCCCCAGGCTACTGGCCTTCTCTTCTCTGCTTCTAAAAGGATATATGGCTCAGATTTTCCCATGGGCCTCAGCTGGGGCATGCTTCCTGTTCTCTGGAATACTGTGGCTCTGCAGGTGATAACCATTTATCTGCCATTACGAAAAGGTCCTTAAGCCTAGACGTTACAAGGAGGAAGGTCATTTATCGCAGACCCTAAGTAGTATCTCCCTAATCCAAATGACCAGTGGGTTCATTGAAAAGCTCATGTCCCAGTCATTGCAAAACCCAAGAGGCCTTGGGGATACCAAGTTACAGAAAGAAGGCTGTGTAGCTGGAACTGTTAATGCCCAAGGCATGACTATTCATTATTAACAAGTTCAAGTTCATCAACAGGCAGTAATCTGAGTGTTAAAATTCCTGCTTACCATCTTCTGGTTGGTTTATATAATATATGACTATGATGATTTGTTAGAATTCTGTTAGACTATGATGACTACTATGTCCGAATTGGAAAGGAATCTAGAGCTCAGCTAGTCTAAACCCCTGTGTTTACAGGGAATAACTGAGAGCTAGAAAGGAGATGGCCCAAAATGCAGGATATGGCAGTGTCAGGAACAGGACCCAGGACCTCCAACTGCCAGGTTCCTATATATCATATTACTCCAAAGCAGAGGTCACCAAGATGGTATACTCTAGTTCATGCAGTTACTCACAGAAGAATCCCTTTCCCAGGCCCTCATTCTAAATCTATTTAGCCTTTTTTTATTAAGTTCTAGCAAGAGCAGTTTAACTGGTTTCTAATTCACAACATATTAAAAATAAGCAGACAGAAAAGTACAGTGAATAGGCTGATAAAAAGACAAGAAATAAAACACAACATAAAGAAGATTTCAGAATTTCAAGGCTTTATAGTCCGGCAATGTTTAATGCAGGTCAAGCGACATTACACAACTCCATATCCCCAAGATTATCACTTTAATGTAGTATCACAATGGCTGACATTCATAACAATGTCCCTGGATCACCAAGAAAGGGTTAGCATGTTTCACTAGAGAAAGTGGGTACTTCTTTAAAGAACTTTTTAAAAAAGTGTTACACCGAAAAGAAAATTTTTAGTTATAGTTAGGTAAACCTTTGGCTATCTGGAAAACTGAGTCAGACAAAATAACACAGCAGCTGGGGGTTCAAGGAAGTGACATTTCAGCTGTGTGCAGATAGGCACATTCTACAGTAACAAGACTGGTGTGAGTTTGGCTGGTATCTGCAGAGAAGAGGAATAAATAGCAAAGCCATGATCTCATCTTCTGTTTACACTTCAATTCCCAAAGTTAGTGATTAATTGTACTTGTGTTTTGTTGCCAGGGCAAATTGTTTTTCTTTAAAACTCCCACTTATTTTAAATAAATAAACCATTAGTTTCAAAACAGAAGTGTCAAATGTCAAGATATTTCTGACATGCTAAGCTAATGAACAAAACAATGAATTCATTAGAAGCTACTAGAGATAGGCAGCCTTTGAGAACTTTTCTTTAATGACTCTGAAAGGCAGCAGGAGTCATTCTTGGTAAGAGATTTTTTTCATGCATCTTGGCTAAAATATTAGTCCAGAGGTTGCAAACACAAATACAACTTATAAGAATTGGATTAGGTATAAGATAATTGAGTAGGTATGTCAAGAATTCATACTCAAATAAATATACCAACTAGCTATCATATGAAGCTTCCCAAACTCCTGTCTCACATAAAATCAGCTTTAGGCCACCAGTTTAGGATCTTTGCCTGGATCTCTGAATTCGCTCAGAGCCTCTGGCTCTTCCAAAGAAGGGAATTCTTTTAGCAAACAGGCATGTTTTTTGCATCTAAGTCTTAACACGAACATGTATACACAGAGATACACATTCAAACTACTTTTGGATGATTCCAATAAATAGTTCTGTATTAAGACTGCCTATTAAACATTAATGTTCACTACATGACTTTCCTGCTTAAAAGTTTTCAGTGTCTTCCACTTACTCACAGAATTAATGGCATTCAAGGTCAACCATAATTTACTTTCCATGTATCCTTCCAAGTACATCTCCTCCTACAATCCCCACAGACTCCCTGGCTACTCACTGTTCACAGAATGGGGCTTGTACTTTTAGTTCTTGTAAACAAATGTTTATTGGATAACTACTATGTGCCAGGTCCTGTTCCATGAACTGAAGACACATCTCTAAAGAAAATAAAGTCCTCTCCTGTAGCTTATATTCTAATGTGGATTGTTTGCCTGCTTTGAGTGCATATGCAGTGCTTCTGCTTGTATGAAAGCACTTGTCACACTGTATAATACCTGCCTGTGTCTGTGTTCCTCAACCTCGACACTGCTGTCCTGTGCACAGAACTGTGTCTGACTATCTCTCATCACCTCCATCTCATGCTGGGCAGTAGGCACACCTTGGATATCAATGAATGACTTATATTGTGTATACAGTTTCCATTCTTTGGAAATGTGGTAAGTTCCTGTTGCACAGAGAATCTGTCTGTGAGGTCATCTAACTTTTTAAAAACTTTCATATTGAGTTGTTTTTAATAAATAAGCCTTTTCATTATTGACAGGAACGACAAATATCAAGTTACCTCTAATGGAACTAAATAAGATGAATGAAACTGATCAGATGTCCACATTGACTTAACCTGTAATGCATCTTTTCTCAAGAATCCTTAACCTCCTTTCTTTGGGTTTCTCAGGCTGACTAACCTACTCTTGGGTGACCTCTTCCTTTTTCTTTTAAAGATAAGAAAAGAAGCCTAGCTGGGAAACTGCTCACCTTGTTCCCTTTCTCTTTGACCTCAAAGGTAGAAACTGAGGACCAGGTGCTGGCAACCTTCTGTGGCAGGGAGACCACAGACACAGAGCAGACTCCCGGCCAGGAGGTGGTCCTCTCCCCTGGCTCCTTCATGTCTATCACTTTCCGGTCAGATTTCTCCAATGAGGAGCGATTCACAGGCTTTGATGCCCACTACATGGCTGTGGGTAAGTTGGAGAACCGACTCATCCTCAGGTCTCTCTTTCTCTCTGAAGATGAAAACTGCCTGGGCCCTCTCCTTTACGATGGATATCTGTGTATGCACCACATAGATTATGCACCACATAGATTCTACCATTAATGTCTTACTGCATTTGCTCTATCACATATCTATCCATCATCTATCCTCTATCCATCCAGCAATTCATTTTTTACAAAGTGTTTTAACGTAAATTGCAGACATCAGTACACTTCTTCCTAAATAATTCAGCATGCATATTATCTTGCTAGAGTTCAATATTTGTTCACAGTATTTTTTCTTTTTGTGTAAAATTGACATAAAATGAAATACACATATCTCATGTATACATTTGCTGAATTTTGAAAAATCTATATTTGTGTGCAACCCAAACCTCTAACAAGACATTGAACTTTACCACCAGCCCAGAGGGTTCCTTTGTGTCCCCGCCCAGTCAATCTCTGCTCCCACTTCCCTTAGAGGAAACAACTGTTTTCATTTTTTTTTTCTGCTATAGATTAATTCTTGCCTCTTCTAAAACTTCATTTAAATGAACACGTAGAGAATATATTTTGGGGATGAGGATTCTTTTACTCAGCATCATGTTTTTGAAGTTCATTTATGTGTCGCATGCATCAGTAATTTGCTCCTTTTGCCGGCAGAGTAATTTTCCATTGTACGAATATACTAAAGTATGTTTACTCATTCTCTCATTGATGGCTACTTGGGATCTAGCCATTTTTTGGCTCTCACTAATAAAGTTTTTATGAACCTTCTTGTACAAGTCTTTTTGCAAACATATGTTTTCAATTCTATTGAGTAAATATATAAGAGAAGAATTGCTGGGTCAGAGGATAGGTATATGTTTAGCTTTATGAGACATTGCCAGACCTTTTCCAAAGCAAATTTACCATTTTCTATCTGTCCGCCAATGTATGAGAGTTCTGGCTGCTCCACATCTGCACCAACATTAGATGTTGTCAATTTTTAAAAATTTTAATCACTCTGGTGAGTATGTAGTGGTACCTGATTGTGGTTTAAATTACATTCCCTTAGTGACTAGCAGTGTTGAACATCTTTTCATGTGCTTATTGGCCATTTGTTTATCCCTTTTGGGGAAATGTACATTCAAATGCCTAGGACAGGGCTTGACCCACATTAGGGGCAGAAAGAAAGAAAGCATGAAGTAGAAGTTAAGAGCACAAGCTCTGTACCCAGCTTGTCTGGATTTAAATCCCGGGTCTGCCACTTACTATCTGTGTGACTCTAAGTTCGTTAATGCCTCCATGTCTCCATTTCATCCTCCATAGAATGTGAACAGTAACAGAATGTGTAGTAACAAATGTGTAATACTTCATGAGGTTGTTATCCCACACACGGTTATTATTATTATGACTGTTAGAGGATAGTGGTCCCACCAGAAGTCAGGTTGCCTGGGTTTGAACTTGGCTCTTTGTGACCTTGGGTAAGTTGCCTCACCTCTCTGAGTTCCAGTTTCCTAGTCTGTAAAGTGAAGATAATGGCTACCTCTGGGCTGTATGTGAGGATTAAATGAGAGAATGCATGAATCTCCCAACATAGTGAGTGGCCCATATCAAGTGCTCTATAAATGTTGGCTGTAGTCTTCATCATCATGCATGTATTGATGGAGAGGCTTTACCTGCCCTACAGATGTGGACGAGTGCAAGGAGAGGGAGGATGAGGAGCTGTCCTGTGACCACTACTGCCACAACTACATTGGCGGCTACTACTGCTCCTGCCGCTTCGGCTACATCCTCCACACAGACAACAGGACCTGCCGAGGTAGAGACTACTAATGATTCTATGCATTGCCCTTATAGGCCACATCCTCAATAACCTGAGACGAGGCTCAGAGAAAGACAGATATGCAGTAGAAATAAGTAAAAATGAAGTCAATGATGCACCTCAGACCCCACGTGGATGAAGATGCAGAAATGTCCACCCAGCCTGGAAACCCAAACTTGGGTTCCCAAAGGAGAGAAGCTGTAGACTATCTGGCCATCTTTCTTTCTGGGCAGCATTTTTGCTATACAGGTTGCTGTGTCTTATCCTATTGTAGGCAATTGGTCTGGTCAAGTTAGGGGAAAACTTGGGTTTCCCAGTTCTTTCTCTTTGAGTCATGAATTCTGCTTTACCCAGCAACTCCTTTTCCTCTTTTTTTTCCATGGCCCCTAAGTTCCTCTACAATAAAGAGACCTCAGTCCAAAGGGAAGAAGAGAGAGAGGAAAGAGGCAAACAGAAACAGCCAGAAAACCTCCCATTCCTTCTTTGTTTTCATCTCTCATCAACATACGTGCTATGCTGTAGTCTCGTGCTTAGAGAGGGATGGAGAAATGGAAGGGTTTAGCCACTTTCTAGGAGGAGCTCTTGGGCTAGTAGGGTAATGGCCACGTAAGCAAACGGTGAAGTGTCGTATGGTCTCTATTTTAACAGTAATGTTTCCATTACATTTACATAATGGAAGTATGGACGTAGCACAATCAGACCTGTGCAGGCAAACACCTCCCCGAGTTGTGACCCTTGACAGAGATGAAAGAATAAGGAGAAGAAGGGCCTTCCAGGTGGAGAGAACAGCTTCTGCAAACAATCAGAGGTGTGATAGAACTTGCAATGTTTCAGGGAACAGCCAGTAGATTAGGGTGGTCCAGGATAAGCATCTATGCTTGAAATCTCACTTGGAAGCTCGGTGAGGGATCACTGGAGGAGGGCAAGTCTGGAGACAAAAGTTTTTTTTCTTCCTCCTTCAAAAGCTGCTATTTGCTTCTGAATAAAACCCTATATAACACATCAGTTTAAAGCGATCTAAAACCGAAAGAACAGGCAAGTGCAGGATTTTTCTTAAAGGGTGTATGTTTTCTATTGTTTTTATTCCGTTGAGTTTTTACTGAGTGTCTACTATGTGTTGAGTACAGTCAGGGCCAAGAATGCTTAGGGCAGAGCAAGCTTTCTCACTCGTTTTCTTCATTTTCACCTGTCACCAGGAGCTTTTTAAAATATCATTTTCCTAATAGTTCCTCTCTCCCCCATGAAATTTTAATACCACAGATATACTATATATCTGTTTATGTACTGTATGTCCATCTGTATATTGTGCATTTAAAAAGTAAGACCTTCCCCACCAAGAAGGAATTTTAGCTTTCTTGAGGGCAAGATCACCCCCATGAGAATGCTTGGGGTAAAAAATGAAAACAGCTGGGAACTCAGGAGACTTCTATCTTCACCTTGTCCTGCAGCTCATAGCTGTGAAACTTTAACTTAGTTATGCCCCCTTTTTCAGAACCACAGTTTTCTCATTTGCAAATAAGCAGAATGAACAAGGGCGTAGAAACATTGACATCCCAGATCTAGGATGAACTGGCCCAAGGGTAAAGTCTTAGTGACAAATCAAGGTTCCTTAGCAGGGCTAAAGTCATGTCTAGGTTCCCAGGACAGTGGATTCTTGGGTGCAGTAAATGCAGTGGGGAACGAAGCAGAATTTCTGCACTCACAGAGTTTGTAGCCAGCGGGAGCAAGAAAATAAACATAAAGTTAAGGAGCTGTTAAAAGAAAAACTTGAGACAAATTAAATTTAACAGAGTTTAACTGAGCAAAGAACAATTTGAGGATCCTCCCCTCCACCCACCCTACCACCACCAGAATATGTTCAGACCAACTCCAGGGTTGCTCATGCTGGATAAGATTTATGGGAAGTAGAAGAAAAGTGATGGACAGCAAATGGAAGTCAGGTACAGAAACAGCCAAATTACTTACAGCTTGGTATTTGCCTTGTTCGAATGTAGTTTGAACAGATGGCCACCCGTGACTGGCCAAAACTCCGTGATTGGTACTGTTAACTTAAAAATCAAGATTTCAAATCTGTAAGTTTAGAAAAAGAGAGGAGATTTTATTCCTTATAAAGTCTTACAGCAGGTGGCCATCCTCATCGTCTGGGAAGCACCACCTCCAGCCAAGACCAGAGACAGGCACTTAAAAGGAGGAGGGATTGAGGTAGGAGCTTTATGCTGAACAGGTTGGCTAAACACATTCAACAGGTTACAGGAGGAGCTATGAATATTTATGACAGTGGTCCTGACACATGCATATTGAACAAACATGCATGCAACATATGACCCATGTTCATTTTGGGATGGAGACTTCACATTAAATGTATTACAGTTAGGGTCCAAACGTCTTTTCAGGACAGGAGGCATTCAGGTGTGCAGCCTCTGTAAACTGGCCAGAACCAGGCCATGGTCAGAAATCTCTTATCAAGAGAAAGTGACTGAAATCGATGTCTTGTTCATTCAAAGCCATAGTTATGGCTTGTGGAACAGGGTGGGGATCAGCCAGTCGGCATCTGGTAGAGCTGAAAATTGTTTTCATATCACTTATTGCAAGGCCAGTGCTTGTTCAGCGGCTGGAGATAAAGAAAAACTTTGTAGCATCGTTAGAACATAGTTTCTGCTTTCAGTGCGGGGATGCGTGACTTAACCCTTGCCTGGCATGGCCTTAGGTCCTTCATCATTTACAATTTGGTATTTTATTGCCACGAGTAGTCTGTCTTCTCACTCTCATGATCTCTATTTAGCGTTAATGCTGGTCACTTGTTGTGTCCAGACTGCAGAGAAACAGGGATATAGAAGGAGTGTCTAACCTACCACTCCATCATGGCCAGGAATTCCGTTTTAAGGTTTTTCTGGAGATCCTTCTGCCTCAGGGGGCCCATTAGGTCAGTGGAGGGCTTAGGATTTTATTTTTAGTTTACAGTAGAAGAGTAGATTAGTCTACTTAAAAATCCAGTTAGGTTACAGTTCACCATGTATGCAGAACCCTTCAGGCTGAATTTAAAATATGTAAGAAGGCCAGGCAAGGTGGCTCACACCTGTCATCTCAGCACTTTGGGAGGCCAAGGCAGGCAGACGGCTTGAGTCTAGGAATTTGAGATCAGCCTAGGCAACATAGCAAGGCCCCATCTCTAGAAAAACTACAAAAATCAGTCAGGTATGGTGGCACGTGCCTGTAGTCCCAGCTATTCAGGAGACTGAGGTGGGAAGATCACTTGAGTCCAGGAGGCAGAGGTTGCAGTCGGCCGAGACGGCACCACCGCACTCCAACCTAGGTGACAGAGTAAGGTCCTGACTCATAAAATAAAATAAAATAAAATAAAATAAAATAAAATAAGTAAGAAGGAAGCTTAAGGCTACATTTAATTGAACACAGTGAATAGCACCATAAAGAAAAACAAAACAAAGACAGGAGCTAGAAAGTGAGGGTGTGTGTCAAGGGCCTATAGGAGATGAGGGCTCTCTTGAAGTTCTGGGTGGAGGGAGGGCAGGATCACAGAGGTCCAGGCATCCCTCTGACCACTCCATCTTGAAACCCTTCCCTCTCAGATCCCTCTCCCTGACCCCCAAACCAGAGGATCTCATGAGAAGGATCTTCACACAGGGTAAACAGCCCTGGACAGACAATTAGAAAATCTGTGTTTGAGTCTCAACTCGGTAAATTGCTAGACATGAGACCTTGGGTAAATCATTTCCTTTCACTGAGCTTCATTTTTCCCATCTGTAAAATGGAGATGCTGATACCTTCCCTGTCTGCTGCTTGGGACCATAGGGAAAATCATATAGTAACAGATAAGCAAAGCTTGCTGTGGCCGTGGTTGCGATGTGCCATCTTCTCTGCTATGTTTCCAACAGTGGAGTGCAGTGACAACCTCTTCACTCAAAGAACTGGGGTGATCACCAGCCCTGACTTCCCAAACCCTTACCCCAAGAGCTCTGAATGCCTCTATACCATCGAGCTGGAGGAGGGTTTCATGGTCAACCTGCAGTTTGAGGACATATTTGACATTGAGGACCATCCTGAGGTGCCCTGCCCCTATGACTACATCAAGGTGAGCCTGCAATGAACACTTGTCCTGGAGATGCTGGAAAATCTTGGCTGAGTTGGGAAAATCGATATTGCGGAATCTTCACCTTCTTCTCCCAGGATAGAGAGCCAAGCAGCTAGTTTCTCAAAAAGGCATTATTTACAATAATATCTACCATCTTAATTAGATCTATTCCAGGAATCTCTGATCTGAAATGACCCCCCTGGCCATTAGGGAGGCTTGAGGAGGAGAGTCTTAAGGTTGAATCTGCATTTTAGAAAGGTCTCCTGCTGGCATGCCCAGCCTCATGAGCATGCATCCCATGCTGTCACATAGGGCCCTGTGCACAGAAGGGCCTCATGCTTGGTTTAATAAACATATGAAACTATGTTTCTTCTGTTTATTTTTTTAGCCGACTACCAAGGCAAAGAAGAATGTATGAAATTTTTAATTTGTTTTAAATAAGGGGCCCCGTATTTTCATTTTGCCCCAGACCCCACAAATTATGCTGCTGGGCCCATTTGCGGGAAAAGGCTATGTCGAAGGCAAATAAAGATGGAAGAAATACCACAGGCAAATAACTACTCTACTTGTGGTTATTTCAATATTATAATTAAGAATTTGAGCCATGCCTGGGATAATGGGGAGATATTTTTGAGATGTGTGGAAAGTAAAACCAGCAATTCTTATAGAGTGAACAGCCAAAACATCCAAGTAGAGCTGAATATTAGGGTCTAGCTCAGAAGAGACACTGAGCTGGGGATAAAGATGGGTGCTGTTAAATGTTTAAAGAGGTGCTGATTTAAACTATGGAAATGGGACGTCCTAGAAAAGAAAAAAAAAGGAAGCCAGAACACAATAGATTATGAGACCTAGATGGAGGAAGAGGAACCCACAAAAGAGGTCAGAAAGAGCCAGAAAATGAGACCGCCCAGGAGAAAGCTGTCAACAGTAAGAGAGGCAGAAAAGCCTGAGAGGACACAAAAGAAAACTCTAGAACTTAGAGCCTGGCCTGTCCCCTACTTGGATACGGAGGCTAAGAGGCAGCTTGGCTGGAGGGTGACAGCAGGAAGCATAGGCCACGGATTTTCTATTTTGCTGTGTTAGCAAAGTGCCACAAACATAACAGCTTAAAACAATGCCAGTTTCTTATCCCAGCATTGTGTCGGTCAGAAGTCCCAGTGAGCACAATGGGATTCTTTGTTCAGGGTCTCATGAAACTGAAATCAAGGTGTCAGCTGATGGAGCTCTTATCTAAAGACTCTGGAGAGGAATCAACTTCCAAGATCATTTAAGTTCTTGGCAGAATTCAGTTCCTTGCAGATGTAAGACTAAAACCCCCTTCTTCTTCCTGGCTGTCAGCCAGTGGTGGCTCTCAGCTCTAGAAGTTGTGCTTAGATACTTTCACATTGGTCCCTGTCATCACAGACAGTCCCTTCCATCAAATTCCTGTCACACTTCAAATCTCCCTGACTTCTGCTGCTGCTACCAGCAGAAGGAAACTGTGTGGAATGG
Organism: Mandrillus leucophaeus; assembly: GCF_000951045.1. NCBI lineage: Eukaryota > Metazoa > Chordata > Mammalia > Primates > Cercopithecidae > Mandrillus > Mandrillus leucophaeus. Next base: position 197,703 of record NW_012107530.1, read on the forward strand.
GCTCATGTGATTGGGTTAAGCCCACCCAGATAATGTCCCTCATTTTAGGTCAACTAATGAATAACTTTAATACACCTGCAAAATCCCTTTTGCCATTTAACATAACATCATCACAAAGTAACTCCAGGGGTGAAGGTGAACCTTCAATCTAGAATTCTGCCTGCCATAGTGTCTCAGGAGCTACACATGGGAGCCTTATCCAAGTATGCAACCTCTTGGGGCTTCATTTGTTTCCCTCCCTCCTCAATAAGGACAGGACAAAGATGTCACTTGGGATTGTAGAGGTCACCAAATGATTGGTAACGAGTCATGGCCCTCAAAGATGGGAGAAAAGTGCATTAAAGACATAGAAAAGAACCAGGAATGAATGGTGGGGAATCTGGATCAGATAATAGAGCCTATTGCCTTCTCTTCCCTACTGCCCCAAACCTACTGCAAACTCATCACCTCCCTTCTGCTCAGCTGCAAAACTTCCCAACAGGTTTTTTTTTTTGTTTTCTGTTTTTTGTTTTTTGTTTTTTGCTTCCACTCTTGCCCTACACAATCTATTCTCCCATAGCATTGAGGGTGATCTTTATAAAAGCTAGATTCGACTGAGTTTGCACTTTAAATTAAACCTGAATTTCTCAGCACAACTTGGCCTTTGTCTGTTGTCCAACCTCATGCCATGGCACTCCCACTGCCCAGCCGGCCTGGCTTCCTGCCTATTCCTAACACGAGGCAAGCTCTTTACCACCCTTGGCCTTGATCTTTACATATGCAGTTTTCTCTCCCTAGAAAGTATTCTTCCCTTCTCTTCAAATAAGCTCATACTCATCCTATGTATCTCAGATTCTCAATGCTACCTAAGGGAAAGCCCTTGCCTTGATCACCTAATTAAAGTTATTGTCTATTATATTACCATTATAGGAATGATTACTTCTATAGGTTACACAGATTTTACTACATCGATTATAAACATATAGCATATATTTCTATTATATATGCATATCATCCTGATTATTTTTATTACCCTTATGACGCCCTATAATTATGTTGTTTATTATTTGTTGTTAGTCTCCCCCAACTAAACTGCAGGTTTTTTGACAGCAGAGATCGTCTCTGCTTTATGCACCAGACAGCACTCTGCCCTTTTCTGAGCCACAATATGTTCATCTTTAAGCAGAAGATTTTTTTTCAATTTAAGTACTGGGATACACATGCAGAACGTGCAGGTTTGTTACATAGGTATACATGTGCCATGTTGGTTTGCTGCACCCATCAATGTGTCACCTAGGTTTTAAGCCCCACATGCATTAGGTACTTGTCCTAATTTACTCCCTCCCCTTGCCCCGCCACCCTCTGACAGGCCCCAGTGTGTGATGTTCCCCTCCCTGTGTCCATGTGTTCTCATTGTTCAACTCTCACTTATGAGTGAGAATATGTGGTGTTTGGTTTTCTTTTCCTGTGTTAGTTTGCTGAGAATGATGACTTCCAGCTTCATCCATGTCTCTGCAAAGAACATGAATTAATCCTTTTGTATGGCTGCATAGTATTCCACAGTGTATATATGCCACATCAATGCCAGTCTATCACTGATGGGCATTTGATTTGTTGTATACCTTTGCTATTGTAATAGTTAAGTAGAGGATTATTAACTTGCCTTGTCCACTTCAAGAGTCATTGTAAATTATAAAAGAGAGAATGAAGATGAAACCATTTGGTGAATGGTATGGCTCATTAAAAACCTAAGTGAATATCAAGGGTTCATATGGAAGCTTCCAGAAAACCCAGAGTGCAGTGGAGAGGTATTACCTGCAGAGGCCATGTTGGCTGCTCAGATGGAACCCTCTCTTTCTCTCTCTCATATTTTGCAGATCAAAGTTGGTCCAAAAGTTCTGGGGCCTTTCTGTGGAGAGAAAGCCCCAGAACCCATCAGCACCCAGAGCCACAGTGTCCTGATCCTGTTCCATAGTGACAACTCGGGAGAGAACCGGGGCTGGAGGCTCTCATACCGGGCTGCAGGTAACCTCTTCCCTCCCAGGTTACACTGAGCCGCTGTGCTTAGCCCTTGCAGAAGCAGTGGCTGAGGGAGGAGGGGTGCAGGCTTGGGTCTCCTCTGCGGACCTGATGGGACTCCCAATCAAGCAGCTGGGGATCAAGGCACGTGCTCTTTCCTGACTCAGTTTTCCATCTATAAAATGGGGGCAAGGGCAGCAATAATGTTGGGTGGACTAGACAGGTGGTTTTCAAAACATGTACCTCAGTATCACATAGAGAGATTAAAGAAAAAGAAATCTTGTTTCCTGAACTCTACACCTCACACAGTGATTCAGTAGACTTGGGGAGGAGGGCCTTTTCAGCTCCAGCCTTCTCCAAGTCTAGGGTTAGAATTTGCATATGGGCCTGTAGCCCAGAATGTTTCACTATGGTGCTTTGCCTCCTTCTGGGTCCCCCATCGGCAAAGCCCATGGATCTCATGCCCCCGTCCCTCAAGTCAGTCAGTCCTGGCCCAAACCTTGATCAAGCCATTCAACCTGCAGTAACTGGTCTGTAGGAACTCAAGGAAGGAGAGGGTGAACATCAGTGACAAAAGATCACAGCTGGGCATGACTAATCCAGTTCATAGACTAAAACTCTGGCCCTGCCTACATTATCACATACACTGCCCAGATGGGGGAGAGCAGACAGGATCTTAACAAAGGAGAGTTTGTCTTAGAAAAAGTGTCAGGGATAGGCCCAGGCCTGAAGAGCCTGTCAGATTTAGCTTTTCGAGCAGAGGACTCAGAGGCATATGAACACAGCCTTTCTAATGCTTTGAAGAAGGGCCTTGGGAAGAAAGAGCAATTTGGGTCATCCTTGGTGGCCTGAGAGGACAAATGGGTAAAAATTACAGGGGCGCAAATTTCAGCTAAGAAGGAAAACAATGTTCATGTAATCAGCAGAGTCTGAGCCTGAAAGGTACAGGTTAGGGAGGCGTTAAGCTCCCTATCACTGTGTCCCTGAGCCGCCATGCTTAGCCCTCCCAGGGGTGGTGGCTGAGGGAGGAAGGATGCTGGTAGTGGCTGAGGGAGGAGAGATGCAGGTTTGGACCTGGTGGGGCTCCTAGCTGAGCAGTATGTTTGGTGTCTACTGCGCAGGATGTTGTAAGAGAAGCATCAGACAAGGATTGGATTTAATGACATTTAACATTCCTCCCAATCCTGAGTTTTACTGAAATCATCTGGTCGACCATTTCATTCCACAAGTAAGGACGTGGTGGTCCAAGTTGGAAACTGCCCTATTCACGGCTCCAGAATTAGTCTCTTGAAGGGCCCGGAAGATCCATGCCTCCAATACCCAGTTCCATGTTTTATTCACCTTCATCAGGCCTTGCTTTCTAGGGACTGGCCCTTTAAGGTCAGAATTCTTATTTTCTCACCTGCTGTTCTTTCATTTGCTCCCCACCAGGAAATGAGTGCCCAGAGCTACAACCTCCTGTCCATGGGAAAATCGAGCCCTCCCAAGCCAAGTATTCCTTCAAAGACCAAGTGCTCATCAGCTGTGACACAGGCTACAAAGTGCTGAAGGTGCAGAGCCCTGCCTGGGAAAGGGTAGTGAGCAGGCCACAGAAACTCTCCAAACCTGCACCTCCCCAGGGCAGATGGGCTGCCAGCACTTGTCATAGTTCCAGCACAGAATTTCCTAGCTGCCCATCAACTTCTCAAATGCTCCAGAAATTCCAAAGCATGTGTCCCAGGCGGTCTCACACTCTGAAAGTGGCACAAAAATTTGTTTGTTTTATTTTTTAATCAGAGCATGAGCTGGTTTGAATTTTAAAAATATGCATCCATACAGCTCTATAATCAAGGCTGAGAACTGTGACACAGTTCATCGGCTTATAGAGGGGAGTGGAGTGGAGTGGGATACCAGGAAAGGAAGTAGATGGTTTAAAAGTAGCAGATGGGGCCAAGTGCAGTGGCTCATGCCTGTAATCCCAGCACTTTGGGAGGCCCGGGTGGGTTGATCACCTGATCTCAGGACCAGCCTGGCCAATATGGTGAAACTCTATCACTACTAAATAATAAAAAAATAGCTGGGTGTGGTGGCGGGAGCCTGTAATCCCAGCTACTCGGGAGGCTGAGGCAGGAGAATCGCTTGAATCTGAGAGGCGGAGGTAGCAGTGAGCCGAGATTGTGCCATTGCACTTCAGCCTGGGTGACAAGAGCAAAACTCTGTCTCAAAAAATAAAAAAAGGAACAGATGGGTTCCCCTTACTCTCCCACCCCCTGAAGCAGTAGTTCTAGGAATCACATTGTTAGCTTAAAAAAAAATCATCTCCCAGCTCTCACCTGAGATCAGTTAAAGCAGACTTTTTGGGACGGGGACCAGTGATTGGTGCAGCCAAGCTAAAGGACCACTGCTTCCAAGGAATGGTTCTCAAAGAGGGGTCCTCAGTCTCAGCATCACTGGGAACTTGTTAGAAATGCAAATGCTTGGGTAAGCCAGCCCCACTGAATCAGAAACTCTGGGGGAGAAGCCCGGCCACCTGTGTTTTAACAAGCCCTCTAGGAGATGCTGACTGCTTGCCCTGGTTTGAGAAGCACTGCTCTGAAAAAGGAGTCAATGCTTACAGTCTTCCCTTCAGAGATAGTTGCCCAAACCCCTTCTTGCACACAGCCCTTGCCCCTCTCCAGAATATGAAAAGGGAATATGAATTCAGCGTGTATCTTTCCCCTACCTTCAAGCTTGCCCTTGGAGGCCCATGGGTGGGAAATCTCAGTCGAGGACAGACACGTGTGGAACTTGAGTTGCTTTTGCTAGGAAAAACCCCTAACATCACCCCCGCCTCCTTCTTCCCACTACCTCCTTCCTGTCTCTTCCCAGGATAATGTGGAGATGGACACATTCCAGATTGAGTGTCTGAAGGACGGGACGTGGAGTAACAAGATTCCCACCTGCAAAAGTAAGAAAGCCTAATGGGTTGTTATAAAGATACTGAGCTCCCCCACACTGACGGGATCCGAGCGGAGCATGCAAGGGTGAAAGTGTGGCAGGAGCACTCTGAAGGGGATGGGAGCAGAAATTTAACAGACACACAAGGGTTGGGGGAAAAAAGAATATCAATGCCCCTTTTGGCAATAAGACGTTTGGATCCCAAAAGAAACTTGTGGGCCCAGTACTTTGTTAAACACCAATTTTACTTCAGTCCATAGGTGGGTTGCCGAGCTTACTAAAGGAATAACATGTGTCCAGGCTCAAAACCAGCTTTGGCAATTGCTAATTCAGGAAACTAGTTTGGTGCTGGTGCCCAGAGCTGAGTGACCTTGCTAGTCTTCACGTGGCCATCAGCCATATCCCCTACATCTTCTGAGACAGCTCATGATTTAGGGCTGTATAGGAAGGGCTGTGGGGTCAGCACAGTTGGCCTGCATGAAGCAAACGATACAGCTCTTCACTGGCTCCTGGGACCCAGAGTAAGATCTTGCCTTGGCTCTGCCCCTAACCAACTCTGTGATTGTGAATAAGATCCTTCGCCTCAACTATAAAATAAGGAGTTTGGACTAGCTTTATATTTTAGAAAATGTGCCAATGGTTTTAAAATGATATAGTCTATATAAATCATCTACTGAGCTTTGTAAAAATACAAGCTTCCAACCACTTCACCTCACCACCACCCTCTGCAACCACCCCTCAACACCCAGGTGATTTCAATGAAAGACTTATAAGGACCACAGTTGTAGAAACTTATCTATGGCCAGCATTGATGAGAGGAGGCACAGTGACAGAAATAGTCAGGGAAGGAAGGGAGAGAGAAGGGAGAATTTGCTTTACGATGGAGAGGTGAGGTCAAGAATTAGAGCCTGGCGCGGTGGCTCACACCTGTAATCCCAGCACTTTGGGAGGAAGAGGCAGGTGGATCACTTGAGTTCCAGAGTTCAAGACCAGCCTGGCCAACATGGTGAAACTCAGTCTCTACTAAAAATACAAAAATTATCCAGGCATGGTGGCACATACCTATAATCCCAGCTACTCGGGAGGCTGAGGCAGGAGAATTGCTGGAACCCAGGAGACGGAGATAGCAGTGAGCCGAGATTGTGCCCCTGCACTCCAACCTGGGTGGCAAAGCAAGACTCTGTCTCAAAAAAAAAAAAAAACCAGATTGGAGTTGGTCCCACCCATCTTCTTTTCATGACTTTTCATGCAAACTGGAGCGCTATCCTCGTCCCTTTCTCCTACATGGCCTTGATTCAGTACGCAGACATATCTCCTCCCATTGTCCCAAGGGGGACATTCCCTTAAGGCAAATCCCAGGAAGAACTTTGAAGTAAAATATGCTTGTTCTTTTCCTTTTCATATGATGAAATTTTTCCTTTTCCTATGATTTGGCTGGGGTCAGAGCCTAGCGTGGGGAAGGAGGGGGCATTTTATGACTTTAACAAAATGTTTCAACAAATGTTGACTGGATGCCTCTGCAGAGTTCCATAGGGAAGTCAGATGGAAAAGACAAGGTCCAGGCATGGAGGAACTCAAGTGCTGGTGGCCACAGTCACCACCTCCTCCAATCCCAGGCTCGAGGCACAGTGCTGTGACTAGGTGCTAAGCAAAGCACTCTGCGGAACAAAGCAAGGGCCATGTAGAAGGAGAAGGTAAAGGAGGATATGAGGTGTTTTGGATAGAATCAGGCTTTGGAATTAGGAAGTTCTAGATTCAAATGCAGACTCTACCAGCTGAGAGTCCCTAATCAGTGTACTCAGACTCTTTGGCCTCAGTTTCCCGCCCTCAAGATTGCTTTGGGGATTAGCTGGGTTAATATACATACCATACCCATGGAGGGCCAGAAACGTGCAAAAGATCAACAAACATCTCCCGCCCCAACCCAATCCCCTCACTAGGAAGTGGTTTTGTTTCTCTCATTCATATTTTTGGAAAGTAGGAAACATTAATAATTTTTCCCTGCCTAATATTTTTCCCTGACTTACATTAGCGTACAACAGAACACCCTGTCATTTTGTAGTAAAGAGGAACTGTTTCCATCATATGACCCTATTCTCCCAAAATAGGCTGGATTAAGACTATCAGAATTCCCATTCAGGCATACCCAGCATCTTTGCTTACTCAGGTATTTATTGAGCATCTCTCTATACTAGGCACTGTGCTAGGTCCTAGGGGAGAGGCAAGGACAGGACTGAGGAGTTGAGAGTCCCCAGGGATTATGGAGTACAGGGCTGGAAACAGACAAGGGGTGTGCACTGTGTGGTAAAGAAATGTGCACTCGAAAAGAAGCTGGGAATTACGGGTTGTTGTTCTGGCCTCCACCTTGCTGTGGTGGCCCCTGGACAAGCCCTGTTCTACTCTGAATGCCGTCAAGTCAGGGTTTGGACCAGATGCAGGCAACGCTCCCTCCAGGGCAGAATTTTATAATCCTCATGAGCCAGGATGTATGACTCTGCAAATTCTCAGAATGATACAGATTCCACAATCCCAAACTGTTCTTCGCACTGGCTGTACCTAAACTATGCATTCTTAATCAATTCTGGTGAAGTGATTTCTGTATTTCCTGCATAAACTGTTTCTGCTTTGCTTGCTAATTTCTCTCTCTCTCTCTCTTTCTCTTCCTTTCTCTGCTTCCTTCCTCTGTATCTCTTGATCCCTCTTTGATCTTCACCATAGTGGCAGAAAACGAAATCGATCTGGAGAGCGAACTCAAGTCAGAGCAAGTGACAGAGTGAATGACGAGACCCCACACAATGCAGACATCCAGAAATGGATCACTCCCAAGACCCCCGGGGCCCAGAGCTGCACCACCCCTCCCCACCCAACAACACTCCCGTGCCCCTTTCAGTGTGGATTAGAATGGGTGCTGAACAAGGCAACATGATCTCAGCAGTTGAAGCTGCTACGTGTGTGAAAACAAATTCGCCACTTGAGGGTTCGCCCATCATTCAAATACTACTCCTGAAAATAATGAAAAAAAAAAATGTGGGATTTATTTTAGCACCTCTGAGTGGACTGCGCTCTTCTCAAAGGAAAAAAAAAAATGCCCTTGGTCTTAGAGACATAAGATTGAATATATAATCATGTGGCCTCAGGCTGACCAGATCAAAATGATTTCTAATCCATTCTACATGTCAAGTTTAAATGAGCCAGACTGCCTGTGACTTTATGAATCCGAAGGTGTTACCTATTGCTGCTTTCTTAACCACCATGAGTAGGTAAAGCAAATAATAACTCACAGAGTGTGGATTTTTGAGAATCTGAATGTTTTCTCATTCACAAAAGTATCCCTTCTACCCCTACCTAGCATGGGGCTGAAATGTCATCATTAGAGGTTCTGTCTTCTGGGGCTTACAAGTCCTATGTTTCTTAAAGTTCGCTGACTAAAAATTTTAAAAAGATAGGTATCACACCCGAAAGCAGTAGCCCCAGCTCTGTGCCATGGGACGTCACAGGTCCTAAACAGTGACAGAGAAAGGGCTGGGGAGTGGCAGCTGGAATCTCTGCTTCCGTCTGAAGATCTGGGTACACATGTCAGAGAAACTTTGCATTAAATGGACTGCCCGATCTATTTGGTGATTAAATGGCTGTGCGGTGAGGGGAGAACCCTGGGCAGTCTGGAGACTGAGGTGCCATTCTTGGCTAGAGACACCACTGAAAGAAGAGATGGGCTGGCTACTAAAGACAAGTGTCAGTTGAATAAATGTCTTTAAACCCACAAAGTATTAACAGCAATCTTACTCAGTGCTATACAGGGAATCAGAATTTAAGAGGAAGATTTGATATGTACCCAAATAATTGTAATAGCTTTGATGCAGACAACATCAGATACATCCCATCAAAGAAACAAGGAAGCAGCCCTGTCCAGTTAGAATTAGAAAGGCTTTCAAGAAGAAGCGGTGTTTCATCAAGACTCCAGGGTGGCCAGAGCATGGACATAGGGTGCCCTGGGCAACAGGGATGGCACCAGCAAGGCCTGGGAGCCGGAGGCAGCAGGGGAGCACACTGAAGGAGCTGGTGTTTGGAGGGTGGGTACACCGAGGGGAGGAAAGAAGATGAGGCCAAGGAAGGGGCTAGAGCCCAAAACCCCAGGCCTGAGTGCCAGGATTATCTGATTGCACATCGTTCTCTAGGAAGCCCCCCAATACAGCAAAGCACACTTGGATCTGCAGGTCAAGCAAGGTGTGTCTGAAGGAAAATAAGTGGCAGCAAGGAATTACCGTGGAGATAGGGTGTTGGGCAGCACCGCCAAGGCAAGGGGAAAGAGAAGGGTGTTTTGATTCCAGAGTGCGGATCTGGCCAGACAGGATTTTACAGAAAAGGGTAGCACCCTTCCTAAAGCAAAGAGCATAGGCCAACGGCGGAAGCAGGGTCTAGTGTGTGCTGACTGTGCCAGACAGACCTGCTCAAGGCCTCTTGTGATGGAAAGTCACTTCCGTGTCCCAGAGAGACATGGCTTTTTCCCTGCCACTATGGATTTGGGAAGAAAGTGTGCCCCTCCACATTGCCAAGACCCTCTATGTTCCACTGTTTATCACCCCCTCTACCCAGTTGTAGGGCCAGCTGTATCAGTGGACAAAGTTACTTCTCTGTAGTGATGTGAAAGTAGGTCCTCCACCCAGAAAATATCTCTCCACCAGCATCAGCCACATAACAGGCTCCCAGGGCCCCACCATCTAGCCACGCTAAGGCCAACCCTGGAATTCCTAAACTAGGTGGTCAGGTCTTGAGATTAGTTTAGGCAAAACAAACTGCTGGACCAAAGTTAAGGCAGATGAGTAACGCCAATACCTAGGTACCAAGTCAATGGTGTTTTCTACAAAAGGAGGAAAAATCTGCTTTAGCAGAATTTAAACTGTTTATAGTATTTAAATAATAAATATTATTGGTCATTATCCTAGTGTTGAGCTGCACACGTTTACCTCACAAAGTGGAAGAGCGTCTCTACTTTTGGGTTATCAAAACAAATGGAGATGATTTGTCCAGGGTAATTGGACTGGGTGCCAGGACAAAACCTGTTGTCTTGGTTTGCCTTCTTTGTGGATAAGAAGTACCTGTATTTCCTCCCTTCCTTCATCTTTTCCTCCAACCTGGAGGGACTTGGAATTATTTACATTTTGAGTGGACTTTCTAGCTAATCAAAAAGATGAATTTGGAGTCCTAAAGTCAAAATCACACTGTCTAAATGGCACTCAGGGGCAAATTACGTCTCACTGTTTCCCAAAATGACCAGGTAAAATTCAGGAGGACATGGAACTTTGGAAATTTTACCAGGGCTCTGGAAATTCTGACAATTGATATCCACCATTGGCCAGCTAAAATAGGCCATTTAACTGGAAAACAGATCCTTAAGAACTACTAGTTCCATTTACTAAAACAGCACTGGGTTTGAGGTCAAATCTTGCTCTCACTCTGACAGTAACTTGCTGTATGACCTTAGACAAGTCAAATCTCCTCTCTGGGCTCATAGATAAAATAAAGAGAACATTCTAGATTGCCTACTTCAGGTTGCTTTCCAGCTGTAACAGTCTATGATTCATCTATGATTCTTCAACTCTGGTGTAGGCTGTTATACCTAAGATTAGGATTTCCTTAAGAATGAAAAGATTGACAAATTTGGGTCCAGAGTCTCTGATGTGGCCATGAAAAGATGCCCTGACTCTCAGCTGACTCACGCTGGGCTCCATCAGTGCTGACAACTCCCCTAAGACTGAGCTGGACTGGAAAGCTCCCCAAAGAACACCTCTGAGGAGCAGGCATCTTTAGTCAAGTCCTGTACTGGGAATTATGGCTCCAACATCTGGCCATCAACAATTGTAGAAAATGAACAGGGGAAGGCTGAAAGCTGATCTGCCTCCAACCCTGCCTCCTGGTTTCTAGGGCCAAGCAAGCTGCCTGGGGAGGCAGCAGGGTGGGGCTGTGTACTCATACAGGAGCTGGGTTTTTTTTATTTTTTGTGCCAGACTCCAATGTGAGCATATTAGCTGCTATTACTCAGCCTAGGATTGGGACTAGAAGAACAAAGATGATTTGGTTTATGTCAGCTATAATTTTCTCGCTAAGCCAAGGGTTTCATCCTTGGGCAGAAGAGGCAGAGAGGATTGTACAATAAAACTAGAAGTCAAAGAAAGAGGCCCTGGTGGGTAAGAGGCTGGAGTCTGTTTAAACCTCAGGAGACCTTCTCCGACCCAAAATTGACACTGGCCAGGTGAGTTGACCACACAGTAGTACCATAATGAATGGGAGAGACCTCGAAAGCAGGAGCACTGGTAGCTTCACAGGTTGTACACTGCACATCCCAGGGGCACCCTTCAGAGGCATTATAATATTGCTTTCTGGAATTGTGTGCAGTGCACAACCTGTACATCTGCATGACACAGATCCATCAGATAGCCAGAAGAAGATGAGCAAAAGGCAGTCGAGGGTTCTCACTTCTTCTCTCTCAGTTGTAGACTGTAGAGCCCCAGGAGAGCTGGAACACGGGCTGGTCACCTTCTCCACAAGGAACAACCTCACCACATACAAGTCTGAGATCAGATACTCCTGCCAGGAGCCCTATTACAAGATGCTCAACAATATCACAGGTAAGCCCTCCATGCTGAGCCACCCCACTCCCGTTTCACACTCTCGGGGCCTCAGGGTTGGGCTGGAGGCCGAGGCAGCTCTGAAAGGAAGAACTGCTCGTAAGTGTGCAGAGCCTGATAATGCAAAACGTGTCACTCACACATCTCCTCAGGTTCTCACTTTCCATGAGCTTGTGTTACTGTGTCCATGTGGAGATGCAGAAACAGTCTCAAGACCAAAACCCAGGCTTTTTTGTTTTTAACTTTAAATCTAGCACTGATTTACTAATGAGTTGTTGGTGGGAGCATGAAGGAGTCACACATTGACACAACTAAGGCAAGAAACGAGACCCTAGGAAGCCTGGAATACCCCAAGTTAAACTCCTTCATGTGGTCTGAGGCTGAGTTGAGGTTTCCAAAAAATGGCCAGTATTACTGCTTCACCCAGTCTCTGCCTTGGCTTCTGGGTGAGGGCAACATCTCACCAGGCCAGACCCATTCAGCAGGTAAGGGACCTTCCTTCAAAGACCTGTTCTGCTGATACGGACAGGGGTCCAGGCAGGGTTGGGGAGTGAGGAGCAGATCCTTTGCCTCCCCAGGGAGCCCAGCATATCCCCTGACCACAGCTCAAGCACAGCCGCAGCTACAGCAGTCCCTGTCCAGACCTCATCCATGCCACCTGGCAGAGACCCCTGGCTGCCCCAGGGACTGGGCAGCAGCACACTGGCCAGAGGGTGAAGGACTTGCAATAACCTGTCCCTTGGCCACACTGGGGGTTTGGGAGGAACTGGGAGGAGAATGGCTTAGAGACATAACCCGCCTCTCCCTGCCTTGTGGCAGCCCAACACCTCCTCACATGCACTCACAGTCCCTAGCAGAAAAGGAGCTCTCAGGGAGAAAGGAGGGCCCATCAGCTCTGCCTCTCTGGCATGCAAGCCCTGAGAACATTCTCTTGACTCATCTAAGCCTCCAACTCCTTCTTATTTTTTTGTTTTTTGTTTTTTGTTTTTGTTTTTGAGACAAGGTCTCACTCTGTCACCCAGGCTGGAGTGCAGTGGCATGATCTCGGCTCACTGCAACCTCGACCTCCTGGGTTCAAGCAATTCTCTTGCCTCAGCCTCCCAAGTAGCTGTGATTATAACAACTTGCCACCATGCCCAGCTAATTTTTGTATTTTTAGTGGAGACGGGCTTTTGCCATGTTGGTCAGGCTGGTCTTGAACTCCTGACCTCAAGTGATCCGCCCACCTCGGCCTCCCAAAGCGCTGGGATTACAAGCGTGAGCCACCGCACCTGGCCCGAAGTCCTCATTTTTAAAAGAAGGAACAGTGATGAAGCTCTTAGAGCTATTTTGAAACTCCAGTGAGATGGTGGTCACAAATGTATGCTTATTAAAGAGTCTGTCAAATGGAGAAGAAAGGAAAGGGCATCTGTGCAACAAAGAGCCATGTAAGCCCAGGTCTTTGTGACAAGTGAGGGGGAAATGCCTTCCAGGACCTGGGCAGCGTGGGGTGCGGAGGGGAGCAGCCCTCAGCCAGGCAGGAGTGGGACTCCCCAGAGCTTTAGACAGACACCATGCTGAAGAGCGTGGTGTTTAGTTTTGAGGGTGACAGCCAGCCATTGGTGATTCTGAGCTAAGAAAGGACATGGTCAGATTCCCGTTTTAGAAAGATCCTTCAGGTTGCAAAGGGAGTTTGATAGAAGGACTAGGATGGTACCCCTGTGGGTATTTGAAGACATTTGGAGGTTAATTGGTCCCTTTGGAGGATTATATCCCAGAGAGTACCTGCCACATTCCTCCACTTTCTTCCTCATTCTTCTTAGTACATCTAGGCTCAGAGACAATCGTATCTGAGCCTAGATGACCATTTGGAGGACTTTTGTAATAACTCACTTGAGAGAAATTAAGTACCCAGATCTATTTTCCATGTGCTGCAAATCAACCATTTTCTCCCTTTTCTCCTAACCTCTTTCACTAATCCAGGTATATATACCTGTTCTGCCCAAGGAGTCTGGATGAATAAAGTATTGGGGAGAAGCCTGCCCACCTGCCTTCCAGGTACCTCACCCTCCAAATCCTTTGCCTCATGGTTTTCCATCCAAGGCCCTAGGACCCCAGGTCTTCTGGCTGTTAACAGGGAGATGGGGGACAGGGGAGGTGATGCTTTGGTTGCTTTTTGGGAGGCGTCTTCAAAAGGTTAAGGGTCAGAGAAGCCCTGCTTCACACCTTCTCAAACCAGCCTGTATTTTCTGCCTGCTCCGTCACTCTGAGAGCCCTCCTGTCCCCTCTCTGTGTCCTTGCCACAAGCTTTTTCATAGAACACAGTTTGTGCGTGCATCTGCTGTCCTGCCAGGGAAATTGAAAAAATGGGTACCCTGTCCTCAAGCACTCACCGTGCTATCAAGGAGATGATAAGACAAACAACATCATGATAAGACAGAGTGAGAAATTCTTTCTTCCAAACAGCAATGTGGTCAAGCCTTTCCAACTGCTGCCTTTCCCATGGTTTACTTACTGACTCCACTTTAAAATGGAAAGAAAATTTTGTGGTGACAGGAAGTGTTACTGTGCATACAGATTTTGGGGACATTTGCTTTAGCATTAAAAGTATAGGCCGGGCGTGGTAGCTCACGCCTGTAATCCCAGCACTTTGGGAGGCCAAGGCGGGTGGATCATCTGAGGTCCGGAGTTCAAGACCAGCCTGGTCAACACGGTGGAACCCCATCTATACTAAAAATACAAAAAAAAAATTAGCCAGGCGTGGTGGCGCGCATGTGTAATCCCAGCTACTCGGGAGACTGAGACAGGAGAATTGCTTGAACCCAGGAGGCAGAGGCTGCAGTGAGCCGAGATTGCACCATTGCACTCCAGCCTGGGCGCCAGAGCTAGACTCTGTCTTGAAAAATAAACAAACAAATAAATAAATAAATAGTATGGGTGATTTGCACTGCAATCACACTGTGTAGCTACTCAAGTTGACTTAGAAAAGTATAACCCCAAAATGCACCCTCTAGGGTTAAACAAATAATCTACAAAAAAATTAAATTTAATATTCACATGGTAATTTTTTTTTAGAAAAAATAAGAATGACAGTAGTTTAATGATGCAATCACTCAAGATAGCATTGAGGAATACTGAAAATTAAGTGCCTTGTCTAATTCCATCTGCATGTTTGCAAAAACAGCAGGAAATTTGCAATATGGTTAAGCATTGGGTGATATTTGTATTTTGCTGAATGAGAATGTTGGGTAAACTGACATAATATATTATATTAACGGTACATTTCAGTAACCCTACAGTATACAGTATAAAGTAGGTATACCAGTACACAGTAGGTATATTAGTCTGTTCTCACACTGCTGATAAAGACATGCCCAAGACTGGTAATTGATACAGAAAAAGAGGTTATTGGACTCACAGTTCCGCATGGCTGGAGAGGCCTCACAATCATGGCCAAAGGTGAAAGGCACATCTTACATGGTGGCAGGCAAGAGAGAAATGGGACATAGCCAGTTTGAGACATAGCCAAACCATATCAGGAGGCTTCTACATATCAGATTAGACACTAAAATGGAAGGCTATGGAGTTGTCTACTATTCATCCTTAAGAAGTGAAGAATGTGTTAGCATTTGAGAGTCAGGTTTTGACCATCACAGGTGCTATGGGATCCCAGAGAAGAAGGAAGTAACAATGTCTGGTTGTCTATGAGTGGAGGGGTAAGAACTGACTAGGAAGGCTTCACATAAGAGGTCTTTATTTCTAAGAAAAACTTATGAGGATGTGGAATAAGGGAATGTTCATCCCACCCATTCTGCTGATTCCACTTACCTCAATTAGGCTTGCCCAGAAGTACACCCAAGGACTCCAGGCAGTGAAGCCTCAGAGAAGAGAGGAATGGTGGAGCTGTAGCAAACCAGAGGATCTAATCCCCATTTTGCTAAAAGACTATGTGAGCCAAAGAAAGCTAGGGATAGATTCCATGCTGGAAAGCCATGTGGCCACCTCAGGAAGGGGAAGAAGCCCTGGGCAAAGAGTCAGGGCCCTAGGTACTAATACTGATGCTGCCATTTCCTAACTGTGATCTTTGGTAAATAATTTCACATCTCTGGGTCTGGGATCCCATACCTCAGAAGTAAAGCATCAGGACCAAGAGACCTGTGATATTCTATGACTCTTTTCTTGAGACAGAGTTTCACTCTTGCTGCTCAGGCTGCAGTGCAATGGTGCAATCTCAGCTCACTGCAACCTCTGCCTCCTGGGTTCAAGCAATTCTCTTGCCTCAGCCTCCCGAGTAGCTGGGATTACAGGCATGCGCCACCATGCCCAACTATTTTTTTTTTCTTTGTATTTTTAGTAGAGACAGGGTTTCTCCATGTTGGTCAGGCTGGTCTCGAACTCCCAACCTCAGGTGATCCTCCTACCTCGGCTTCCCAAAGTGCTGGGATTATAGGCATGAGCCACCGCGCCCAGCTATTCTATGATTTTTAATGGTCATCATCCTCTATGTTTGTACAAAGCATCTTGGATACAATGAGTCATGAAATTCTTTTTAACACCAAGTGTTGGGCAGAACCATGGTGTATCATTGAACCAGGCCAGAAATTTGTAAAGTCTCTCTTCGCAAAACACTGTGTGATTGAACCAGGATGCAGGCCAGGATGGAGAAGGCCATCTCATCTATTGTCATAAGGCCCACCATTTCAGGGGGCCTGCTAAGCAAATATTACTTGCCCCCTTATTTTATAAATGCGAAAACTAAGTATCAGAATAGTGTAGTGATTTGCGCAAGGCTACTTGTAGAAAATTAGGGACAGAGCTGAAAGGTGAACTCAATACTTTTGATGGCAACATAAGCAATGCCGAGCCATTCTTTTACCATGGTCATGTTTTATGCCATCCTCAGATACCTTGAATCCTAGAGCATCACATTTTTCTTTAAAGACCCTCCCTCACTAACCACTATCCTCTAGAACCCAAATCTGGCTTCAGCATAGCCAAAGCTATAACATTTCAAGAAGATTCCTTTCTCCCAGGAAAGACTGGGTGGGGAATGGCAGCAGCCAATAAGAATGACCCCATTTCAATGAGCTCTCCCAAGGGCTTGTTGCATCATTCAACCTCTTAAAAGGACAAGAACACATCAAGGAGAAAACAGATTTCAGTGGAGATATGAAGCTAGACTCAGGACAAACAAGCTCGAGTTCTGGCTTTCCCTCTAACAACTTTGAGTAAGTCATTGCTTTCTCTGAACTTTCCCGTTTCCATCTGTAAATTAGCTGTTCTCCAGGGTTTCTCCAGATCTGATCTGTGACCTGCAGTGTGCCACTGGCACCTTGGTTGGAGAAAGGTACCGTTTAGTACTGGCTTTGTTGTGACCATGGACCAAGTCACAGACGTGTCCCTTACCAGATGAGGGCCTTGAAGCACTAAATATATGTAGGACCAATCGCAGAGCTGCGTTGAGATGTTGCCTTGCAGTTTGCTACTTGTAATTGGAAGGCTGACCCTCAACTTTGAAAGGCCAGGCCACAGAGAGTTACAAAGACCAGTTCACATCTGGCCTGGGGTGAATGGCAGGGTGCCCCAGGATCAAGCAAGAAGCATTTGGCCTCAGGAAGAAGAGCATCTGAAAAGCATTAGGTTGCTAAAAGCCTGCTCTCCCAAAGTTGCCAAGAAAACTCAAATGTTCCATGGTGTCTAAAGGATTGTCAAAAGCGCCCAGGCCAAGGAGTGTAGTCTGGCCATTTGGAACCAGGAGGAGGCCCACACTCACAGTAGGTCTACCTCCAAGACCCAAGCACCGTGCCTAGGAGGGCCGTGCAAGCATGTTCTTAGCCAGCGAGGGCCTGGTGCCGAAGACCTGCTCATGGGCCAGAGGCATTTGGCTGCAGGAGGCTGGTGGTGCATGTGCATGCTCAGGGTGCAACTCAGTGGAATGAAGTTTGCTCAGATCTTTCTCCTTCCCCTAAAGGTACTACACAGCTCCTGGGTGCAATGATGGGTGGCCCAGAGTAGGGTCCATGCATCATTGCTTATAGATTATGCCATCTTTCCCCAACCCTGGAGGCCCTGGGCCTTAATCCATGGGCACCAATTTATAGCAAGATTCTTTGAGGACAGAGAAGAAAAGGTTTAAGGCCCTATGCCCATGGTCTTAATATCTATTGAGTTAGTGTGGGATACTAGACTTAGAATCTAGTTAAGCTCCTGCTATCTGACTTAAGAGTCGTATCCCTTTAGGCTAGTCACTTAAACTCAGGAGGTTTACTCACCTAGAAAATGGTGATGGCTAAGGCAAATAAAACGAAAATTAAAGGATCCCTGGAATTTGAAGGATCCCTGGAGATCATTGTGACCAAATGCCTCGTTTGACAGATCAAAAATTGAAATCCAGAGAGGGAAATTTACTGACTCAGAGTCACAAGGGAAATGGAAGAGAAAAGCCAGGTCAAGACTTCCAGCATCTTTGTTACCAGTCTAGCGTTTGCTGTGGCCTGCTAGATGGTTTTTTAGGTTCCTTCCATCTCTCTGTCCCCATGGAAAGAAAACTTTCAGAAGCTTTCTAGGTTCCCATAGCATGGACAACTTCTGAAATAAGACCTGCCTTTCTAGAGAAGGAAGGGGATAAGTGTCCACTACTAGAAATAGATGGCTGTCAATGGTCCGAGTCACAGGTGGTCTTAGCCAGAGGTGGTTCAGGATAGAGAAAGCCCGAGCAGAGTGGTCCAGTCCACAGAGGGTCCCAGCTACAGAAGAGCCAGACTAGAGATGGGCCAGCCTAGAGAGACGTAGACCCAAAATGACCCTGAGTAGAGCTCTTCCAGGCTAGCATGACCCAGGCAGGTTAGGGTCCCATGGTGGCATAATCTATAGTAGGTGACATGTGAATTTCTCTTTGTGGCTTCTGTCATATGGCTGACCTGACCAGTCTCTGTCTCTTGTCCCTGTTCCCTCTTTCTCCTTACAGAGTGTGGTCAGCCCTCCCGCTCCCTGCCAAGCCTGGTCAAGAGGATCATCGGGGGCCGAAATGCTGAGCCCGGCCTCTTCCCATGGCAGGCCCTGATAGTGGTGGAGGACACTTCGAGAGTGCCAAACGACAAGTGGTTTGGGAGTGGGGCCCTGCTCTCTGAGTCCTGGATCCTCACAGCAGCTCATGTGCTGCGCTCCCAGCGTAGAGACACCACGGTGATACCAGTCTCCAAGGAGTACGTCACCGTCTACCTGGGCTTGCATGATGTGCGGGACAAATCAGGGGCAGTCAACAGCTCAGCTGCCCGAGTGGTGCTCCACCCAGACTTCAACATCCAAAACTACAACCACGATATAGCTCTGGTGCAGCTGCAGGAGCCCGTGCCCCTGGGACCCCACGTTATGCCTGTCTGCCTGCCAAGGCTTGAGCCTGAAGGCCCGTCCCCCCACATGCTGGGCCTGGTGGCCGGCTGGGGCATCTCCAATCCCAATGTGACAGTGGATGAGATCATCAGCAGTGGCACGCGGACCTTGTCAGATGTCCTGCAGTATGTCAAGTTACCTGTGGTGCCTCACGCTGAGTGCAAAACTAGCTATGAGTCCCGTTCAGGCAATTACAGCGTCACGGAGAACATGTTCTGTGCTGGCTACTATGAGGGCGGCAAAGACACATGCCTTGGAGATAGCGGTGGGGCCTTTGTCATCCTTGATGACTTGAGCCAGCGCTGGATGGTGCAAGGCCTGGTGTCCTGGGGGGGACCTGAAGAATGTGGCAGCAAGCAGGTCTATGGAGTCTACACAAAGGTCTCCAACTATGTGGACTGGGTGTGGGAGCAGATGGGCTCACCACAAGGCAGAGCCCCAGGTGGAACAGTGAGCTGACTTCCTTCCTCAGGACCTGCCTCCCCTGAGTGAAGCTACACTGCACTTCCGACAGCACACTCCACATTACTTATCAGACCAAATGGAATGGAACACACTGACCTAGCGGTGGCTTCTCCTACAGAGAGAGCCCCCAGGACCGTGAGAGGCAGCAGTGTGGTATAGGAAAAGGCTCTAGGCAGGAGACCTGCATTCCTGAGCTTGTCCAAGTCTCTTCCCCTGTCTGGGCCTCACTCTCCCCAGTAACACAATGCAGGAGCTAAACCAAGGCCATCCCAGCACTCCTCTCCAGGCCATACTTCTTATCCCAGTGGCCTTTATGCACTCCTGACCACTTATCAAACGCATCGGTTCCACTGTTGGTATGACTGAGCTTGGATCTGACTATTAGAAAATGGTTTCTAACATTGAACTGAATGCTGCATCTGTATATTGTCCTGCTCTGCCTTCTGGGACTAGCCTTGGCCTAGTCCTTCCTCTAGGAGAAGAGCATTCAGGTTTTGGAAGATGGCTCATAGCCAAGCCCCTCTCTTCTAGTGTAATCCCTTGGAGAACTTTCTTGCCTGGGGTTTCTCTCCCAAAAGCTTCTTGCAGTCTAAGCCTTATCCCTTATGTTCCCCATTAAAGGAATTTCAAAGGACATGGAGAAAGTTGGGAAGGTTTGTGCTGACCAGTGGGAGCAGAATATCAGCGGGAGGCTCACCAAGCCCTTAAATTCGCATTGTCAACTCAGAACACGTTTGGGCCCATATGCCACCTTGAAATACCAGCTGACACCATGGATGTCCACACCTGCTGCTCCAGACAAGCACAAAGCAATCTTTCAGCCTTGAAATATATTATCTAAAAGGCTACCACCTGAACCCCAGACCCAAATTTGGGGACTTAGCTGATTACCTGGCAAAAGAAAAGACCCACACCGTATCCTGCTGTGCTTTTGGGCAGGAAAATGGAAGAAAGAGTGGGGTGGGCACATTAGAAGTCACCCAAATCCTGCCAGGCTGCCTGGCATCCCCTAGGGCATAAGCTGGGTGGAGAATCCACCCCACAGAATGTTCAGAGAGACCCACTCCTTCCTTTTCCAGAGTCAAAGGAATCAGAGGCTCACCCATGGCAGGCAGTGAAAAGAGCCAAGAGTCCTGGGTTCTAGTCCCTGCTCTGCTCCCAGCTGGCTGTATAACCTTTGGGAAATCATTTTCCTTCTCTGAGTCTCTGGTTCTCCATCAGCAATAGGAGGGTATTAGGTCCCCTGCAGGGTCTTTCTAGCTGGAGCACTCAGAGCTTCCCTGACTGCCAGCAGCCTCTCTGGCCCTCACAGGGCTGACTGTCCTCCTTCTACCTGGAGCTCTCTGTCCTGGAAATCTCCATCAGAGCAAGACAGCCAGAGAAGCCCCTGAGAGGGAATGACTGGGAAGTATCCACTTCTCCAACCAGCTCGTCAAAGCACACTCCTATGTCTATGAATGGCACATGTAAAGATGGTATATTTTGTATCTTTTATATGATATGCTTCACCACTCTGTAAAGGGCCTCTGCATTGTTGCTCCCATCAGGGGTCTAAAGTGGAAATAAACCCTCATGGATAACCAACAGCCTTGGCTATAGGTTTTGTTATTGTTGGGGAAGTGTGTTCATTTGTTTTGACTTTTTTGAAAAGAAATTGGCCTCCTCATGAAACCAAAATCTCCCTTGTTGCAGAAAAAGTACAACTTTTGGTATCTGGACGTTATCCAAGAGGTAATGAGGAAAGGATTTGGTTATTGATGTGTCTTCTTCTCAGAGGCTGCTTGTTCCTTCGTTTAAGTGCCTGGCATTTAAGTCCTTGCCTTCAAAGGACTTGAGCCTGAAGGCCTGGCCCCCTACGTGCTGGGCCTGGTGACCAGGTAGGGCATCTCCAGTCCCAATGTGACATTGGATGAGATCATCAGCAGCGGCATGCAGACCTTGTCAGATGTCCTGCAGTATGTCAAGTTACACGTGGTGCCACATGCTGAGTGCAGAACCAGCTATGAGCCCTGCTCAGGAAACTATAGCGTCATGGAGAACATGTTCTGTGCCAGCTAGTTTCTAGTGCCAGTTTCAAAGGGTTGAAACTGGCATGCAAGACAAGCTTATGTGCATATAGGTCTTACATAGGCAAAAGAAGTTAAATGTAAAAAGAACAGAGATTTAAGTACTATAGGAACTTAAAGAAGGGGCTATTTCATACAGCTGAAGGGGCTTGGAATAGCTTTGCAGAGGCTTCAAAGGATGCATGGGAGATAGGAGGGAAGGGGCAGAGTGGAAAAAAGCATGAAAGCTTTCAAAGCATGAAAGCTGGCCATGGTTAAAGTGAGAGCGGTGGGCATTGAGTGGGAAGAGTTTTTAAAGGCATACTCTATTTGAACTGTCCTGAAATGAGTGATTCTCTAAGTTTGGGGCATATGAGAATCACCTGGGGTGCTGGTGAAAAATGCAGATTGCTGGGTCTCACCCACTGGAAAATTTGAATTCAGTAGGTCTGAGGGTGGGCAGCATGGTGTGGAAAGTGGAAGGAAGGAGCTGAGCTAGGAAAGCAGTTATGCAACTACTGCAACTGTCCTGATGAGGGATGGTGCAGACCCACCAGCCATAGGGCTGTGACAGTGCAGACAGGACGAGGGGCAGTTTAAATCGATTTAAGTGATACATTCAGCAGGGCTTGGCCTATAGGCATCTCTTGATAAGTTCAAGCATGAGTGGCATGTGATAGTGAAGTCTCACCATGGGACGCACTCATGGTTTGCCTTTGTTTTTGGTTTGTACCATAATGAAAATGCCATTCTTTTTATACTATTGAGAATGAAAATAAGAGCATATTTATGCTTTGCACTTTATGGTTTGAAGGGCTGTCGTGTCTCATGTTCTATTACATTTCCAACTTTTGCTTTTCTTTAGATACTTGGACTTTCTGTTGTGACATATTGAGGTACTGAGGCATGACGAGGTTACACACAGAGCACTTTGTGACATGGAGTCGGGGAGACACATCCCTCTCCTTCTCCCAGGGATTTACCAGCAGCTTAGTGACTGATTGAACACGAGGTTGAAGAAAAGAGAGGCAACAAAGATGTGGTTGATTCAGACATTAGCAGACATCTGGAATAAGAAAGGGGAGAAGGTTAGTGAAGGGTGGATACTCGGGCTTGGTTTCACTGAGTTGGAAGAGTTTATGAGCAACCAGCTGGAAATGTAAGTCAGCAGTAAAGAATGGTGAGTTTTAGAGGACAGGATAGATTGAAAGACACTGATTTCAAATTCATCAGCACATGGGTAGTATGATGGCATAGAGGTAGAGGGCATCATCTAGGGGAAATTTACAGATAAGAAAAGGAGACCAAGGCCTGGGGCCGAATGGGTGAAACACCAGCATCACAGAAGTCATGAAGAAAAGAGAGACCCCAAGGAAAAGAAAAAAAAAAAAGGGAAGGGATCAGAAACACAGGGAGAAAAGTGCTTCAGAAGCCAAGAGGAGGAGCTGTAAAGAGGGATGAAGTAGTCAACAGCACCCAATGCTGCTAAGAGTCCCAATGAAGGACTCCAGGAAGGAAGTTCCCCAGGACAGGTGTCAAGTCTCCACTGTCATCCCTGAGGGGTATGCAGGCAGCAGGCTCCATGCGTGAGTTTCAAGTCTCTAGGACTTCTCTCTTCCTTAGTCCTCTCTCTCTCTCTGTACTCCCTCCTTCCTCTCTCTCTCTAGCCTTCTCAGTCTCCCAGGATGGGCTTTTAGCTCTTTTCTCAGAGGTAGGAAACTGCCCTTGCATCTTCTGTAAGCCTTGTGGTAAAAATTACATGTTCAGTTCTCCATCTTTTGGTTCCTTGGAACCTACAAATTTTTTATTCTTACTATAAAGCCTGATTCTTCAAAATGAAAGTCCGTCTTTCCAGACTTTGGTTTCTGCTTTGCTCTTTCAAGTCAAAGCCTTATCCAGCCTTTGCTTAAAACCATGGATGCTCCAGCTTCAGTGGCTTGGGAGCCACAGTGCACAGCGAATTCCTAGGGATGAAAAATGTATCTGATAAGATTCGAAAAATAGTATCCTACTCTGTATGTAGATATCATGGTTGAAGTTCCATTTATGGTCTCAGAGACATTTTATTTCCATCTACTATTTGTAGACCTGTTAAATATTCAAATGGCTGCCTATTTCCAAGTTTGTGCAGTACATGGCACTTTCTTCTTCTGAATACAGCTCCAAAGGGGGAGGAAGAATGTGGGAAAGCAGTGTCAACTCGTCTTTTCAGAAGCTTTACTATAGGAGGGAGGAGTAGGAGAGACTGTGGAATGAATGGCAAACGGGGAAATGGAAGCTGATTTTTAGGATGAAAAGTCTTGACTGTGTTTTAGAGGCATAGAATAAGGAGAGATGAAAAATACAGAAGAGGGGTGATAATCTCCAAGGCCAGGTCTCCAAGAGTTCAAAAGTTAAGAGATCCAGAGTGAAAAATTAGTTCTGAAGACAACAAAGTTTACAGGGAGAAGAGATGGTGAGGAGGATGGTTTGCACTCAGTGGGATTCCCACTCAGGGAGTTCCCACTCAGTGGGCTCTGAGAGTCTGTTGGGAATGGAGGCAGGACATTAGCTTGGGGAAGCTGGCTGTGGGCATGTAGAATGATGCTGGGAGATGCTGAGGCTGCATCAAGGTTGTGGATGCAGAGCATTTATCTGTGATTTTCTCCAGCCTAGTCACAGCTAAAAAGGTAGCAGGTAACTGCCTGGATCCAGGGGTTTGGGTTATGAGTGTTCTGGGAAGCCACATAGTTAAAAGTTTATGGGGCTGGCCAGAGTAAGAAAAGCCCAGAGTTGGGAGTCAGGAGACCTAGATTGACAGTCTTGCCACTAACTCATGGAATACCTTTTGGCAAGTCAATTTCCTTCTCCGGGCCTTGGTTTCTTTAGTGGAATGATAAGAGGGATAGACCAGATGGTCTCCAAGGGCTATTCAGTTGTAAAGTGTGTACGTGGGAGCATGTGTGTCCATTCAAGCCAGTGGAAAACGGGATGGAGCAGGCAGACACTGTGGTGGTGAGGATCTTCAGCTCCACAAGGCCCTGAGGAAGGGCTTCTCTCAGGAGACAAGATTCCTTGGATGGAGCATAATGATTCCTTATTAGCTGTGACTCTTTCATTAGTAAGTGACATAAAGCCAACATAAGCAGCTTAAGGGGAAAAAAGAGAGGTAATTTATAGGCACATATAGCTGAAAAGGCTGTACCAAAAGGCTTCACGTATGATTAGATCAAAGGGCTCAACTGTTATGGTGCAATCTCTCTCTCTCTCTCTCTCTTTGCCCCTCAACTGTCAGCCCCACTTTTCTTCATCAGTCTCAGTAGACTCTTAATGAAATGATTGTTGACAGATCTGGATTTATGGCTAATAGCTTGGCAACTCCAGTAGGGAATGACTTTCTCTTCTCTAATATGCTTAGCAAAATTCTCAAGTAAGGCTTTCATTGGTCCAGCCAAGGTCACATTCCCATCTCTGAGCAATTGCTGTGACCAGAAAGTGCATGGCTTTGATCAGTCACATTTCTATCCCTGAAACCAGAGGTGAGATCAATCCAACTCTAACTGCATAGACTAAGAATGGGGAAAGTGCAGACTCCAAAGAAAGATTGAGATGCTATTATCAGGAAGGTCAATTAATGCTGGAGGAGCAAAAATAATAGATGTTCCTAACAGGGTGATGAGTTGGGAGCTCTGGCAGTGGGCAAGATATAGTCCAGAGTCTGATCTGTCTCTCCCTCCCTCCCTTGGATGCAGTGTGTGGGCTGCCCAAGTTCTCCCGGAAGCTGATGGCCAGGATCTTCAACGGACGCCCAGCCCAGCAGGGTACCACTCCCTGGATTGCCATGCTGTCACACCTGAATGGGCAGCCCTTCTGCGGGGGCTCCCTTCTAGGTAAGGAGAAGGTGGAAGAGGTGGAAGCTAAGGAACTGAACCCCCTCCTTAGAGACTGACCAAGGTTTCTTCATTGCGAGTCATTGTGCACACTAGCATCAGGGTACAGGGTGCAGTATGGTAGAAAGAATTCTTGACTAGACTGGATCCTGGTCTGTCTCTGGCACTGGGAAGGACAAAGTCAGGGAGTCTCTCAACCATCAATAACAGTGCATGGGGGTCAAAGACAGGGCATGCCAGGGCTGTGAGGTCAGGGAGAGCCAGGAAACTCACCCTTGGGGATCAGGAAAGGTCGATTTACAAAGACCTTGAATGCTATGCTTAGGAATTTCTATCTTGTCTTGAATGCTGCTTTAAGTTGATAAGTATGTTCTGGAAAGTTCTCTCCAGAGGCCGCATTGATAAAAAGGAGGGTGAAACCGGAGGCCAGGAGATCAGTGAAGCATCCATTGCAGTAGCGGGGAGAGAAGGCATAGCCTCAGAATAAGAACAGGGCATGAGGGATGGAAACAAGGAGGCAGATTCAATAACACTGGGAAATAGGACTGTCACCTTTGTAATGGAATGTGGGTGGGAGTGGGAGCAAGAATGAGAACAGCTGATGGCTCTCCCTGCCACAGTTTGGTCCAGGCAATCTGAGGTCTGTTCCTTTTCTGATGTCAAAAGAAAGCTGAATAGCAATCTAGGCTATCTACTTCTGCATCAGATCCCACCACCGAGGAAGAAGGCCTGGCTTGGCCCATCTCTGCATGGGCAGCTCCCAGGCTGATGGGCATGCCTCTCAATCAGCGTCACCCTCCTCCAGATCCAACCAGGGTGGACAGTTCTGGGGCGGGGATCCCTTTGGCAAGGCACCAGGCCTGGGCTAGAGCTGCAGCCACAGCACCAGGGCTACATAAAACCCTACTCTGCAAGGAATTTATCCTTAAATTCTCACAGGCCCAAAGATGAATGGTCTCACTCAAAGGAGTCCCCCAGAGAGGCAAAGAGAGTGAGGGAAGGTATTAAGGGGCCAGAAAGGGCTGAGGGCAGTGCAGTGGGAGCGGAGTCAGGGAAAGGACCAAGGGAGAGAAGGGAAGAGAAACAGAGGACCAGAATTGGAAAGACAACAATGGAGAGGACAGAGAGAGACAGGGAACACTGAGAGACACCTGGAAAATAAGATAGAGGATTGATGACAGTAAAGAGAAAAATGAAAGGGAGCAATCCAACAAGAGGAAGAGGTACTGGCAGGGCACAAGATACCCAGGAGAGAAGAAGCCAGGAAAGGAGGGACCTGAAGGGAAGTTGGAGAGAAGCAGGGTGGTGTGGAGGATGAGCTGCCAGCAAGGGCAGGGGGAGGGAAGACTCTGCTTCACCAGACATCTCCGATTTTGTTAGAGGGCAAATAAGAAAGATGGATTGTGTGCACCTAATTTTAAGAATGAATTCATTTTCTTAAACCTTGATTTTTTTTTTTTTTTTTTTTTTTTTTTTTTTTTTTTTTTTTTTTTTTTGAGACGGAGTCTCACTCTGTCGCCAGAATGGAGTACAGTGGCGCAATCTCAGCTCACTGCAACCTCCACCTCCCGGGTTCAAGCCATTCTCCTGCCACAGCCTCTTGAGTAGCTAGGACAAACCTTGAGTTTTTGAGTCCACTAATGTCCACCATGTATTGTTATTCATTGTGTGTTTATTCCCTATGACTTATGTTTGAAAAGTGTTTGACGTTCACTTCTCTACCCCCAGCCAAGCTGGAATGCCCTCACACTTCGTACTCCTTGCAGCAACTCCAATCTATCATTTCTGTCTACCTCCTATCATTCAGTCTTAAAGAGCAAGGGAGGGATAGGAGAGGGCAGAAGAAACAGGAAAGCAGCTGAGGGACAGAGGAAGGGGAAAGCACCTTGTTAATGCCCACACTGATGCCTGGGTAGCGGGATCTGCAGAGCTGGGAGGCCAAGCTGTATCTCTGAACTGGCCAGTGCACACCCCTGGGTTCATCTAAACAGCCTAGACTCCCACACCAAGGCAGGCTCTCCTAACCTGGGTACCTCGGCCCACCTGACCCACCTGGAAAATCTGGTCCTGGACATGGGCAGAGATCAAAAAATGGCCCAGGGCAGAGAAGAGTGGCTTAAGTGGAGCCCTGGCCAGGACCCAGGAGCACATAGCTGCTCCTGAGAGGATAAAGTGGAGCCTGGAACCTGCTCTGGGACTAAGCACTTCTGCCCTCGACCCTGAACTTTGACCTGATACTCAGCCTCCCCCACCCCCATGTTCTAGAGCTTTTCTTTCTGCTTGGCTCATCCTGGATATGTCTCTGGGCTCAGCTACTTATGGGCTTGTCATCTGCTCCACATAAGAGGTGAATGGAAGCCTGACCCTCCGTTAAACGAAGGGCAGATGCCTGTCCATCCAGAGAAAGATGCCAGCTGAGACACAGGAAATGCACTAAGCTGACTATCAAGAGCCCTGGGGTCTGGACCTGGCCCTGACCCTGAAACCAACCTGCTGGGTGCCCCTGGACATCTTTGCTTTCTCCAGGCCTCAGGGTTCCTGTCTATATAATGAAAGGTCTAGATCAGAGCAGTGATTCTCCACCCCGGCAGCAATAGAATTAACTAAGGAAATGTTTAAAACATTATCTGTGCCTGGGCTCCACCCCCATGACATAAATGGTTTAAATATAGGTGCAGTCACTGATTTACTCTGTTTTCATTCTCCAGGTAATTCTAATGTGCAGCCGGTGTAGCTAGCTTCTGATTCGTCAATTTTAAACTTTAATGTGCATACAAATTACTGGGGAGTCTTGTTAAAATGAAAATTCTGATTCAGTGGATCCGAGGTGGGGCCGGCCTAAGAGTCTTCATTTCTAAGAAGCTTGCAGGTGATGCTAATGTTGCTGGTCCAGGGAACACACTTTGAGAAGCAAGGCCTGAGAAGGCAGCCAGTTGACCACAGGCTTTCTGTGCACCCACCTTGGGCTCTCTGGCTCTCACCAATGCCACAGGCTTAAAGGATCCCTGAAATCCTGTTTACAATGTTCAGTCCTGGCCTCGGTTGTAAAAGGCAGGTAAAAATCACAGGTTTAAATCCCCATATCTTCAGATTAGGATCATATGAGCATTTGAGTTGGGGGCCATAAAATACCATGGAGAGAAATACAGACATTTTTGAGGTCTTGAGGGGTCCCCTGGAGTAGTCTGAAGATCCTCAGCTCAAGACAGAGGGAGGCAAGACCAGGCAGTGCAGGACGATGGCACATGTGTTCTATTCCCCAGGCTCCAGCTGGATTGTGACCGCCGCACACTGCCTCCACCAGTCGCTCGATCCAGAAGATCCGACCTTACGCAACTCAGACTTGCTCAGCCCTTCTGACTTCAAAATCATCCTGGGTGAGTGAGTGAGGGGCAAGCTGACTCCTGAAACCAGCTGTGGTTCTGGAAATGGGATGACCGACTGGCCCTTTACAAAGAGTGTGTGCTCACTCACTCACTCACTCATTTGTCAGGCAGGACACCTGGGATGGAGGTCCAGGAACCTGAGTCCAAGCGCAAAATATGATTCTCCAGACACATGACCATGAGCAAGGCATTGAAGTCTATGCTTCAGTTTCACAACGATAGAATGAGGAGACCTCAGTCTAGATAATTTCCAAAGACCTGTTAGGTTTCCATGAACCTCTGGTTTCAAGTGGATCACACATATACAATCCAGACTTCCCCTCTTGTTTATAAAATCAGACCACCAGCTGATTCAGTTCAGATCTACACATATTTATCTACTGACACTATGCCAGGATCTAAGGACACAGTATAATCAAGACCTAGTTTCTGCCCACAGGGAGCTTACAGTCTAATAAAGGAATAAGATATGAGCACAGAGACCTCTAATGGAAAGTAGCAAGCAGTAAGTGTTGTAGAAGAAGAACAGATAAAGTGCCATGGGAGTTCAGAGGGGAAAGACTTCTAACCCAAGAGTCGAGAGGCTACGTGGAGGAGGTCATGTTTGACCCAGGCACTGAAGGTGATGATATGGATTGAACATGTGGCAGCAGGCATCAGAACAAGCATTACAAGGCAACAGCATCAGTTCCTGAAAAAAGACAGAGGTGGGAACCCATGAGAGTATGTAGAGAATGACCAACAGGGCGGGATGTCTGGGAAAGGTGGGTGAAGGCAGTGAAAGGGTTAAGGCTAGAAGCATGGGCTGGATGGGGCTGGGGTGGGGGCTGACAGGGAACAAGGTGTGACCTTATCCCCCATTTGCCCCCATGCCCCACATGTCTTCTTGCCCAGGCAAGCATTGGAGGCTCCGGTCAGATGAAAATGAACAGCATCTCCGCGTCAAACACATCACTCTCCACCCCCAGTATGACCCCAGCACATTCGAGAATGACGTGGCTCTGGTGGAGCTGTTGGACAGCCCAGTGCTGAATGCCTTCGTGATGCCCATCTGTCTGCCCGAGGGACCCCAGCAGGAAGGTACCTTCCCCCACCTCCACCTCTGCAGGGCAGCTGGTGCCTCCACAGGGAGTCCATCTTCATGTTGGTGAAGCTCTGGTGCCAGTTAAGTCAGCTGACAGTATCTGCATGACTCACCAGCTGCTTCCCCTCAAACAGCCAAGTCAGAATTGGGTCCAAGACAGCAAAAGTTGTGGGAAGCACATAGTAAACAGTCAGACCTAAGGGTCCAGATAGAAAAACAAAACTAGACTAGTTATGGTAACAGAGAGAATTTAATATAGGGCACTGGAGGATTGGAGAAGTAAAAGGGAAGAGCTGAGATCATAGAGATGGTACCTGCAGGAAGAAACCACGAACCCTAGGGCAGGGGAAACATAGGTAAGAACCTGGAGTTAGGAACGAGAAGCTTGGAAAGGGGCCCTATGGGGCCAGAACCTGAACTTCTGCAGAAGAGTCTAATGCGCTAAGGAAAACAGTTGGAAACAATGGCCACTACTGGGGTGAAAAACCACTGCTAGGGCTGATGCCAACAGCCACAGCACGTCTTCCTGCCTCTCTGAAAGTGCCCCCTGTTTTCAGGAAACCAGCTAGCAAAGTAGAACTGCCTACTTCAGAGAGTCATCCCTAGTGCCACAAAGCAGAGTGTAGAAGGGAAAGTCTCCAGCTGGGGGACAATGGCTTAATACTCAGCACAGGCTCAAACCCCACTGCGACCATTTCCCAGCTGGGTGATCTTGAGGAAGTTATTTAACTTCATTAAGCTTCAATCCCCTTACCTCTAAACTAGAGATGCTATCCCATGTGGTGGCTGTGATATTTCCATGTTTGAGATAATACTTAAACATAGGCGACCCATGCCAGCTGGCTTCCTTTTCATTCAATTTCCATGGTGCCACATCATAGTTCACTTCCTTTAGCTCAAAAGGAAAATGGCTGAGATGCCATCTGAGGAGTATTTAGGGGAACTGAGCCAACAGGAAAGGCACAGATATAGCTAGCTTTGACTCATTGGGTGCCATGTGCCCACCATGTGCCATATGCTTTATGTTCATTAACTTATTTATGAACCATGCAAGCCTTGCAAGGTGGCATTGTAGCCTCATTTACAAATGAGAAAACGAAAGGTCAGCAAGGTGAGGTGACTCATCTGAGATGCAGCTTGTGTGAAACAGATCTGGGGATATAGTACAGGTTTTCTGACTTTAGGCCCAACACTGTTTTCAGTGTCCAGGCTCTTTTTCAAACAGGAAAATAATGGCTCTGTCGGCGCTCAACCCACTTCCACCTTGCCCCCCAGATTTACCAACTTCATAGACTCCTAGAATGTCAAGTCTGAAAGGGGTTTTAGAGAACACCAGTCCAGCCTCCTCATTGTATGGACAGGAAAACCGAGGCTTAGAAGGGGAGCAGAGAGGAGGGCTTGCTATAGGCAGCATAGTATATAGTGGACTAGGCTGGCTTTTGTATTTATTCGCCATTCTTGATTGAGCACCTCCTATGTGCCAGCATTGTTATAGGCATTGCGATATAGCAGTGACCTAGAATGAGGTTATGCTCTCATGGACCCTAAGTTTCAGGTGGTTGAGGGTGGGACAGAATAGAAAACTAAACAAGTAAACCAGTAACACATCATAGAAACCAGTGCCCCTAGCTCTGCTGCAGGTAACCCCTAGCCTAGCTGCCCTTCACACATTCCTCCCCACCATGCCACCTTTCTCCGAGAAGAACAATCCAGTCTTTCCTCCCCAGACAGAGGATGATGGAGCTGTAAGCTGCACCCCTCCAAACACCGCGCAGACAGCCTCTCTGTTCTCACAGTATCTTCTCTCCTTCAGGAGCCATGGTCATCGTCAGTGGCTGGGGGAAGCAGTTCTTGCAAAGGTTCCCAGAGACCCTGATGGAGGTGAAGTTCATTTTATAACCCACAGACAGTGACACCTCAGCTCTGCACTGGGCCTTCCTGCTCCATATTGTTCCCTTCGGAATTTCGAGGCTTGGGTGGGGGTTGGTGAGAAGGAAACTAGGATCCCAGAGCCACCTCCACAGTTCAATGGGACTTTGAACCCCAGAAAGCTTGATTTGTTTGTTCTACATGTCATGGACTCTAGCCTCTAAACACTGTTAAGTTTTCCTGGTAGCTTATTAAAGGCTGAGCTTATGAAAATTCTCCCAGAAAACAGCAAGTTTAGACACCCCTATGGATGACAATCCAGCTGTGCACCATGAGAACTGCACACCAAATTGGCCAGAATGAGCCAGGCTCTTGACAACCACAGTCCTTGCAGTAATGAACCTGACAGTAATGAACCTACACTTAGAAGTACATATTCCACTCATTTCAGGAACAAACAAACAAACAAACAAAAAAGAACACTGAACTAAAAGTAGGGAACCACGGTTTCAAGTCTTGGCTCCTACTAACTTGTTGGGTCATCTGAAACAAGACATTTTGCCTCTCTAGACCATAAGATACTATTTCCAGCTGCAAAGTTATGGGGCAACATGAGCTGCCCTCAAAGAGCTGCTTGGCTCTGATATCATCGGGGCCTATGACTGACACGGCTAGTTTCTAAATTCTTCCACATATATTATTTTGACATACTTTAAGATTTGGGATTTACAACAACCATTCACCCCTTCATTCACTAGTTCCCGGGGGTCTATTTGGTGTTTCCTTGGTACCAGATGCTGTACTAGCTACTAGCTGGCTGGGGTAAAAGGATAGATCTGCTCCCTGGCCCCCTTGGGCTTATGGTCAAGTGGGATGGACAGAAAGTAGTTCTGGATGTGATAAAGGTGGAGAAAGAGAAGTGTAGGACACTCCAGAACATATGAAAGAGAACCTGATCTCATCTCAGGGGTTCGGGAAGCATTCCCAAAGGAAGTGATGCTGAAATGATACCTGAACGATGAATCCAGTGCTCAAGAGGAGCTGAGGACCTGTCCTGAGGACCACCTTGCCCTGGCTTCCTCTCCCCTTATCCAGGGAAGGCCATGGCCCAAGAGGGATCTGAATGGCCTTTGGCTTCCTCCCAGCAAGGGCAACAGGAGTTGTCCATTTAGATAATATGGCCCATTCAGTTCTTGATTTGACTGAAAGAGAATCATATGTTTCCTCTTTTTATTCCAGACATCTACTCAACAGTTACCCCCATGCTGGATCAAGGGCAATAATAGCCACAATGCCTTATTTTTCTGTATCAATTTTGCTACAGTGCAAAATATACATATTTTTTCTGGGTATCTACTAAACTCCAAGCAATATAAGAGAGAAATGCATAAAATACGGATCCAGCATCTAGACAGATGCTCATACTGTGGTGAAGGAGGACAACATAAGAAAGCGCTTGCTGCAAAGCCAGCAGTGATAACTCCACAGTAACTAATATGTATACAGTGTGTGCAGTTTACAAAGCACTTGTTCATGCCTTTCCTCCTTGTACAGTGATTGGTATATCAAGTACTGCAACTTCCATTTTTCAGATGAGGAAAC
Organism: Mandrillus leucophaeus; assembly: GCF_000951045.1. Classification (NCBI taxonomy): domain Eukaryota; kingdom Metazoa; phylum Chordata; class Mammalia; order Primates; family Cercopithecidae; genus Mandrillus; species Mandrillus leucophaeus. Next base: position 230,934 of record NW_012107530.1, read on the forward strand.
AGAGTCTCAGAGTCTGAAAAACAATGAGTAAGCCACATGTTCTAGGTCCTACAGTAGGGGTAAGAGAAAAGAAAACTGACCATCATTTATGCATACATTGTCCTATTGACTAATACATCTCCTAGGCAAGTATTATTATCTCTATCTTACTGATGAGAAATCTGAGTGCCAGAGAGGGCAGATTACTTGCCCAAGTTCACACAGCCAAGGTCTGCATAGCCGAGACTGCCCTAGAAGACGGGCCTCCTGATTCTCCACTCAGTTGTTCCTTCACCTGTAGCACGGGGCAGTCTCTTAGACCAAGTCTAAGGTAGACATAGGTCCATCCAGGTATGGAGTGGAGAGGAGCTGGCTTTGGGAGTGTTAGAACAGCAGAGGCTTCTCAGCCAGGGGTGGAGACCAATAACAGCTTTGTGTTCTAGATTGAAATCCCGATTGTTGACCACGGCACCTGCCAGAAGGCTTATGCCCCACTGAAGAAGAAAGTGACCAGGGACATGATCTGTGCTGGGGAGAAGGAAGGTGGGTTAAGAGGCTGGCAAACAACAGGGGCGTTGCCAGCCAGGGAATGGGGCAGAGCCAGCAAGGGAGCACAGAGGCCTCCCAGCCTGGTGGGCTGCCAATGTGGGGGTGCAGGGGACTGGAGGAAGGCATGGGAGGAGGGACTCCACAGGAGAAGATGCATCGGAGAAAAGATATCTACAGGATGTTCATCATTCCCTTCCCAAGTCCAGTGTTTCCCTTAAGAAAGGCCTTGACCGGGCGCGATGGTTCTTGGCTGTAATCCCGGCACTTTGGGAGGCTGAGGCGGGCGGATCACCTGAGATCGGGAGTTC